>NW_017804198.1:350776-360016 GCF_001625305.1 Branchiostoma belcheri
TCGTCGTCGTCGTCGTCGTACGTACGTATATATATATATATATATATATATATATATATATATATATATATATATATATATATATATATACGAAAGCACGAAAAGTTTAACAACGTAATTATGGGATCTACTTGCGGATAACTATATATAAATGGTTGACTTTTCATTAATGGAAACAGCCCTGCCGAACCCCAGGTTTGGAAATGTGACCTCAGTATATCACGAGGCGCGTTTGGTAATTTCCACTTGTCACAATATGTTTTGTTGGGTTTCTTATTAGGACTATTTACAAGCATAACGGTGCGGGTTGGTCGGAACGAGAACTTCAACCAGAATGACCAGTGTGGAATCACTTTCACGGCCAACGACATCCCTGATTCCACAGTGATGTTTTGCGACCCGCCGATATACAGCCGTTATGTGTCGGTACACATTATGGGGCTTTTGCCCACATTGGAACTGTGCGAGGTGGAACTGTGCGAGGTAGAGGTCTCTGTTAAAGGTAGCTTTTATTTTACAATGTCTTTACGTAGGTAAATAATACACCCAAGAAAATGTCATTTGTATAATCCATTATCTAGCGTAACATTTATTTTATTTAAATGTAAAAAAAGAAATTAGCTTTGCCTTCCTCGAGCAATTATATGTAAAATATGCATAGAATAAAACAAGAGACAAAATACGCCTAAACGTAATACATTAAACATACATAACACGATCACGTATCACACGCCGCCGTGAAATTTCATATGTCATAATTACATATTCTATTCATCCTTAACTTTCTTTCTAAATATTGCACTTTTAGATAAGGAATTTGCTTTAACGGTATGTTATCGGATGTCCAAATAAATAACCGTGACGGTTTTCTGCCACTGAGCCGTTTCTTCTTCTGTTCTAGCTAGCTCTTTACAAACCATGTCAATTAACTCCAATTTTACAACCTCAATTTGTTTCTTTTTCTTTTTCCATCTTAAGATATCTGCTGTAACGACAGCATAGAACTCGTGAACGGCCAGATCACTCCTACCGGCGGGGGCTACTGCTCTGGGAACGAGATCCAGTTCTCTTGTGACCCTGGATACGAGGTTATCGGCAACTCATCAGCCACCTGCCAAAAGGACGGGAGTTGGGACAGAGGAATTCCGACTTGTCAACGTGAGATAGTAACTACCATTTACATTGTGAATGCCGTGATAACTCTATCATGATGGTTCTCCTGCATAGTCATAGATTCTTAGAATTACCTTCCCGTAAAGTAGATATTATAATTTACTAAATCTGTAAATTTTAGGCCCTCCTGATAGTCTCCTGTTGCCATTGTAATTTGCTCAGGTGCAAAGCAGTCGGTTAGCAATATATTTAATATATAATGTTATATTTTGCCAAAACTGGCTGATCGGCAGCGAAAGATTTTTCCGACAATAAGAAAGGCCTGGTCCATACTCAGTGATACATACATCAAAATTACCTTCATCATTATCAGCTGTATTCGGCTAGAGAGAATATGGCGTATCTAGTATGCGCAATTGCAATGAATACTGCCCTTGGGAATTTTAACAAATTTGAAATTGCTTTAAAGAAAATGAAAATAAAAATTCTAATTCTAGGTATCTGCTGTGACAACACAACTAGGATAAAGAACGGCCAGATCAGGGTTAATGAAGACTACTGCTCTGGGAGTTCTATCGAGTTCACTTGTGACACTGGATATGAGCTTGACGGTAAAAACTACGCTGTCTGCCAGCGAGACAAAAATTGGGACCGGGAGATTCCGACATGCCAACGTGAGTTGCTGAATTGCTTCTTCTTTACGATTTTTGTCTTCGCCCTTTTTGACACAGTATAGAGTGTGCCAACTATTGCTTTAAAAACCTCGGAATGGTTAAGTAACCATTCCGAGGAATGGTTAAGGAACCATTCCGAGTTTTTTTTAAATATATATGTAATATATAATTCTGTACGTCCACTTATTAATTAACGCAATACATTATTAACTCATTTATTTTTGGTGTACTTGGGTCCGAATAAGTTGCCCGGTTTACACATTTGTTACTTTTAGAAAAAGTTTGCAAATATTTCAGCTATAATACCTCCTTTTCAGTACTTAAATGTTCTTAATGCCAGCTTTCTATATTTGCAGGTGTCTGCTGTGACAATATAACCGAAATCATGCACGGCGAGGTTATAATTAATGCTACTGACGGTCACTGCTATGGGAAAGACATAAGGTTCTCTTGTAATCCTGGGTACGAGCTCGTTGGCAGCTACTCAGTCACCTGCCAAGAGGACGGAAACTGGGGCCCAGAAATACCGACTTGCCAACGTTAGTTGTTTTTTTTTTAATTGATAAATTAATTCTAAAAGAAAAAAAGTGTTCATAGGCGACAATTCTCCGTGAAGTTTTTTTATTTTGCAGATTGAGAACAATGATAGTGTATGTAAACAGTGTGTGACAGTTAACAACTGGTAACAACGTATAGTAAAATTGGCTAAATCCCTGGTCTAATACTCTAGCCTGACTAAAACATCGCGCTCCTAGTGGCCTCCTGCCCAGAAGTTTGCCAACCCCCCCCCCCTTCGGGGGAACAGTTGCAGACTGACAAGTGTAAACACAGGCTACATGAAATAAACAACACGACAATCTAACTAGATGGACAAAGTCAGCTTTCATAACAATATTCTCTTTTACTACATGTTATTCATTTAACAAGGTATCGCAGTAGGTGAAAACCACAATCCCACCATTATGCACAACTCGCCACTATTATGCACAACAGCAACCTAATATCTGCTTAGAGAACCTCTGCTACCAGACAACTACCTAAACCTACGGCCTATTCCACAGGGTTGTAAAATCTGAACGCTGGTAATTGTACATCATTATTTTAAAATTTAATCCTATGTGCATAACTGACAGATACAGTGCAGTTCAGTACTGTACTATCACTCCTACCCTCCCTTGAGTGCATAGTAAATGAGATCCCTGGAATGTAGGTCATCCCCGGCAGGAAGGTTTTCCCAAGGGTTTCCAGGAATTTCACTAAGTTGGGCTGTGGGCATACATGAGTGTCAACAAAATTCCAGAGCTGAGACATGACTGTTGACACTTCATTCCTGTGGATAAAATTGCTGTACAAATAATACAATTCTTGTAAACTGCACACAATACTGTACCATTAGGCTCCTCCCTGACACGTCGCCAAAAATACTAAAAGCTACATGGATTCAACCATCACATGGATATTTGGGCAAAGCTCTGATTACTTTTCTATAAGTATGTGTAATGTATGTGAAAAATCCACGGCTTACTAGCAAACAAACAGCATGGTCTCCAAGAAAGAAATATTAAACCTTCGTAAGATGCCACTGTTGTGGATGAATTTTCTAGGAACGTAATCACGCTCTATCTACAGACCTTAGTATGATATCCCAATCATTGAACAAAGCTTGCATATTTCGTCACTAGCACCATTAATGGTATTCCCAGTATAGAAACTGTTGTTATGACTTATGTCACGCACAGTACCTACAAAGGAAAGCCGCACGTCCACAGAAGCCATCATCGGCGGAACCACTGCCGGTATCGCCGCAGTGCTGATTGTGGCAGCTGTCGTCTTCATGGTCTTCCTAAGACGAAGGAGGAAACGAAGAGAGGAAGAATACATCTCACAATCGGTTGCTTACTTTGTACCAGATGACATAGCGAGTGAGTTTTCTTATCTAAGGCCCCTGTCGCCCCTCTCACACATTTACGAATTTGGCCTCCTGAACACTCAACAACCATATGCATGAGTAGGTCTGAGCAAGGTCGAATGGCTCGGCTGGTGTTCAGCGAGGACGGCTACTATTCGGCTGCGGCAGCCTAATGTTTCAAAATATTTGAAATGTATCTATTTATTGTTTGAATCAGGCAGTGCCCATAGACAACATAGACAACACAAAACACATAGATCTTAAAATACAATGCCTAGGATAAAAGAAACTGAGAGGAGGCCTATTTAAGGTCTGCTTACCAACTGGCAGTACCGACGCGAGAACTGACTTTTGGGGCAGGCTTCAGAGCGTAAAATCAGGCTAATAATGTCGTTACCCGACTCCAGGAGTGCGTCAGCTTTCGCCTCCTGGCGTCGAAGGTGCCGACACCCAACTGTGCAAAGAACAGGCTGTTACTAGTGGAGCGAGGCTGAGACATGATGGTCGGGCGTTGGGGGGATCAGTAAAACAGCAGACAATTAAACAACTAAACTAAACTAAAAGTCACTTTGATTCATGTATAAAGATAGGCATGGCCTAAATTTGGCGGGAAAGCTTGCGAACGTCAGCCGAATGTTTTCAGTTAACGTTTCATATTTCATAGTATGGTGTATCAGAACTGACGAAGATATCGTAATTTATTAAGTAATATAACAGAAATAAATAGCGAACATTGGAATATTTCCTCAGATAAACACATTTTACCATAGTCCTAATGGTCCTGTTCCACTGCATGCCGTTTTCCAGTCCACAGGAGAAGAATGGAGGAGGCGAACCCACTGGTTCCACCCCGGCCACAGTTCCCGCGGTTAGAGACCGACCCCAGCCGGGTGACGCTTGGTGAGAAGATCGGCAGCGGGGCGTTCGGCATCGTTTACCGGGCAATCCTGGCGCAGAACGACCGGACGGAGGACGTCGTCGTAAAAACTGTTAAAGGTTGTGTAGTACATATATTTAGCGTTCTAAGTTAATAGTAACTTTTCACACCAGGTTTCAGCTTGATTTTTGAGATCTACACTTTATGAACAAACAAGATGGGAAGTTGGTTATGTAAATAGAGAACGGTATCTAAGAGATATTGATAAGTTATGAAATGTAAAAACTTCTTATAACTGTATTTTCGAAGCACTTCATTTTTTTCAAACACGCCGTCAACGCCAGCAGCTGGCTATCAGGTACATGCTGTATGATCCTTCACGTTTTGCAATTACAAATTCTAAATTTCTTCTCCTTTATCGCTAATTACTTGGAGGCCTAGTACCAGTCTAGAAGAGCTAAAGGAATTAGCAAGAGATAGGAAGAAGTGGAGGGGACTGTTGAGGAAGAGACGAGTTCTGTGCGCAGGCCACTCGAACGACTGACTCGAGGAGACCTCAACAAGTAAGTTACCGCCATTTTGACTGATTTCTCCATTCACAGAAACGGCCGGTGAGGAGGAGAAGCTGGGTTTCCTGGAGGAAATCCGTGCAGTTGTGGACCTGGGGGTTCATAAGAACCTGCTAGGTCTGGTCGGCTGCTGCACGGTGACGCGAGACCATCTGTATCTCATCACGGAGTTCATGCCGTACGGAGACCTGAAGAGCTTCTTGAGAAAATGCCGGGAGGTGAGACACATTCTGGTTTTTCTAGTTTTCTGGAAATAAATATGGTGAATAAGGAGGCTAAAATTATTTCTTAAATTTTGCATGCGATTTACGAATGTTGAGGATGTGTTATTTGCTCGTTAACGGGATGCAAACTGTGTTAAGGTGGAAAAAAGTATATATTTTTTCTCGCCTGTGCATTTGTAACATATTGGATCTTTTTGTTGTTACTTTACTTTCAAATGCATATTGTTATCAAATACTTTGACTTTATTCGGATCCACATTTATCCACATCAAATATAAATGATTGAAAATTATAGAAATGTTTTACAGGAAGAGACCTTGGACGAATCTCGAGACGATATCTACACCTTCGAGGTGATACAGATGTATCAGGTGGCCTGGCAGATCGCTAGAGGCATGGTGGGTACAGGTTGTGCCGGATTCTGCAAATGCATCAGGTGCTGCAGATGTACCATGTCCCACAAATGCACCAATGCCGCCAATGGGAGTCAACATCATCTACACTTTTGAATTACAATATAAAATGCATAAAATACCTGCTACTTACCTAATCCTTACTATGAATTATACTTGCAGCGCCAGTTGGCTGGGTTTCAGGCTAAAATGATGCGGTATGTCTGATTCATCACGGACTTCATGTTCTGTTCATGTTCTAGGATCACATTGCCCGGTCTCGTTACGTCCACGGAGACCTGGCCGCTCGGAACGTGCTGGTCGGAAAACGCCTGCATGTGAAGATTTCTGACTTCGGGCTGGCAGAAGACATCTACAGCCGAGGTTACCGTCGGCAGAACCGGCTCCAGAGGGTGCCCTGGAAGTGGATGGCGCCGGAGCGGCTGGAGGGCGGGCAATCCTACACCTCACAGAGCGATGTGTGAGTAATTTTATCATAATATCTGCAGTTAACTACTATAATATCCACTCTCTAACTCTAACCTAACACCAACAGAGCGATGTGTGAGTAGTCTTGGAGTTAACTATGGTAACCAATCTCTAACTCTAACCTTACTCCACAGAGAGCGATGTGTGAGTAATCATCATAATATCTGCAGTTTACTATGATAACCAATCTCCTAAGACCTTACAGAGCGATGTAAGATTAAGAGTAGAACTATTATAATATCCGAGGTGTAATTATGATAATTGATATGTAACTCTAAGTTATTATAACCTAATACACTACACCAAGTGACGCGTGAGTTGTCATTATCTGAAGTGTAAGTCACCTATGATACCCAATCTCAAAGTCTAATCTACAGTACATATTGCAGTAGGTAGTGGCGTCGTGTGGCGTAGTGGATAGAGCGTTCGACGCTCAAGCAAGGAGCCCCGGGTTCGATTCCGGGTCGGAGCACAGGGGCATGTCCTAACATGCGCACCGACGTTGTGCCCTTGGGAAAGGCACTTTACACGTATCCCCCCTCAATTAGAGGGTCAAGTCTCCAACGGCAGTTGTCTTCAGCTGGCGGACGAGAGCAGCGCCAGGCGGGCTGGCGTAGTCAATGCGGACCTGAGCGTAACCAAGTCATCCGGCAGCTCGCTGCAGGCATCCCAACCGGAACCAGCACGTCTCCCTCGATATGGATCCACTGGGAAAGTCGGGTGCCCAAGTGTGTGGGTCTCAGATTCGCAACCTGTTATCCACTCTGGTGTAGGGACTGACACGGTCACCCTACTCGGAAAAATCTGCATCTGTATATCTGTACATGAATCTGTATCTGTGCATGAATATGTATCTGTACATGAATCTGTATCTGATTGCAAATAAAGATTATCGAGTGATTGCCATAGAGATTGCAGTAGGTGAATGGTCGCAATGTCTCCAGGGCATTACGAACGCAAATCCTAACCCTAAATTCTAAGATGTCATCTCCTAAAATTTTCATGGCGTGGTATCATATTTCCTTAACAGGTGGTCTTTCGGGATAGTGCTGTACGAGATCTGCACGCTAGGGGGCGATCCTTACCCAGGCGTGTCAGTATCCGAGCTGAAAGACCGTCTACAGGCTGGATTCAGGATGAACCAACCTGAAGACTGTCCACGAGCCATGTAAGTCTGCTGGTTTTCTGCACTCATATCGCGAATATTCGAAGAAGTTTGATAGTTTTCGTAAAACGACGTATTATATAGGAACAGAAACGCATATGGTCATTGAATACACTAAGGAACTCATTTGCGAATGAGCAACTCCGTCGACTTCTGGTAGCGACGAAATCTCTTTTAGGGCCACGGTGCTGGGCCTGAGCTGTCAGATTTATGTAACAGATTACCGCATAAAATCATGTACCCAGTCTGGGGTAGGTAGGCTGGCGGCCAGGAAAACTAGGCATAATCTGCTCACCGACAAATGCATGATGTTTATCGAACCTAAAACACAGTACAATACAGTACTGTACTGTACACTATAGGGTATATACTAGTAACATGTTCCATGTTTTGTGAATAGCAAAGAGGTGAAAAGGTGATACGACGGTCGCCAGATGTCGCTTTCTCCACAGGTACGATGTGATGCAGCAGTGTTGGCGCTGGCAGCCCATCCAGCGGCCGCTCTTCAGCCAGCTGTATCTAACACTGGACAAGCATCTCGCCGTCTACGGACCCGAGTACTTGGATACAAATTAGCGGCCAGTACTTGAAATTATTGAAGGAGCGGTATCGTAATACATAAATGTAAACACGTTACAAGATGTGGCATATAAGTTTCAAGCTGTTTTATAGATTTTAGTTGGCCAATGGAGATGTGTACGCCTCCAAGCAGTCTTGGGACTGCAGGGGGTTTTCCTTGTAGTGTTTGAAACAACATTACTCAAGAAGAGAGCAATGTCTTTTTATACTTTAGTTCAGGTAGTTGCAATTGGGTAAGGTGGAAATGCATATAGATCGATTCTAATTATGCAAATTCGACTAAAGATGCATATATTAAGAAGAAATTTCAGAATTTTAGTTTTAACTGGGTAAATTCAAAGGTAATGTCGCTATATATACATAAATATATATATATATATATATATATATATATATATATATAGAGAGAGAGAGAGAGAGAGAGAGAGAGAGAGAGAGAGAGAGAGAGAGAGATGGATAGATATATCTATTTAAAGATATATGCGATAAAGGATTATCAAATAGCAATGCAGTTGTATATATATTGTGCTAATAAGCAACTTGTGCTATGAGCGTGATTAATGACATATATACAGATCAAAGAAAACTCTTACAAAGATAGATAATTTACGCAGGTTTAACTTGAACTAAATTTAAACTATAGTATAAAAACCTTATTCATTATTGCATCATGAAATAGTAGTAGTAGTAGTAGTAGAAGTAGCAATTTGTTTATTGATAAAACACGGGGCAAATCAGCCTTGCAGTAAAAACTGAATTGCGCCGAAATTTACAATCAACATATTCAGTAAAACCAACACGGTAGACAATATAAGTTGAAAAAAAGAGTGTACCGTCACCACGTCTTGTGATTACATGTTGAAATATATACAATGTATAAAAACACTATAGTCTATACTCAGTTTATTCGAATGGATACGTTGTAAAAGACATCATGATTTCCTTGTCCACCATTTACTTATACGTACCCATATGTAAGCGATGTAACGAACTGTAATGCTTTTCAGCACCAAATATTTGAAATATACGCGTAAACAAATACACAGAAGTACTCAAAAGTACCGAAACTAATGTTATTAACCTGTTATGACCAAAGGGCCCGGTTTAACGACACTATGTAAATAGAGACTGTGAAGTATACCAACTCAGATTAACTTCTATGCTAAGTAATTAACCAGTTGTTTGTCGGTATTATTAAGATCTTACGGTAACTAACCTGCGTAAGATTAAAAACAGTATGATATATATA
>NW_017804198.1:360036-374477 GCF_001625305.1 Branchiostoma belcheri
TATATATATGTATATATGTGTGTGTGAGTGTGTGTGTGTTTGTGTGTGTGTTTGTGTGTGTGTGTGTGTGTGTGTACAGCGTTTAATGTGTATGAATTGAACATGAAATTCTCAACAACCTTTCGTGACGTAGGGGCAAAGGTCAATAGTAGGCCCATGCGCAGAGGGCCAGGTTTTAGTCATATTACACTAACGCCATGTGGTGGTGTTGCGACAAGAATGCGGTCCGAAACGTCACTTCACCCACCCCCCCGCTACAATTTCAGTTAATAGTAAAGTTATTTTGATTCATATACGTTACCACCGATGAAGGGTTATGGTACTTGCCGATGTTTGTGTGTTCTCAGCTGTAGTAACGGTGGCCAGGACGGATTTCTTTAAGTTTATGTATACAATTTACTACTGGGATCCAGATGGTGAGCATCGTTTTTTTTTTCTAAATTGTATCTGTGTTTTGAAGAGTCGAAATACAAATATCTTTCTTTGCACATGTACCTCGCCTCATTTCTCCCTTGCTCGTAAGTTTAACCTTGATCGTCACCAAGAGAGAAAACACCGAGACGAGTCAGCTGTTGCCTCGGGGAAAGTCGTCGTAGATCCCGAGACAGGATCTTACCGAAAGCGTTACGTTATTGACATGACACTAACACGCTTGATTTATCGGGCGATGAGGAAGATGAAGACCACGATGAACCGACCGACCCACACCACGGCCAAACCAAATACATAGTCTTTTTTATAAAGACAACAATCAATCTCGAACTCTTGTCCTGCGGAGCACAACAATTGCTGTTTTTCACATATAGTATCATCTATATAATTATCACCCTGTTTAGGTACGATCGATTTTGGAGTGTTTCTCGTGCAAAGCATCACACCGCAGCGAAACGTAACGAAGTAACTATGGCACCGCAGGCCAAAATGAAATTATTTTAAAATATTGTGTAAGGAATGCCAGCAGGACAAGGGTTAAGACGTGTACTTTGTAAATAAACCGCCATGGGGTGCTTTTAGACTGTGCACACATGACCGATATATTTTAGGACATATCAGTGGACACTTTTGGGTTCACGCGGGCACCAGAAAACCGAGTACACTCGAAGTCCACACACATAAAACATATAAAAAAGGAAACTCGGCGGCCGCAGGACTAGGGTTGAACAGCACAAAATGTTGATTCTTTTCCTGAACTTGCCAAAAAATTGATAATGTTTTAGTACGTATCGACGTACGCGAATCCAGCGTTCATCTTCCTTTACCTTGCCCTTGCCCTTGCCCTTGCCCCGCCATCTCGGAGTAAAAATGTTCCCGGCCGTTCGTTCGGAAACGTTGCGGCTATAAAAAAAAAAACACAATTGTCTACTACAGTCCCAAACAAGCTACTAGGAGTCCCAAAATCACACCATTCGTTCCCGATGATCCCTAGAAATCATTCACCTGACACTTCAAATTATCCCTTATCGACCTTGACCTTCGCCTTTCATGTCCCTACCTAAACAGTTAATACCATTAAAACCCGCTCCCATTTCTCACGTTATTTTGTCCACAAACGAAAACCCAAAAATACACAACTCTTTGCAGCAATGTAGACACATCATGGGATAACCATTTTTAACCTTCAAATTTGTTTCTTAAACCGCTGCACACCTACCAAATATCACTACGATCCATTCACAGATCTAGGCTGCATTAACACAATCGATAAATGCTCAAAAAGCCCACTGCAATTACGAAAAGTCAGGTGGTCCATTTTTAAACTTCAAGTACATTTTCACAACTGCTACCCACACACCAAAAATGTAAAAAATGCGCCGACAAATAATCGAGTTACATCGTCGACCAACATATGATACGGACCCAAACAACGGCCAAACCGAATACATATGTACATACTCTTTTTGACGAACACAATAACTCATGTTTCATGGAGGTATGGGATCTCCGAATTCTTGTTCAGCTCAGTTGCGGCGAGTCCACACACCGATCATGGCTCGGAAGGTCTTGTTTACAAAATTTCAGGAGGATCCATTCGATGGGAGGCGTACCTGAACACCAGATTTACGATCCATAAAGAATCGAGGGCTCCAGACGCCACCCCCATGTCAGAGGTGACACTTTGACATTTCAATACTCTGACTCACAATAAGCTGAAGTGAAAGGACAAGTTACACTTCATTCCACACACAACTCATTCTGTGTCGGATCAGCGCTGAAATATCGCTAAGATTGCTGTCTGATTTGTGCCACACAAGTAAGAATATGTTCAGTGTACACATTTCAAATCTCTGAGGAGGTTTCACCAGGCTTTGTAGCTACACTTTGAGAGTAGACGATATTTAGTGGGGAGAGGGATGGTGCACTGGGGGGAGGGCCATTTTGAAATTTTTGGGCCTGGGGGGAGGGCCATTGAAACAAAAATGGCTAAAGCGTTCGGGGGAGGGCCATCTAAAAGGAAAATGGCCTGGGGAGATCCATCAAAAGCTTTTGCGAAAACCTTTAGTGCAACGTTCGAGCAAGTTTGTAAAATATGCTTCCTTTGCAGGCGTTCAGGCGCGGGGAGGGGTATTTTCTGTTCAATCGTACCCACAATGACAGTTGCACCACAGTGTATTGTGGTCATTTTAAAGCTGCCCAAATTTTGCCAATTTTCAAGGGACGTATTAAATCCATATTAAGTAAGTGCTTGTCAAATGTAGATCATTACCAACGAAGGTTTCATTGGGCAAGAAATAAACCTTTAAGTGAGGATTAAACAGAACGTAGATATGATGGACCGAACTGAGAACCCATTCTTGTTGCAACCATAAGGCCACACCAAGTAAATTTTATGGATGACGTCCGCGCGCGCATTGATTTTGGCCTGTTCCTAGAAAAAAAAACAAGAAATTCCGCTTCCTGTAACTATGACCAAAGAGTCACGACATGTGCCGCAAATCGTTAGATTGACGTGAACCCCGTAACGCAAAATTGGTAAAGAGCACATGCTTTGTTTCCGCAGGCCTGCAAAAATGTGATGTAAGAAACAGGACAGGACGATAACTGCTGTTCCACCTGTCATTGCTGTTTTGATGATGAATAAGACTTCTTGCTTGTTACACTGTGTCACCTCATTCAATTTGTGTCCTAACATTTGTCGTCTCTTAGTATATTCCTAATCTAGGCATCTTGTTTGTTAGGGCCCTTCTTGTTTTTTTTTCGCCCTCTCGCATTAGATTTAGGGTCTCCAAAGGACGTCATCCATAAAATTTACTTGGTGTGGCCTAAGCCTCACCTCCTGGCCACTCAGACGCTGGTAACGTCACCAAGCACCGCAGGCGGGGAGGCGTTCTTCATAACCGACGAACACGCCGGTACAGAACGAGGTTACGAGGTACAGCGAGCTATGCGCCCCTATCGAAATTCGTTGGGACGACAGCTTGGTTCTTCCTCTCTGGGTCCTTTACTTCATCGCTTATGTTCTCGCTTTCCTGCGTTTTCTCTTGAAACCGTTTTACAACTTCGTTCCCCCCATAACTCTGGCTTTGCTGACACTCCTGAACACGACCTTCTACTTCAACTGTAAGAAAGCCAGGCGTCTTCTCGGCTACAAGCCGATCTTTACATGGGAGGAATCTAAGCAGAAAATGCGGGAAGGACTGCAGGAATGGAAAACTAGGAAGTTCTCGCAAGGCCGTGGTTAGTAGACTTCTAGTGGGGGAGCGTTTTGTTTCTTCGAGCGGCTAGAGTGGCGGTTCCTTTCGGTGGGAGGGCCTTGTTTGGGGTAGCGCTGCATCCACGGAGATTCGTAATAACCCATTGCCGCATTAGAGATCCCTTATATTAGGCCACAGCAAATAATTTTTATGGGACATCAGCGCGCGCATTAATTTTCACCTGATTTTGGAGAGAAAAAAAAAACAAGAAATTTTGTTGCCTTCTGACAGTGGTCACCATGGGCGGAAGACAAGGCTCTGATTTAATGTTTTACGTTTCGTACTTTGATGCAGTGATATGTACTGTAAGCTGTGTATATTAGATGTTCCCACCGAACCAAAACCATTTGTACAATGATTGAGTCAAAATTTCAAAATGTAGGAACCTTGTTTTTTCGGTCCGCCTTGTTTTTTCGCCCGCTCGCGTTAGATTTGCGGAGAGTCTGCGGAGAATGTAATTCATACAATTTACTTGCTGCGGCCTTAGTCCAGGTAAAAATCGTGTATCACCCCCTCCCCCCTCCCCCCAAAAAGTAACGCCACCACTCCAAGAAATCTGCGAAGTAAAATACATAAAAGTCATTTAATAACCTCTACCAGGCTTTCGGAGGCGGTAACCTGTTCTCTTATTTGCGAGGGCTAACGTTAACTTGGTCTATTTGGCCTATTTCTACTCTTTCCAGCCACTTTCCGAAGCCTGATATGGACTAAGCATATCTATAATCGAAATGATAAGTTGCTAGGTGGGGTGGGGGCTCAGGTGCTCTTCTTTAGTCTACCTGGTTGTATTTATATACATATTTCTATCGTTAAATGGCGCTGACAAAATAAGTTGAAAAACTTGAGTTGAGCGTCACTATACTTTGTTGTTATTTTGAATAAAGGCTAGATGTACAGGCCATGTTTAGGTAGTTTTGTGGAGAACGTACTTCAGAGAAACAAATCTTGATTATACCAAGCAACTTTATCTCACAACATTGGAACGGATACACGATGTATATGGGATAAAATACACTAGTCTCTTCACAGAGATAAAATGCTAAGATCACAAATGTTTTTTTTTTTTGCTGTCACTTCTGCTCGGCGAACTTGTCATTACCGTTACCAAATAATTCGCCAAATTTCTCTTTTCTGCATCCGGCGCCACCGTGAATATACAGGGATACAGATCCGTGTCCGTAGACACCGGGTCCTACCAGGCCCTGGGGTCCTACATTTTCCTCAGACCGCCAACTTTTACTACCATGAACATACTTATATTGCAGTGTTGCAAGTTCTTCTGCTAGATTGTAGTGAACTAGTCGCACATTGGACTTCAGCGGAGCTTCATATTTTATCAAAAATCTCCTTGGTTTTATTGTGTTGCCTCCAGGACTCCTAACACTAGCCTCTACCAGGCTCTGCGGATCGCTGGAAAAATAGTAGAAATTGGCCGAAACAAAATTTATCATTAAAAAAAAACAGAGAAGATCCCTGGCCATAGATGATAGAAGATCCTATTCGCGATCCACTGAATCTGATGGTTGGACTTTTCTACTTGTAAGATAGGGGAGTTTTACAACAACACTTCTCTACGTCTAAAATAGGGGGTTTCTTGTGTGGTAATGGACGAAAGGTTCACAGTGGGTTGACAACATGCAGTACATGTGCAGCTGTAGCAAATGAAACTCCCCCTTTGGTTTAAGTCCCCTGCGTCAGCAAAATATGACAGCAAATGAAACTCCCCCTTTGGTTTAAGTCCCCTGCGTCAGCAAAATATGACAGCAAATGAAACTCCCCCTTTGGTTTAAGTCCCCTGCGTCAGCAAAATATGACAGCAAATGAAACTCCCCCTTTGGTTTAAGTTCCCTGCGTCAGCAAAATATGACGTCACAAATGAAACTTCCCCGGCCTGTGCTGAAGTTGGCAAAACATTACGTCACTCGGTTTACGCCCCGTCCACGTGTAAGCGAATCAGAATACAAATTGACGCTTTCGGCCTTATCTATTTAAATTAGATTTCATGTCTTAAGACGGAACCCGGACCGCGTGGTCAGTCTGGTCTAGTTATTTTAGTTGTTACCGTCCCGGTAACCCACGCCCTCGGCCTGTACTGGTGTCTCAATTGCCCTTGTATCCCCGTAATGTAAATTGTCCCCTTTCGGAAACTTGTACTGAAGTAAATTGTCCCCTTTCGGAAACTTGTACTGAAGTAAATTGTCCCCTTTGCATACTTGTGTAATTATTGATGTACTCCCTTGTAAAGTGACCTGCGAAGAATAAAACAGAGTTGGAGCGAGAATTGAACCTTGGCTTGGTGTGGTGAATATAACAGCCTGCTTAGTTAAGAGTCCTAATCCTACTGCTAGACATATGTGACACAGCACCTGTTAATGCTGAGTCAGTGCCCGCCGCTCACTACTGTCCAACTGCTCTCTCCAAAATACAAATGACATGAATTTGCAATGTGAAATTGCGACATTCTAATTGCTTGTAGTAAGCATTGAAAAGTTTACAATTTCAGATATTGGCCAATTTTTTTAAATGAAATATGGACATAAGAACATGGGCTGACATTTTACAAATTGTCGCACCCCCTAGCTCCCCGCGGAAGCAGAATAATGGAACAGTCCAAACTATGGCCCAAGATATCCCGTCATCCCCCGCGCATGCCTTCCCGCGCGGTTGATTTCGACAACAAAAAACATGTCAACAATGAAATTAGCATAAATTCTACCATTTTAGAGCAATTATAGTCACTAAATCAATCATCTTCACTAAGACAATCTTTAAGTACGTGCTTTAGGTGAACGGGGAGAGGTGAACAAGTAGAATCGATGTTTGTTTTCGCGAAGAAACGATGAAATTTGCAGGTAAGCGTGGATCTGGTTACATGACCGAGGGGAAACCCCGATCCGACCGTAGCGTGGGTTGAGACAGGCGGGGAGACACGCCGGACTCAGCGGGACTTGGCGTGGGAAGACGCCGGGATTTGTGGCTTACCGCAGGCACACTCAGGTATGTTTTGTGTACAGAATTATTCAGCTATCTGACAGGCGTGTTTCCTGTGTTTTGAAACGGCAAGTTGTGGTTGCAAGATCATAACAAAAGGTCACATAGTTTATAAACATGGCCGCACTACTACTAGTGTAACACAGAGAAAGGAGTAACTCGAAGGTTGACTCTGACCCCCGGGAATCGAACCCGCGCCGCAACCAGTGCACAAACCGATTCACCCAAAAGATCCAGGATCCCTTGGGCGGATAGTTAGTGACGCCTATATACTCGCTGTTACACTAGTACCTTTTTAGTTTTACCTAGCCTGGATGCCAGACCCATAGCACACTGTACACCATGTACACTGAGAATGAGATACTGTGCTCACTGAGATACTTTGTGTCCAGTGTGCTATGGGTCTGGCACCCAGGCTAAGTTTAACCACCCTGAAGTCTAAGTGAAATCTAGCGTTATAAATAGAATATTTGATTCATTCTTCCTGACTACTGAAGTCTCACCCCCTTCACTACCATAACAGCCTTCGTCGAGATGATTTACTGCATATAATTTTTGGTAGTGTGTGTGTGTTTTTTGTGTTTTTAGGTGAAGATTTATACGTGAGTGTACGTTGCACAACTACTGCTAGTAACCGTTACAGCATGTAGAAATTGTGTATTATTGTAGATGATTAATGGCAGCCTTTGTTGGTGGAGTTCTGTCTTTACTATTACTAGATCTGTCAGCCACACGGTTTCGTGAGTGGTGGGCTGATCAAAATATACTCCAGTAAAATACACCCCTCCATCCCCCAAATGAGCCCAGCTCAGCCAATGATAATATTATTGTTCCAGGACTGCTATAGTATATAACTGTATAGAGGCTTGTAAATTAGATCTAAAACAAGAAGTTGTACATAAATTGGTTAACTGGGTAACAAAGAATTGATTTGGGTTTATTTATTTATTATTCATGGAATCCGGATATATTAGAAAAAACAACTGTACAGTGCTACAGAGACACTGATATCATATTTTTCTCATGAAGACTTTAAAAGTTTGGCATATGTAACGTTACATATACTATACTTGTCATTTTTTATCTGTTCTTGTTACGCCTATCTACTTTAGTAATAGTAGCCTGGCTCCCTAATGTCGCTGGCTACCATGACATAATTTAGGGAGCCAGCAGATCTAGAAGCTATGGAGGATGGCAACCAGGCTAACTCCTATACACCCCTGCTGCAGATTATGAACATATCAATTATCATAAACTAGCTGGGCACTTTCATTTCAATTAGCACCAGACCTAATAACCAGTAAATGATCAGAAGCCATTTTTTATCAAGTACTTTACTACATAAAATACATGGACCATCCTAGAAGTTGTAGATCGGGAAAATTCAGTCCTTAACATGATGTCATCTACTAGTAATGCCTTCCATCGTTAACTGATAGACCAAATGGCTTTACTAGTATTGCATGTTGCATTATAAATCGATAACGTGATTTGTTTCCTTTGCAATTACACAATGTTAATATCAGAATTCTAGATGAAACCCTACATGGAATATTGGCTGTTGTAATTTCATAATTCAAATTCAATCATTATGATAGTCTCTAATTGAACCAAAAAAAAACACAATCTAACTTTTGCTTTTCCCCACAGATGGGATGCTATTGTCAGAGGTATATGTATTGTTCATTATTCACACCTGGCTTCATGATAACAATCTTTATTTGATATAATAGTGAAACTGCAGCAGGTGCAACTGGGACATGTCTGGGCATGTTTGTTGTTTTCTTTCTTTGTCCCAGCCTGCCTGAACTTGAGAGCCCTGAAAAGGGTGTAAGGTTTCACAGCAGGGAGCTAGAATTTTCAATGAAGGTTGGACATCCAGGTAGTGAGATATACCCAAAAACAGTTACTCAAGCAACTGCATAGAATTTGAAAACTATCAATGCAACTGTATCATCCTTGCAAAACATAGTGGATGCAACTTGAAACGTCTGACTTGTACTGTTTTCAAATTCTATTCAGTTGCTTGCAATGAGTACTAGTAACTGTTTTCTGTGTAAATACCTGATATTTAATCCCACTTTACACTGATTGCCAATGGCACAGAGGTGTGAAAATGAAAGTGTTGTGTTAACACTTCACACATCTGTCATTGTGTGTCAATGTTTAACGATGTTGGCTTTCAGATAAGTTTGAAGGTTGACTCGGTTGCTCAGTAACAGGGCAATGATGATAAAATAAAGACCCACTAGTGTGTAGATGTGTGTCATACAAAAGAAATAATAAAAAGCCTCCACCAGGCTAGCCTCTTAGCTATATATAGACAGACTTCTAAGCTCTACCAGGACAATTTGTTTGTTTATAGAAGCAGCTAAGATCATCAGTGGGTTCTTTTTGGGAGACCGCGTACTAGATGTTCGGACGTCAAGAAAGAAAAGTGTCACTCTAGCCCCTTGTAGAATTAGAAGAAAATGCTGCCGTACGAGAGTCTGTGCACTGGAGTCCAAATACGGTATTACTACTAGTAGTTGAGGATGGAGAATAAAAGGACCTTCCTCAATTCGGAATATTCGTTTTTATGCTAGTACTAGACATAACCCAGGTTTAGATTAAAGAAAGACGATCATGCTAAATACCTCATTCTCTTCAAGAATTCTTTTTGTCTTGTTATAAGAAGTTCTACCTCTAACTGAGTATTTTGTATTCCAGGTGATGTAATAAATGCAAGCAGTACAAGCCTTCCCCCCGGCAGACAAGATCCTGTTGCAGGCCAGTGTCGGGGACCGGTCTCACGTGGAACTCCGCGGTCTGTACCTCACCTCGCTCCCGTGGAGAATCCTCCAACCTCCGCTGTGCACGTCTGTTACTTACCTGGACATCAGCTATAACCGGCTGTCTGTCTTACCGCAGACCGTTGGAGTTTTAAACAACCTCCAGTATCTGTACGCACACGATAATGTGCTCTGTTCCGTCCCCGCAGAAATCTCCTGTCTGCCACACCTCAGGGTGTTGGACTTTTCGCGAAATCGCATCGTCAAAATTCCAACCACCCTAGCTCAGGCTAAGAGCCTGGAAGCGGTCAACTTTTCAGGGAATGGAATCAGTGTACTCAGTCCCAAAATTCTGTACATTCCGACGTTGAGGCAGCTCCATGTGATCAGGAATCCCGTTCAGAACGTTCCGCGGGACGTTGTCCGAGCTGGCTTGGACGCGCTGAGGAAGTTTTTCGACATAGATGTACCAAAGATTTGCTCTCAACAGAAGTCAGAACCAAGGAGACTCTCACTTGCTGAACAGCTAAATTCTGTCACTCTAAAACCTTGCTGTGTCACGGAGAAAGAGTTAGAAACATCGACTGTGGCAGAAGTGTCCGACAAAGAAGACCAAGCTAGCGAAACGCTGTCCACTCACTCGAAGTGTAGTGCTGTAGGCTGTATGGTCATCTGTGGTAGAAACGGTCGGGACAGATGCTGGTCATCTAGTGATCGAGGCTACTACTCTTCATCAAACTTTGACATCAATTCTCTCTCCTACGGCTTTGCCGCCATCGACCTGACCAATGAGGACCAGCTAAGTTGCCATGGCGACTACGACAGCGAGGGTGAAACGGACCGAGACAGTAGTTTCGACGACACTGACGAGAAGTGTAGCTGTTACCATGGTGATGACGTAGATTCAGATTCCGATGACGACTTGTTTCAGGCCAGGAGAAAGCGACTTCCTGACAGAACCCTTCTCTTGACGTACAAGCAAGTGTCGGTCGTCATCCCCGAGCACAACCGCAGCGGACACATCCAGGCGGAATTCTCCCTCGACATTCTGGAAGACGTCCGGTACCTCCCAGCTGAGGTAAAATCCGTGAGTCGTACGTCCCAATGTTCGGTCCACGCCAGCAGTGTTGTCTGCATGGAACCACACGGCGCACAGTTCTACCCAGACGAACCTGCCCTGATCACCGTGCCGCTACACGCAGACCCCAGTCCCTGCGACAAGGTAGTGTGTTTGTGTAGTCAGACTTCGGAAGGACAAAAGCCAACATGGGAGCAAATTCCAGAAACTCAGTGGAGTTACAGTGACGGAAAAGTCACTATAAGAACAACACATTTCAGTTTGTTCACAGTAGTCATACAGAGGGTGTATCCAGAGACAAAAATGGTTCTGTCAACAGGAGGGGGTACTATGAAACTGGAGAAGGTGCCTGGAGCAGAGGTACATTTTCCCGAGGGTTCCGTTCACACTACTATTGAAGCCAGTATGAAGGTGCTGTATGCAGACCCCCCTTATGGACTAGATGAAGTAAACAGCCCCCCTCGTGCCATCGCTACCCCTGTGGTAACACTTGGTCCACATGGCTACCAGTTTGCCACAGAGTCAGACCCTGTACTAGTCAAACTTCCCATCCCGGATTACAGCCAGATTTTGGACAGGTTCGGTCACGACACCGCGCTAACTGTCTGGCACAGTCCGACCAATGAGGAAGAGCCTCTCGCTTGGGAGAAGTTAGAGGTTGATCACCGTATTGAAGAGGAGGGTGGAAACCACGTGGTCTGTTTCCCCGTGACGCACTTTTCCTGGTACCACGGGCTCTGGGACATACTAGCGACGAAGATGCACGCGGCCAAGATGGGCGTGTCGTACTTCTATCCCTACACACAGTTCAGTATGATGTGTCAGGCCCTGATGCAGGAGTTTCAGACACACACGTTCGGGTTAGAGGTCATCTGTTACAGGAGTGGGAAGCCGCTACCCGAAATCGGAAACTACCAACACAAGGTGGGGGGCAGCATCAAACCACGACTCATGAAACTGGGTAGGTTGTATTTGTATGTTCTATTTGTTATTTAAAACAATATTTAAAAGTTTTCAAGTGTTAGATTTCAAAAATTGTCATTGCTAATGACAATTTATTTGATTATTTCACCTACCTTAGGCCACACCACTTTAATATGAAGGAATGGTATTGATAATAAAATAAATCTGAGGCTTTAGCATCCTACTATTCCTATGCATCCTATGCTACAATAGCATAGAATAAGGGCCATGAACTCTAGATATAGACTAGATGCAGACTGGTTTGAAATGTACAGAATGCATTTTGAACTTCTAATCGTGGGGAGAAAAGACTTTCTTCAACTGTATGGACCAAAATATGAGGATTTTAGAGGTTGATTCAGAACTAGAAATGTTTTAGATGTAAATCATAAAGAAAAAAAGGAGTCATTAATAAAATTGGTGTGACTTTAAGGGGAAATAAAATGGCGTCCCTCCACTAGTGTTTTATATTGCTCAAGTACAGGTACAGCAGATATCCAGACCTGTGCTGATTATTTTATGAGTAGTTGATCATGAAGTACTGGTTACTAGTGTACATTTTGTAGGTACACAGTCCTTCTCTTAACAAATACATGACTTTAAATTGCTTGACCCATTTCAGGTGCCATCACCGTCAGGCTGGTTTCAGAGGTGTTTGAAGCTGACACAGACGCTGGAGAAGATGACTCTCTGGCCCAGACCGAGGCTGATTTCCGCGGACAGGAGTTTGACAAGTCCTTCGCTTGTCGCTTCAAGGACCGACCAATAGAGAGAGGGGTTTTTGGGAAGGTGTTTGTGGAGAGAAGGGTCCAGGAGGGGGTTTCTGAGCAGGTTTTTCACTTCAACCTGACAAAGGTAATTCTTTTAAGGCCATGTTGATTTGATTATATGGATGACATCCTCCGGGAGCCCCAAAACTGATGCGCGCGTGCGAATAAAAAAAAAGTTTTGCAAAAAAAAAAGTCTTTTCATTATGAAATCTACGTAGTCATGGGGGTTGAGCAAATGGCACAGAATATGGTTTGGCGAATAATCTAGTCTTCAAGTTCATTTCTTTACAATTTCGTCTTTTTTCGTTTGATTTTGGCATTCTACGACATTGGTATAGTTTTTATCAATTTTTTTTGTAACTTATGGTATATTTTTGCTCATGTTGCAACTGTTTTGTACGATTTACAGTATGGTTGAAAACTTTTGTTTTTTTTTTGGAAACGGCCGAAAATTCATGCGCACGCGGATGTCATCCATATAATCAAATCAACATGGCCTAATTTGAAAAAAAAGTTCAAACTTACATGACTTTGTATATTCATTAGGCAGATCATTAGTGACTAATTACTGGTATCACATTTGAATGCAAATTTAAAGCTAAGAACCATTTTTCTAGCCACAGTTACTAGTACTAGACTACTAATTATAACTAATAAAAATATTACCATTTTACATATTTTAAGTTTTGGGATTTTGATTTACAAATGTAAGTACTAGTACATTGTGGTTCTTGCATGCTGTAATTTTTGTTTTTTTTGCTTGAACATGATGTAAGAATTCAATATGCTTTTGACCTGACCAAAAGCACTTTCAAGCAGAAGTTTAGGCTTCGACTAACTTTTGACGTGTTTTAGGCATTTTTGTTCATTTAGCCACCAAAAGAACTGTGATTTAGGGCAGCAAAAAGGCTGACCACCTCCTTTGTTTCAGAGTGGGAAGGAGGTTGACCTTTCACCCCAGATGGACGAGGAGTGGCAGGTGGTCGCACTCAGGGAACTCGCAGGTCAGCAAGGCATTCTGGGATTAGTCGTTACTGGTACAATTTCAAAAGTGTGGACTGTGGAGTGCCCCAAGGGAGTTATCATTGCAAAGAAAAGGAACAAACCAAAAGAAAGTCTACATAATTATGCAAGTCATATCACAAAGAAAGACCCTTTGTGTCTTACTAGCTCTTATAGCTCAATTTGAGGAAACTATATTCTAAAACAAAATGAAAATCACTTAGTTCTTTGAAGATTTTGAGACTTTCATTGTCCCTTATTGTTAACCAAAATGCCAAGTCTGTAGCAGACATCCCTTTTGGTGTTGAATTACATTATGTTGCAAGTTGCAGGACAGATTAAGAGTTGTAGAGGCTGGTTACCATAGAATTTGTTTGAGTAAGAATAAGTGAGAGCATAAGACCATGTGGAGGTAAACGGCATGCATTTAATGCTTTGCAAATGTTGCCTTTCTACATGTAGTTTTGTGTAATTATTATAAAGCACCAATCACTAATTGATAATCAGGGCTCAAAATTCATATTTGGGAAAAGGTGCACTGGTGCACCCAAAACAAAACCTAATTGCAGGTCTTACTGCTCCTCTTCTGAGCTTGAATCCAAAATGAGAGCTAACTTTAAAATCCTAAACAAGTATTACAACAAAGATTTTATTATTTTTCTGATACTTAGAGACCAAGAATATCTGGTATACTACATGTATAATTATACATTTCTAATGTTTAAAATTCCTACAAAAATATTTGGGTGCACCATTGCACCCACACAAAAAATAAGGCGCATAATTTTTGGTGCACTAAGGTGCACATGCACCCAGTATTTCCAGCCCTGATAATTATTTATTAGGCCACACCAATTTAATTTGTTGGTTCTCGGATTCGCCTCTTCGTTTTTTTCTGATTTGCAAAAAAAAAAATTAAATTGATTCTGGTCCTGAATCAACTGAAAAATGCCCAATGTTTTGCCCCCAACAGTTGAGGAAAGTCCTTTTCTTCCTAGTTGTTACAGTTTTCCCATCTATCATTGCAGTGGTTTGATTAAAAGTTCAAAATTCAATGTTTAAATTTTAACCCAGCCTTTTGTGTTGACTTCATGGCTCATTCCATAGCATTTAAGCCTATAATAGGATGCCTAGACCTGTTTTTATTTTTATTTTTTTTCGCCCTGTCGCTTCA
>NW_017804198.1:374497-396840 GCF_001625305.1 Branchiostoma belcheri
AATCAACAGTCTCTATGTGTTTCTGCCAACAACTAGAGACATGCAGAGGATACATGTAGAAGTAAATTGTTGCTTGAATTTAAGCTTGATATCATTACACTAAGGCCACACCAATTTAATTTGTTGGTTCTCGGATTCGCCTCTTTCGTTTTTTTCTGATTTGACAAAAAGAAAAAAATTTGATTCTGGTCCTGAATCAACTAGAAAAATGCTCATTGTTTTCGCCCCCAACAGTTGAGGAAGTCCTTTTCTTCCTAGTTGTTACAGTTTTCCCATCTATCATTGCAGTGGTTTGATTAAAAGTTCAAAATTCAATGTTTAAATTTTAACCCAGCCTTTTGTGTTGACTTCATGGCTCATTCCATAGCATTTAAGCCTATAATAGGATGCCTAGACCTGTTTTTATTTTTATTTTTTTCGCCCTGTCGCTTCATATTTTTTCTGAAAAAATCCGAGAACCAACAAATTAAATTGGTGTGGCCTTACGCTTGTGGTTCCAGCCATGCTCAGCATTACATCAGAAGAGAACTGGAGACAGTTTGCTGCAGAGCTGGGGTTCACCAGACGAGAGGTCAGCAGGTTTGGGCTGGCGGACGACCCCTTCACGTTACTGCTGACCCTGTACCAGGAGCGCGGCGGGACGGCCGAGGAGTTTATCCACGGTCTGTACGAGGTCAGCAGGAAGGTCCGCATGGGGGTGGTCAGTCAGGACAGAGGGGAGGAGGTGGAAAGTGGTGAGTAGGACTTTTTGATACTTCAATCAGTAATAATCACTCAAAGTGATTGCACTTAAGTCATTGCAGCTGAGGGCAAAATTGTCCCTTTGTTCTTAAAGCAAGCATATTGTCGGCACAACGTACTGCACCTCCGCAAAACCCCGATTCTTCACGGCTTTCGTTGGATGTTTGGTCAACGTTGCATCAGAATTTTGCCTGTTGCAGATGAGATCTTTTCAGACACGACACAACAAAACTACATGTATATAGACGGGATGTTAACCTTGTATGTGCGAATACGACCTTAAAAAAAGTGAGACAATCTGTCGAACTTGAAGTGCTATGCACAATACAGTAAGGGTTTTGTGCAGGTGCAGTACGTATACTACTGCTGACGTGCTCATTAAGTGCTGCATTGCACTTATGCAGGTAATTTTCAACCAAATATAGAAGTATTAACAGAAAAACAATGGGTTCACAATGTCATTAATAAGCTTGCAATTTGACATCTCCTAACTTAAGACATGAAACCATATCATGTATTATTTTTTAAGAATTGTAGAAGCTGCAACATTGCACTGTTCATAAATATAGATATCCGGCACATTGGTAGAGTAAGTTCTTGGAAATGAACATGAGGTGATAGATTTTCCAACCAATGACATGTTGTCTCCTCTCCAGCTGGTCCGAGTAGTTCCAGTTCCTCCAGAAAGCGGCCTGCCTGTTCATCATGTGACGCCAACGGTAACAAACGGCGCCGACAAGCCGGGTCCTCCCCCAGACTGAACAGTCATGCCAGGACTATTCAGGGTTCGTACAGCATTTACAGTAGTCTATCACATAACCAGCAAAATTGGCACATTACATTATTCATTAGTAATAGTCCAGTGGCTTTGCCTTGACAACATGAAGCAGGATACTGGACTCAGTCAGACATCAACACTGTGACAGCAGAACTCCACAGGAGATGTAAACTGTGGTCCACTAGTACTGTTCACCATTTTTGTGAAAAGAGCTAGGGTATTGTCTCATACATATATTTTATTACTGTAAGGCCACAGCAAGTAATTTTTATGGATGACATCCGCGCGCGCATTAATTTTCGCCTGATTTCGGAAAAAAAAACAAGAAATTTTGTTGCCTTCTGACAGTGGTCAACATGCCGCTAATGGGCAAAGATGTCTGCCGTCATGCCGGAACGTGAATGGCAGAAGAGAGGAGAGAGGAGACAAGAAAACGCTCTGATTTAATGTTTTATTTCTTACTTTGATGCAGTGATATGTGATGTTGGCTGTTTATATGTGATGTTCCCACTGAATAAAAACCACTTGTACAATGATTGAGTCAAAAATTTTAAAATGTAAGAACCTTGTTTTTTTCGGCCCGCCTTGTTTTTTTTTCGCCCGCTCGCATTAGATTTGGAGTTTGGGGAGGATGTCATCCATAAAATTTACTTGCTGTGGCCTAACAATGAATATTTTTCCTGTCACTGCCAATATATTACTAAATGTACATTCCTTGATTTTTTTTTCAGGAGACTGAAGAGCCAGAAGATGCATCAACAGGTATTGAGATCAAGACAGACTTGAATAGAGGACTCTAAACTACAAGTATAAGCCATGTGTGCCTGTGGAACTGTTATATTGGAAAAAGACTCACTTGACCAACCTGTATTACACAATCATGTATCTCTAACCTACATGTACATCAAGAGCTTGTGGCTGTTCATTTCTAGTCAGGAGACCGATTTAGAAAATGAAAACCTGGTCCAATATAGGAGCTTAGGATTCCTTGTCACTGTGAAAATCTGTCCAATAGGATCTCAGAATTGAAGCTCAGGATGCCTTGTCACCGTGAAAATCAGTTCAACCAGTAGGAGGTCAGAATTTTCAGAAAATCAGTCCAATAGGAACTTAGGATGTTCAGTCACTATGAAAATGTCCAAGTACATGACTAGAAACTCCGGATTCTCTGTCACTAATTAAAAAAAATCACAGCCTCCACTACTATGCTAACACACAAAAAGAAAAGCTAGTCTAGTACTAGTATTGCATGGCTATCAAGTTTCTAGGGGCCTGGCCAACGGAAGGAGACAGTGGTAGAATCACTCCTTTGCTTATTTGACCGTGCTTCAATCTAATTTAGGCCATACAATCATGTACAATGTGGAAATCTGAAACAAATGTCAGCTACATGTATGTTGAACTGGCAGCTACAATGTTGTTTGTGACGAGATGTCTGACAGCATTTTGGTATTGAAAAACTTCAATGCATGTAAGTTAACTGGCTTACATTGTAAGACAGTGTAGTTTTAAGATCATCTTATATTATCAATAGAAAAACTGACAATCAGCAACTAGAAAATATTTTTAAAATTGATTATGAATCAGAAGTGCCTGTCTAATATATTATTGTCTTCAGTGTTTGTATTTGGATGGTTTTAACCTCAACACTGACTCAGAGGTAGTTTGATAACAGTAACTGTCTTGCATCCACTAAAAGATAAGCTTGGAGATTAGAAAACAGTACAGTAGCACAACACCATCTGTATTCTAAGTACAATGTACATTTGTGTACATGTGCATATTACTTTCATTGTGTGTTACAATTGTTCTACATGTATGTTAGTTTAAGATATCCCTAAGATTGCTGTGTTTCTGATGTGCATAGGTCTTAGTCTCCTAACCTCTGCAGTAAAAAAAGTTAAAGATACATTTAATTTGTAATTGTGTGATTGATGTGATTAAAGATATTGTAAATTTACAATTATCGTTATTGAAGGCATCCAATGTACAAATTGTTATTTCAGGGCAGCAAAACTGGATATTCAAAGTCACTTTTCTGATCAATTCTTTTTAATATTTCTTTTTAGTATGTTGAATCAACCCTATCACACGGTAAACTGATATCTGTGAGGCAAAATTCTGATGTCGCTGACAGAAAATGATTGCTTGTTTTACATCATAGGCTGATTACAGGTGGTACCTATTTATAAGTGGTACCACAAAATAATTAGAAAATGCTTCTCATAGTTTGTTTTTTTTCAAATGCTTTAAGCATGAAGACTGTAATGAAACTGTACCAAGAAATGTCAATATCAGACAGATTCTCTCATCCAGAATATTGTTTGTTTTGCTGTCCTGAAGTTGTATTGGCTGCCTTTAAGTGTGTGGAGAATACAATGCTAAGGCTGGTACAGTACTATACAATTTGTTTATTCTTGAAAGCATGAACATTAATTATGACAATATTGGAAAAAAATTGCAACTGTTACAGATAAGAATAGACTGACATGGCTGGCCATACAAAGATCTGAGAAAAAGTATAATTATTTTAGGATTGTTTTTGAGATATAAAATAAATAATGTTTGACAAATATCGTTGTCTCTTCATTATTCTGTACTTGCTACAAAAACAGAAAAATTAATATACTGTCAGAATCAAGTAATAGTAGGAACCATTACGTAGTATGATGCATATGAAGTGAAATTATGCGTTGCATGAATGATCAGAAAGTCAACAATAATTTTTTATGAAGCAATTTTAAACCGTAATGTCAATATGAGAAATTGGATTTACCCAAATTTACGACTGTGGAACTCCAGTCTTTGTGAATGAGCAATCCAGATGGTGGGCGCCACAGACTTTCTGCAACCTATGATCCACTGATAAAGTCACATGTTGTCATCTGTAGTAACGTGACATACCAGATGCGGTGGATTTTTCATTCCTTGAAACAAAGACTGGAGTTGTACAGTGCAAAATTTAGTCCAATTTCTTGTGTTGGAAATTATAGATTAAACTTGCTTCATGATAACTTCTACCAACACAGATAAACTTTCAAAACTGTCAGTTTTATTTACATAATTTACAGCCTAGAGGATAAACAGACTTTGAGAGACAGTCCTGTTCCTATATCTATTAAGCATGCCTTTTCTTGTACAAATTTTCTTAATCCAACTATTAGTGGTTAGTTAGCAATGGTACAAAAATGTATATCTTTATCTTCTTGAACATATTTATAACTTATTTTCTATCTGCTATATTTGGTGAGTTTTAGTCGATGAGACCCCCAAGTCTGTTCCGTTTGTGGCGTTTCTGTTTGACTCTCATCTCCTGTAGCTCCTCCTGGAACAGAGCCTGTAGAGGTGTGCTCAGGTGAGGCAGGAGCTTCAGGTCACCCAGACGCACCTGTGGTACACAACAGACATGCAGGTGATTTAAATAATGATTGTATTTGTTGTTCGGCTGTACAATTCTCACAGCCAGGGCAGCCCATCTAAACAGTGGCTATTACAAAGGGCTTGCCCTGCTGAAAAGTCATCACAAAAACATTTAGCTTAACATTACTAACAGTTAGCCTGTGTTACGCAAACTCTCGCTGGCTATGGTCAATTGACTCCATCCTGACAACTTTCCGACTGACAACTGGCCACCCGCTAGGAGCAGGATTTAGTTAGGGTAACTGAGAATTCAGTCTGTCACACATAGCTGAACATGGCCTCCCGAACACTGCCGAACTCTCCCCAACCATGCATGGTTAGGAGCATTGAGCAAGGTTGGCTGTGGTTGGCTGGTGTTCGGCGAGGTGGGCTACTGGTCGGCTGAATGTTTCAAAATGGTCAGCTGATGGTTGCCCGTCAAATTTTGACTCAAATTGTACTCAAATTTGAAAGAAAGGCATGACCTAAATCTTGTCAGACTGCTTCTGAACTCTAGAGAACCTTAGTTTGCTGGATAATGGCAGGGACTTCAGGTGTAAGGTATGTACTTCCACCTTGAAGAGACTATTCAGCAAACGCAACTCAGTCTAGCTATAGATTTCTCAAATTCTGAGAGTTCAACAACCTCCTACATTCTAGAATTTGTTGCCAAAATTCTCTTTGAAGAAAAACGTGTCACCTTCATGTGGTCGAACGCGATGCCCACTTTCTCTCCTCCGTTGTCCATGAGGGGGATCTTGGGATAGCGCTGACTGAAGTGTGTCAGCAGGTTGAAGCCAGCGTTCATTTCAATACCAACATCCACGGCCTGGGTAATGGTGCTGGGGGAAACATTGGAAAGCAATTCATGGCTCAAAATTTCTTTTTTCTGCAAACTTGCACCACACAAATTTTACCTGTGAGCTACAGCATGATACTACAATTCATGTCAAGGAACTACAAGGCAAAGAATTCTACATTCTAAATTTGTTGAGGCAGAATGTTCATGCATTGAGCACTAGATTCCTTGAACATAGATGGCTCAAGCTTGCTGTCGCTGGAAGTTAAACACATCAGTGACCATACATATATAGTCATGTATGTATAATTTATATGTAACTGTTTCACTGACTTTGGCCAACAGTTAGAGATGGTGGGAGGCATACATGTAAACTACCTGACACATTTTTCAATTGCTGATGACGTCACAGATCACGTCACTCTTGCAGATTTTACATTCAATAGTGATTACATTCCAAACTGATACTGCGACAGCCATGAACAAATAAATATTACAGTTAAAAATAACTGTACTAGGTAATGCATTACATGTCCCAACAGATACAAGAGTCAGACAGATGTTTTAGTAATTTCAATCTAAACTTCAATAAAGACTTAAAAACTGTTCATAATATCTAAAAAGAAAAATTTGCCCGTGTTTTTGTGCAAAGAAGGCATGCAGCTGCACGTACGGCGAGCAGTGAAAATTGCATATATGCAGTAGTACAATGTAGTACCTGTGTCTCTTCCGTTTTGCTTCTTGGTGGAGTTCATCATCAAACGTAGCCTCATGTATCAGTAGTGTGGCATCTTTACCTGCCAAAGAGTCAACAAATAAATACAATAATTGTATAAATCAATGCAGGCCATTTCTTCAAAGAAAGTCCAAATTCAGATAACACATTCTGTGTTATAATAATTTATAATAAGTTAATTTATTAAGTAAATGTACTTCTGACAGAACACTAAGCATCAACACTTCAGGCGACAAACAAATTGTCATCTTATAGTTACTGTAACAGACATATGAATGCAGACCATTTCTTCAAAGAAAGTCCAAATTTTCTGTTATAAGTACATGATTGTGTATGACATAAATATAAAATGTACTTCTGACAGAACACTAAGCATCAACACTTCAGGCTACATAAAAAAATTGTCATCTTAAGAGCTGATTGGTCAGAGGGCCACACTGCTAGGGGACAATCTAATTATTCAAAATCTTAAAGGTTAGAAACACACAATACCTGCCATGATGAGGGCATCACAAGGCATGGAGTCTCCAGAATACACCAACTTCCAGCCATCATTGTGGGTCACAACCAGGCCGTAAGAACGGGAGACATGGAGGACTGGTACAACCTGGAGCTACAGAGGACAGAACAACAGACATGGAGGACTGGTACAACCTGGAGCTACAGACAGAACAACAGACATGGAGGACTGGTACAACCTGGAGCTACAGACAGAACAACAGACATGGAGGACTGGTACAACCTGGAGCTACAGACAGAACAACAGACATGGAGGACTGGTACAACCTGGAGCTACAGAGGACAGAACAACAGACATTTCTACTTCTATGTGGTACTGGTCAAAACCCCTCACTGGGGCATCACGACCAGGGTGCTGGGTGCACGGCTAAGTGCGGCCGGTGGGGTGATGGTGCTGAAAAGAACAACATGAAAACGACAAAGTGCAAAAAAGAAAAAAAAAGACCCAAAATTGTGCTTAAACTCTATTTACATGGCCGCACTTGGAGTCCTGATTACCTCTGGGAGCAGGGATGGCCCATGTACTGGGCCAGCCCAAGCTTAAAGCTATCTACAGTTGACGCTGTGACAATGTGTGCTGGTAAGGTGTTCCATTCCATAACTGTTCTTGGTATGAAACTTGCTCTGTAGGTTTCTGTCTTACATGTGAATGTGGTGTAGCGTAGGGGATGACCCCTTGTAGGGTTTGTGTTTCTGCTAGTGTAGTTGTGTATGGGGATGGATACTTGGTCATTGATGGCCTTGAAAAACAGTGTCACTCGTGCAATCTTTCTCCTCTCTTTCAGGGTGGGCCAGCCTAGTTTGTTCAAAAAGTGTGTTACACTTGTGGTACTGGACATGGAGGACTGGTACAACCTGGAGCTACAGAAAAGAGCTGGGAATATTGCATTGAGCAACATGCCTGATTCCTTGATCTAGAGAAAGCTTTTGATTGTGTATAGAGATAAGATGTGGAAAGTCATAGCAGAGACTGGCATTAGTGTTTAACTTCTCAGGGCCATCAAGAGCACTTATAAGAATCAGGAAAGCACTGTATTGCGAGGCAAGGTGTTCGCCAAGGAAATGAAAAATCTGACACAAGTCAGGGCAGCATGGTGGGACCTGACCCTGAGGCTGACAGACCTATAGGTCTACAGGTGGCGAAATTGAAGAAATTGAATATCATCACAAAAAGATGAGGCACTATTATCTTTTTTAGCTTTTACTAATAACTTACCTGCTTGAAGCCAAGGTTCTCCTTTAGGCTGTTAAATTCTTGGTTCTGTTCTTCGTTTGAAAACACAGACAGGTCTTTAGAAAGAAGTAAGCTGTAGAAAAAAATTAAAATGTACAGTAACTGTTTGTTGATTAAATACAGCAAAGCTGGTATGTTACCCCCAAGGTAGTTTATTTTGGCTAAACAGGTCAAGAAGTACAAAGTATTTTTGGAAGATAGTTTAATTTTGTAGTATTGTACATTACTGCCACACATTGTACCATGTAAGATTGTCAAGCAATATTAAAAGCTCATTCATTCGTTCATACCTGCAATTAAACCTTTTACCATACAAGACTCAATCTACTGTTAAAACATTCTAAGTATATAATATACAAATCAATGTATAGAATCCTGACTAAGCTATGAAGTTCCTAGCCATAAGCATGATCAGCAGCTGAAATACATTAAGTTCACATGGCAATGTAAACCAGCAGCACAGCAGGGACCCCTGTCAGATTGTGTGGGTACTGCACTTACATGAAGTCCTTGTTGTCCATGCCGATGTTCTCACAGTTGAGTCTGTAGTGGTTGATCCATGACATGAACGGGAGGGGGGCTATCAGGTACATGGGCTGCTGGGGCTCTCCAAGGGTTTTCTAGGTTGTACAATACAGAAAAGAAACCATGCATAAAATCATTTTACAAACCGTTAAAATAGTTGGTAAATTTTCCAGGTTGGCAAGACTGAACCTGAAAATGATGCATTGGTAAGAAAACCTCAAATGTCCACAAAAAGTGTCTAATAACAATAAATTTTATTCTGTCTAGAACTAGAAAATGACAATGCAAATTGTTTACTAAAGGACAAATGTTAAACGTTGTAAGGACCTTGATTTCAAATGACATCTCCTAATATTTTGCTATGCTTAATGCAGTCAATGTTTCAATCAATATAATGATTCTTTACCAGTGCTCTTCTTCTCTCTTGAAATATTTTCATCAGTCCCTGAAAAAATATAATTATATAATAAGCACAATCATGATATTTAAACCTAAGAAGTATTCTAATATGTTGTAGACAATGTACAATTGTATAAAACAGCCATCCTTTCTATTATAGCCCCGAATGCTACGCTAGTTTTGTGTTGACTTCATGGCTCCTATTGTAGCATTTGGGGCTATATGTATAATAGGATGCCTTAGACCTGTTTTTATTTTTTTGTTGTCCTGTCGCTCTAATTTTTTTCTGAACAATCCGAGAACCAACAAATTAAATTGGTGTGGCCTAAATTTAAAAAAAATTGCCATTGTGATATGTGACATACCAAGTGATGGTCAGCATGGATGTGTGAGATGAAGACACATTTGATGTTAGCCAGCACCCTGTCCACATCATCACCATAGTGCCGGTACATCTGTCCAAACGTGCCCTCCCCACCATCCAACAACAGAGACTCTGTCTCACTGGGTAAAACAGTAGGAATCTGATGAGCACGTCGGCAGAACGTACTGCACCTGCGCGAAACCCGTAATGTATTGTACATAGCATTTCGGCAGAATGTCTCATATAAGGTTGTATTTGCTCATATAAGGTTAGCATTCCGACAATAGTTTCCAAGTGTTATGTCGGAAAGACTATCCTCTGCAACAGGCAAAATTCTGATGCAACGTTGACCAAAAACCCAACGAAAAATGCTAAAATACGGGGTTCTGCGCAGGTGCAGTACATTCTGCCGACGTGCTTGATGTACATTCAACACCATATCACTTAGTCTAGGAGAATCAAAATGACTGTGAATAATGTTTGAGAGCCTGCTATAACTGGTTAAATGTTTAATATAAACTTAAGAAAGGTACTTAGCCCACTTATTAAAATACATTGTAGCAGAGCACAGTTTTCACCCTAAGAAGAAGGACCCCAAGATGACTCACTTCGACGCGGTAAAAAATTATAGGGTGCACTTTAGCCTCCTTCACAGACTCGTAGGGCGTGGCATTATTTTTTCCATGAGCGATGCGAGTGATGCCACGGAGGGACGATTTTGCTGCCAAGAGTTTTGCCGACAGAGAGGCAAAACCTTCACAATTCAAATCATACAGTCTCAAACCCGATACATTCCTACACCACACAGCACAATTTACATCTGGCTGATGCTCTTATCAGGCTTTCTACCCAGCCTTCAAGAATATTCGCTGTACTATTTTCTATACCCGAGTCATAGACCCCGGGGGTCGCCCATTAATACTGTGTACTGCAACCTTGAAGCTTCGTTCAAACAACAAGCATGGTGTATGACTAACATCATCTATAAATTACATCCTAGAGACTACCTGAGTGTACCATACTGGAAGTTTCCTAGGGCACAGTATGCAATGTACATGACATGATAATAAATAAAAATACATTCCATGATCCATTACTGACCTGAGATGGACCAGGATTCCTGTGACATTTCTCCTCTTACTGGGGATGGACGACCCTGTACCAAAGAACACCACTTCTGGGTAGGAAGGGGAGACTGGAGGGATACAGACATACAATAGTTACAGACACATTGCACACCAAGTGTACATGCAGACACACTGGGTATACATAATACAAGGTTTTGTCAGAATGGACACCTTCACAAACTAATGATAATTTTGAGCTGTATCATGTGTTCTAAGACTTGGGTTTCAAAATTGAACCACCAACTTGCACTCAACTACTGAAAAGGACTGCAGCTTAGCAATAACTTAAAAAGCCATTTTTCGGGGACATGAAACAACCAAAAACACACATCGGTACATGCAAACTTTAAGGTAATGCCTTAAACTTAAGATTGTAGTCTCTGGCCAAATTTGAAGTTATTACGACTTGATATATCATGACATTTTCTTTCCCTCTTGTCATGCAGTATCATATTATTCAATTTCAGTATATCTATTACTAGTATTAAGGTTAATTTACATGTACATCACTCATCACTCACACACTCAATATCTGGGTATTGTCTGCTGTGCCCACATTCCATGTAGTTTTTTCACAGATTGTCATGGGTGTCAGGTGCCTCTGTCATGTATTTCTATTATATTGTATCTAGTACAATGTATTTACCTGCTGTATCACTGGAAAATGCTGTTGCAATTGTCTCCTTCATCTCCTTAAGGCTGTCCTCAAATCCAGGCAAAGCAAAAGCCCCCTTTACAGCCTCTTCATTGTCCAGCAATGGAATGGAGGATCTATTAGGGGAACAGTAAACATTCAAACTTTACATGCAAGTCAAGAAAAGTCCTCCAAGACTGCAACAGGAAACATATCTTTTTTCCTCTATATATACATGTTGTAGGCCTTAGACACACAGTATTATACCTGTCCCATTGTAGAGGATGGTCCCTGTGGAACAGCCAGTATGTTAACAGACACAGTATTACCTGTCCCATTGTAGAGGGTGGTCCCTGTGGAACAGCCAGTATGTTAACAGACAGTATTACCTGTCCCATTGTAGAGGATGGTCCCTGTGGAACAGCCAGTACAATGTATGTTAACAGACACACAGTATATATTACCTGTCCCATTGTAGAGGATGGTCCCTGTGGAACAGCCAGTATGTTAACAGACACACAGTATTACCTGTCCCATTGTAGAGGATGGTCCCTGTGGAACAGCCAGTATGTTAACAGACACACAGTATTACCTGTCCCATTGTAGAGGGTGGTCCCTGTGGAACAGCCAGTATGTTAACAGACACAGTATTACCTGTCCCATTGTAGAGGGTGGTCCCTGTGGAACAGCCAGTATGTTAACAGACACAGTATTACCTGTCCCATTGTAGAGGGTGGTCCCTGTGGAACAGCCAGTATGTTAACACACAGTATTACCTGTCCCATTGTAGAGGGTGGTCCCTGTGGAACAGCCAGTATGTTAACAGACAGTATTACCTGTCCCATTGTAGAGGGTGGTCCCTGTGGAACAGCCAGTATGTTAACAGACACAGTATTACCTGTCCCATTGTAGAGGATGGTCCCTGTGGAACAGCCAGTATGTTAACAGACACACAGTATTACCTGTCCCATTGTAGAGGCTGGTCCCTGTGGAACAGCCAGTATGTTAACAGACACTCCCCTCGGACATGTTTGTGTGGCAGAGGCGGCAGACTTCCTGGCTGGAGACAAGAATAAAGGACAAATTTTAATACATTCCAAAAATACATACAGCATTACATGTAAGTGTAGTTTGTTGTGTTAAACCCTTAACTTATGGAGCTGGAGGTCACTCACACGTTACTACATGTTGGTTGTGTTTGAAGCATGCTACACCCTTTTCTTTTTTAGAATGTCCTGAAATCTATATGAGTTTGATGTCCCTGTGTGGCACATTTTTCCTTCTCTCACTGGGTTAGCGTGACAAACAATGCATTCATGGAAAAACAAGTATTATATCATACCCGGGCCGCGACAACGTTCGATAACAGGTTCCGGACCGGGCCGTACTTTACGGTACGCCCCGGAACCCATTATCGAACGCTTCCATGGCTTCAGTAAAACGATTTGAACGCGTTTCGCCCTAACCGCGTGTGCCCCTTTCGAAAATTCGAATACAGAATCCGCACGTTGGAATTGATGTTGTTGCATTTTAGGGTTTAGTTTCAGTTTAGTGGCACCAACTTTGGGCTCATCTTGCATTGAAAGGCGTGTTTTCTTTGGTGGGTATGACATAAATAAAATACAACACGGTGTATTCCGCATCGTCCTTGGTCCTGGCCCTCCCGCGAGTCGGATCCGACCCGCGGTCGGGCCGATACCTCGGGTGATACGGAATACCCCGTGTTGTATTCTATATGTACAGTCTCCTGGCTCCCAGGATTCGAAACTGTGCTGAACCCAGACAGTCAGCCCAACACACTTACCACAATGCTAAAAGGTTCAGACCAGTTGGAATGGTCAATTAGTGGAACTTGAATGCCCCCGTTACACTACTCCCTCTAATCTTTTAGATTTGTCCTCAAATCTCTGAAGTCAAGATTCCTGTGTCCACTGGAACATAAAGGGGCACTTGGGATTTGGCACTCCCAGCCCCGAGGACAGACAACACTTAAGCTCCTGTTCTGTATAACAGGAGCTTTCAGACTAATTTGCATCATCTTGTCTTGACTTGTCTGACTTTTGTTCCTTTTTCGACTTCCAAAAATTTGTCTTCACTTTATTTGCATATCAATCAATAGGTTGTGCTTATAAACCTGCTTTCCCCTCTGGTCTCTCAGTCACTGACGAAAGCTAGTGGATACTAGCTGAAACGTCTGACGTTTTCAAAATCATATCCAGTTGCTTGAGTAACTGTTTTTTGGCGTATCGTATTACCTGGATGTCTAACCTTCATCGACGTATAAAGGAGCATTCCCAAGTGGTAGCCTCCTGGGTCCCAGGATTCCAACCCAGTCTAATTTGTACCTCAACACACTAACTGCAAGGCTAAAAGGTCTGGACCTGTTGGACTGGTCAGTTGCTGAGTTTGAAACCCAGTGTTACCCTTACCTTGATAGTGTTGTCTGCTAGCAGGGGAAAAACAGTAGGCTGTATAATGTTGAGACAGGCCTGGAGAGAGGCTGTACCCTCGTGAGATGTCGTCTGGGTGTCTTCATTCAGGAACAAGTGTTCTGTGTCTGGTCCAAATCTGGTAAACACACAGAAACACATGGTAAATATAATCTTACAGTGTCACTGTGTAAAAGATAGGAACTTCAATGGGTTCACCCTGCTGGTGTGAAAGGGTCAACCAGTCTTCTAGCCAGAAACCATCTTTCCGTCATTGACAGAATTTTGCTAAATCAAAATCAAATCAAATGACTTTATTGCTGACAACAACTGAAACTGGTACAATGTATGGCAAAGAAAAAACAACAAGGGTAGATACATGAGCTATACTAAAATACTGTGCAATTTCAACAGAGTTAATCCATAATCAATGCTAAAGATAATCTACAGTCATGTACAAAATTGTATTGTATCATAATTTATGACAGCTCAAAATTTTTCCCAATCTGTTATCTTTGACCGACGAAAATGTCTGTATTTTGGAAAAGATGTCCTTAAATTAAGCTTACTAGTCTAACAGCAAAGTTTTTCTCTCAAAATGCAGGAATAGTGTTTCAGAGGGTCAAGATTTAAAATTTGCTGTCAGAGCCCTTAGGTTTGTCATGTTCAGCACTACACAATGTCATGATGTTATGTCAAACAAAATTGAGATGACGGAAGAAACTTCTGGTTGGCTAGGACACTGGAGTTAACGCTTTCAACTTTCTGCACTAGGCAACCAAAACTAAGGCTAAGGGTCAGCAGGTTTTTGTTAGGGTTGGCCTTTCCTCCAAGCCGATTTCAATATGTTGGTGTATCCTAACTGGTACTGGCAGAATGACAGAAAGTCCTGTGTGCCCAGCCCACATGTACATGTACATGTGTTGCAATGTGTTGTTAGGAGACAACCCCCCATGTCCCCTGTGACAGGAAGTCGTCATAACTGTCACCAGACTGACCACATCTGTAACCGATTACTATGTGTGAATAAAGGACTCAGACGACAGTGTCTGAGGAGACAGTTCTAGCAGGCAACCACAGAGTGCGGACCTCTTCTATAGTCTCTCCTTTCAGTACCCTACACATGTACCTTGTGATCCAGTCCTGGTAGCGTGTGTCCTTGGCTACTCCTGCTGGAGTAAAGTGGACAACAATAGCTGGTAGTTCTTCTTCCCCATCCTCCTGATACCTGCATGAGAAAAAGAGTGGAACTCATGATATACATGTACATAAATGTATGTACAAGTACCATCGATGATGATTCTAAAATACAGTAAACAGCCTCCAGTTTAATTCCGGACTTCCAGTTTAATTCCGGACAACCTCCCATATCTCAGCAACCTTAAACCCAGATGGGCTACATGTAATATCGCAAACCATAGGTAAAAATGATGTAAGAAATATGTAGCAGCTATTCGAGACCCCCTGGGGGTTCGTCCAATTATGCATAATTATGCATATTATGCATAATGCTTTGAGGGGTTATGCATAATTAGGCATGAAGCTCAAGGGTTATGCATAATAGTTCTTCAGTTATGCATAATTGTCCAATGGTTATGCATGCATAATTGGACGAATCCCCAGGGGGTCGCGAATAGCTGCTACATATTTTTCACATCATTTTTACCTATGGTTTGCGATATTAGCCCATCTGGGTTTAAGGTTGCTGAGATATGGGAGGTTGTCCGGAATTAAACTGGAGGCTGCTAGTAATACATTTACGTACAATAACATCACAATAAAACTAACAGTAAAGTTTATTTTAATTTCCTGCCATGACTTACTTTGCAATCTGGCTGTTAGTTGTGACTGGTTCAATGAAGTCCTCACCTGGACATTCCACCACTGTGAAATAAACAAAAAATTACACCAGACATGTTTTTCTGGAAAATGTACACAAAAACCAAAAAATAACATTTTCTTCAGCACAGCAAAGACAGCTACATAATGTGTCAATGTGAATGGTATCAACCACTATACAATATATTTCAGAAGCATATATAGTACTGAGATTCAAAAATGGTAAACTTCTCACATTATTTTGGCTATAACAGGTGCCTGCAGTTTTCATAATCACTGCAAGGTGTCCCCACTGCACTATCACATTACACTATACTTACCAATGAAGACAGGACCTGGTGTATCAGGCTCTACATATGGTGTTGGGTCGATGACTCTCCCATCAGGTAAGGTGGCCTGGTTACCTTTCTTCAACTCACCAACCCACACACCCCTACAGGTTAACAATGTTAACTCATGAAATCAATGAATTTCAAAATTAAATCAACTGAATAAGTTAATTCAGCACACACACAAAGGAACTGTAAGTTACTCAAGCAGCTGTATAGGTTTTGAAAACTGTCAGACATATTAAGTACATGTAGCATCCACTACTTTTTGACTGACGGAATTTTGCGTAGATATATTACACACGTACCTGGTCAACTACCAATTCTGTCACTGACTACATTTGTAGATGCTACCTGACAGTTTTCAAAATCTATCCATTTACTTTAAGTATTTTACTAAGTTTTCTTGTGTATTTTATTACCTGGATGTCAAAACATAGTGTAGGTCTGGAGTAATTGGTTTTCAACAGTTCTTTTGGTGAGTTATACAATTTTAAGAATTCTTGGTAATTTTCAGCAAAAATGTAAATTTTATCAAAACTGTCAGTAGACTATGAATACTTACGGTTTGATTCCATCCATCAAGGCTTTTTCTGTTAAAAACCTGCCTTTTTTGGGCTTCAACTGTAAATACAAAAAGGCAAACTTATGTTTAATGGCACATAAAAAATCACATGTGTATGCAAATAATTTGCCAGCTAATGCAAAACATTGCCCATCCCACCTTTAAAAGTACTGTTGTTCTAAACAGTTAAATAAAAAAATCTATTACAAGAGTTACTATGATCAAAGTAACAGTTACTGTACAGTTTTAGAGTTGCTACTTCACCATTCTGATCAAATTTGAAAGTACATTATTTTGCATTAGTTACAATAATCCTTAATATATCAAAATTAGATTAATTATTAACTTACTTGCAGTAACTTACTTACTTACTGAAGTGTAAAGTCAATATATAATGCCAACATATGAAACATGGACATACCTTACAAATATAGCTTATAACAAGGGATTCATCCCTCTGAGATGTTTTTCTTCTCTTGGACTCTGTAAGAAATGTATGAAATACATTGTATAGAATAAACTTTGATGCCCAAATTACAACCAAAATAAAAAGTCGTAACAAAACATCTGACATTTTAGACTTCAATCTTGTCCCTAACTAAAGTTTTGTCAACCTATTTGTGGTCAAACAAATAAACAAACCAACAACTCAGCCGCCCAAAACAATACTTTCGTATACACTAGAAAAACTCAATGCATCTTTGTCTTAAAAAGGAAAAATAATTCCTACATATAATTTGGTATCAAACAGAGAATACCTAACTTTACTTACTAGTTAAGGATTCTGATGTTTTTAGTTACTTACTAGGTGAATTTCTAGGGCTGGTTGATCTACTGGAATCATCGGATTCTGAGTCAATGTCAGAAACATCACAACTGCTTCTCCTGACCACTGGACTCTGGGAAGGAGAGCTGCCAGCTTTGGGACTGAGATCATGGTCAGGTGACCTTGACCCAACCCTAGGACTGAGACCTGCTCCAGGTGATGATGTGTCAGGAGCTGTGATTGGATGAGAGTACATAATGCAATTAGAGAAGTTTTTTTGTACTTGTATCACAGTAAACTTACATATCTAATACTGCAATAGGCAAAATTCTTATGCAATGTTGACCAACGAAAGCCGTTAAAATCAGTTTTTTGCGCTGGTGCAGTACGTTTTGCCGATGTGCTGCCTAAGAGAAAGTTCTCTGCTCACCTCTGATTGGCACCTGCCAAACAGTCATGACATCATCAGACATGGGGGACAGATGGTACGGCTTCACACCTGGGGCAGAAAGGGACAAGAAAGGAAACACCATTTTCATTTGTTCCTTCTCAAAATTTGTAAGAAAATCAATAATACAGGTATCTAAAAAAAAAACAGGCCGGGGCAAACTATGATAGCCCCAAATGCTAGCATAGGAGCCACAACTCAACATGCAAAAAAAATTAATATACAAGGCATGTAAATTATGCATTGAATTTTGAACTATATTGTATAAATCAATGCTGCAGCATTGGCAACTGTTACAAACAGAAAGACTAAGACTTTGCTTAACAGAAAAAGGCATGCTGACCATAAGGTATATATATATTTTTTTGCTTTAAATATTTTGATTTGATATGCTATAATTTATAATTCTGTATAATTATCATCTAAATGTATACTTACGAACTTTTATCTTGGGAAAGTATGTGAAGTCTTTTAATGCTTGATAGAAATCTTCCTGTAATACAGTATTTCAAAGAACAATAATAAACAGTGCTGCTAAACAACTGCAAAACTGTTTCAACTTTTTACTACATTAAATTTTTATTTGCACCTTTAAGAAATTATAATATTTGTTAGAGAAAAAAAGATAATATAAAGAGCTATACTTGCTAGTTGTGTATTGTACAAAAATGTATTTGAAATTTGAAAAGTGTCAAGTTGTGTGCCAGTTAGCAGTTGACCGTTTAATTACAGAGGACAGATCTGTTATCTGCAGTTTGTCCGTCAACTGCTAGGTGGCACAGTTAACAGGTGGCTACAATGCTATAACCTAAACCTAACTACAGTATGTCTATCAAAACTCAGGAATGTAAAACAAATGAATTACATGTGTATTGGCAAATGCAAAACTTTGGCATCTGCTCTCTCATTGGTTGAACGTTAATTGACAGCCATATTTGTCTACTTAGAATTTCCGCACTAAGAAAATATTTGTGTGTCAGACTCACTGCATTTGGAGGTCCATACACCCTCACTTCTGGTACACCAATGCTCTGTAGGGTCAGGGTCATACCTGGCACAACAGAAACAACAGAAACACATTTTGGGCTGTACAACTTCAGTCCTCGAATGAGCAATCCACTGCTTCTGTGATGTCAATAATTGTTATGTCTCGGTGACTCGGTGATCAGTGGATCAATGGTAGTCTCCACCAGACTCATTTGCAGGCTGATTAAATGATAGAAATTGGCTTTAAAAAATAAAAGAATGGAGCTAGCCAGGGGAGTTGGCCAGCCATAGAAGGTCCAGTTTGCCAACTCCCCTGGCCAGCTACATTCTTTTTAGGCTGATTTCTACCATTTATCAGCCTGCAAAAGAGTCTGGTGGAGACTATAGGATCGTCTATGTATAGGTTGCAGAAAGTCTTTGGTGACAGTTAAAAATTTGGGCAACGTGTCATCCGATTTTTTGTGTTGTGAAATTACAGTGTAAACTTACAGTATACTTCAAAATGACTTCTAATAGCAAAATATATGTATATATATGCACTAGATGAGTTTTTGGCGACGCCTCAGGGAGGAGCCTAATGGTACAGTATTGTGTGCAGTTTGCAAGAATTCTAGGAATGGTACAGGTATTTTTTCAACAGGAATGGAATGTCCACAGGCATGTCTCTGACCCACATCTATGCCCACATTCCTGGAAACCCTCGGGAAGACCTGTCTGGCCCTACTTTCTGTGACCCCGGGGCTCGTTCACTATACACTCAGGGGAGGAGTGTACTGTATCTGTACCAAGTCTTCCTCAAAATCATGAAATCATGGCAGTGCCGTGCAAACAATTACCCTAACAGCAACCACCGTCGCCATGGCGTTGTATGTTTTCATTGCCAGTCTTGTTAAGAAAAAGTTAAGAACTGACTGAAGTTACCTCCCAAACCTCCCACATTGTTCCAGCTCATTCTGGTTAGGAAGATGTCCTCCATTCTGCTCACCTTCACCCTGGACATGTCAATAAAGTCATGCTTTTCTCAATTAAACGTATCCAGGTGCAAAAGCTTTTACATGGCTTTCAGATGCAATTTAAACTTACATGTACGTGCAGGGCTGGAAATACTGTGTGAATGTGCACCTTAGTGCACCCAAATTTGGAGCTAACTTTTTCTGTGGTATTTTTGTAATATTTTTGTAGGTATTTTTGTGCATATTCAATCCTAATAGTATACAGGATATTTAGGCCTACAAGTGTCAAATAATAAAATCTTTGTTGTAGTACTTGTTTAAGCTTTTGAAGTCAGCTCCTATGTCAGATTCAAGCTCAGAAGAGGAGCAGTAAGAATTAGTTTTCATTTGATATGGTGCAACTAATTTTTTAGGTGTACCAGTTCACATTTTCCCAAAAATGAATTTCGAGCCCTGATGTGACTTTATCACAAGAAATAAAAAAGTTCAAACCATGTATGAAAGGCGCGGTAGAAGGCATTTAATCAAGGTCTGTACTGTATAGGCTGGCACATTGCAACTGCATTTTATTTTTTGCACACATTTAGAATTTAAAAATTTACACCCTATAATTAGCATAAAATTATTCTAAATCCAAGCTGCCTTCTTAACCAGTGAGTTTCTTTTAGCTTGTTTTGTTAATTGTAGGTGAACTGAAAGATGATTACTTACTTGTGTTCCATCATAATTCTCTGAGTCCCTTCTCCACAGTTGAAAAGATATCTGATTGCAAAGAAGACAATAATTGTTTCAACAGCAATGTTACTATTCTACATCATGCAATTCACTTTATTTATAGACATTGTGGTTATTTTTCTGTCTTTGGCCAAGAAGGTAAGCATTTTTAAAAACCTCTTTGCTTTAATAATTATTCAGCCAAGAAGATTCTGTTTAAATGCTGAAATTATAAATGCATATGGGAAAGCACTTTGCTTACTAAAAGTTCAAAAGATTGATGCAAATTGCAATTTGAACTGGCCAATTACATTAGATACTAAAAGTAATATCCTTGAACTGATAAATGTGTCAAGTGGTAAACTAAATGTTCTAGATCAGTTACATGCAGTTTATTAAGCAACTGCTAGGTGGCACAGTTAACAGGTCTCTCACACTGGTACAGACAGAGTACTAGTATATATGTACCCTACAGCACAACAATCCTATACTATAGCCAATCTAATTTCTCATACCTTTTACTATCGCTGAAGACAAAGAGAGCAGGACATGTGTCGCGGGACCCTGCACCGATCACCTGCAGGTAGAAGTTTGCGATATTGTTGCTGAAGGTCTGGCCTTTCTTTCGTTTCTTGACGTGGCGCAATTCTTCCGCCATGTTGTTCTGATTCTGAAAATAAAAAAAGGGCAAAAACATGGACTTAAGATAACCATTGATTTATAGTTATAACTTGTAATACAAAACACACATAATATGGCATAATATTGTACTCATTATTGCTATTCTGCAGTGTATTTGTCATCTATGGATGAAAAATAGACAAATTCCTTTACTTGTAACAGTTGCAATTGTTAACTTCAAGCTAGTACAAAATGAAAAAGACGTTTTTAGTTGTCTTGTGCTTAAAATTGAAGTGTCCAAATAAGTCATTCTGTGGCCCATAAAAGAATCGTATAAAACTCTTAGAAGGCGAAAACTAAGAGACTAGACTATCCAAGGCCTAGGAGGTTTAAAATCAAACCTGTATTTGCTAGTAAGGCCACAGCAAGTAAATTTTGTCCTTCTTGGACTGTCCTAGCCGTGGACGACTCTGTAACCCTTTTTGCATGATAATGCCGGGTACATAGTCGTGGTGCGCTGCATAGGCCAAAACCAACCTTTGCCGTGCCGGGCCTCATGCAACGGGCCGGCCCCGGTTTTTTGGTGTCGCTGGCTTCCCGACGCACTCACCTGCCGGGCTGGGGGGATAAGACCCTAAACAAACGCAGCATTTAACCACAACACGGCCTCGGAGCACGTAACTCCATACAAATCCTTAGCGATCGGCGGCCATGTTGAATTCAAGGATCGGCCTGCAAAACAGGCCGGACCCTGAGTTTACGACAGATTACGTCATGATACCTGCAGCTTGAACGTTGGAGAGTAGAAAATGACGACGTAATCTGTCGTAAACTCAGGGTCCGGCCTGTTTTGCAGGCCGATCCTTGAATTCAACATGGCCGCCGATCGCCGATGGTTTGTATGGAGTTACGTGCTCCGAGGCCGTGTTGTGGTTAAATGCTACGTTTGTTTAGGGTCTTATCCCCCCCGGCCCGGCAGGTGAGTGCGTCGGGAAGCCAGCGACACCAAAAATCCGGGGCCGGCCCGTTGCATGAGGCCCGGCACGGCAAAGGTTGGTTTTGGCCTATGCATTGCACCACGACTCTGTCCCGGCATTATCATGCAAAAAGGGTACCAGAGTCGTCCACGGCTAGTGTTTACCATACTTTCTCTTCGCATCTTTTTGTATATTTGATGCTTGGATGATAGGATCCTTGCTACATGTGTGTTTTATCTGTTTATAGATGGTTGTAATGCCTTAAATATTCTTGACCACTTCCAGAAACTACTCGATCAGATTTCCTAGATGCTGATAGCGTTTGGAATGAGTTTCGGATCCAAGTAGTCGTAAGGCTGAAAACGCTGCGTTTGGTTTTCACTTTCGATTTTGCTCGAACAGCATCAAGATCCTCCTTGAACCTGTAAACGACATAGAAAACACCATTTTTGAACAAACT
>NW_017804198.1:396860-469843 GCF_001625305.1 Branchiostoma belcheri
AGGGTCTTATCCCCCCGGCCCGGCAGGTGAGTGCGTCGGGAAGCCGGCGACACCAAAAAACCGGGGCCGGCACGTTGCATGAGGCCCGGCACGGCAAAGGTTGGTTTTGGCCTATGGTGCTTTCCACGACTCTGTCACCGGCATTATCATGCAAAAAGGGTTACAGAGTCGTCCACGGCTAGGACTGTCACAGCATTTATTCATAATTTTAGCTGCGGGTGTAATTTGACAGTCTCTAGTCCTACTAGTATATCATACAGCTTCTTTATATCTCGCAGAATAATTTGTGATGAAATTTGTGATATTTTTTTTTTAAGTAGTTACTGTGTACTCACTTGTAGATGTCTTCCACCCGGAGGAAACACTGCCAGTCTGGGCTGTCGTCTGCCGCCCCCCTCCCCACCTTCACTACCACGCCGACCGGAGAAAACACAGAACCGCCGCCACAAACACCTCGTCTGGGCACGACAAATACTCAAACTAGCTGGAAACTGACGACAGGGGAGTAAAGACTGCAACATGAAGGGTTTCTTGACGCAATTTTTGATAACAAACCCTGGGAAACGTGCGAGATTTCGTACTGTTGCAGCATGAAGCTCCAGAAGGTCATAGGTTACATGTGCCGCTCTTGAGCCCAGGGTACCCAAGACATTTTAGGGGATAATATACTAAAATACGACGCACTATCTCACTTTCCTGATACTTGTAAATGGAACGTTTGAAAATTCATAGTTTCAAGCAAAATGCGGGAAAAAATCACTGCCGGGTTTTAAACGTAACTACTATATAACTGTGTGTTATGCGAAACGCGACAACAGACGGTCTCACAGCGTCACCTATCAACATTGATAAGTATTGCAACAAGTCCAAAACGTTCACCGAAAATTCGGTAAGATGAATAAATGTACCAACTTTCGCGCTTCTGACAGTCCCTCACCCTATATAAGCCCATGAACTGTGGAATAAAGGGCACGCAAAAAAGGTGATGTTCCAAAAAAGATGTGTACATTTGAATGAAGGTGGCCCTCCCATGGTACGAGTACATGGGCTCTCCTGGTGGCGCCTAATTATAATAAAAATATCAAATCGACCATTTTTATGTGAACTATAGTGCTTAAAAAAGGGTAAAAATGTAACGTCACATGTGGACTTAATTGAGAAGTTGTAACCGGCTGTAAACTACTTTATTGTATACTTTACAGGTCACGTAGGGAGGGACACTTGGGTATTGTGAAATACGTTTATGGTGTGAGATATGAATAACTAGACATAGCTTTTTATCTCATTTATTGAGTACGTAAATTTATTTTCACTGGAAAACTTGATATAATTGAAAAAGTCGTGATACATGTAGCTCTTTCTCTAATAGTTACCTCGTTTTTCCATATAAGAATTTAATTCAAACCCTATATGGAAAATAAATGAGAAAACATTATTTAATTTTTTCCATATACGAATTCCATTCAAATTTAAACCCTATGTGGAGAATAAATGAGATAACATGTCCTTGTCTCATTTTTTCATATATTATAAGCACTCCATGTAAACATTATATGGAAAAAAGACGAGATAACATGCTCATATAAGAATTTCATTCAACCCTTTATGAAGAAAAAATGAAGACATGTCCTAACCTCATTTTTTTCCATATCATAATTCCATTCAAACTCTAAAACTCAAACTCTAAAAAGTACATATACGGAGTACCCTTTTTTCAGTGCCATCATTATTATTGGTGAAATTCTGTTTCTTGGCAACGATTGATAATCAGCTAGCACTATACTTTGCATGAAAATAACAGCTGTATGCATTGACTATATTTGTTTACCTTTTGAATAGCAAAGAAGTGGCAATAAACACGACATACATTGTATATGCATAATTAGATCCGTGTGAAGTTAGAGTGCGTGTGAATGTAGGACACCTCCTTATGGTTGTGGTTGATTTTCAGAGAAACGAATACTTAAGTTTTATTCGATTTACCTAAAATGCATTGAGTGCATCATAACTGCATAATTATTAGATAATGTTATTTGTGTATATATCTTGTTCTAACTATTTACTGTTGTTTTTTACCTCATATGTCCAGGTATGTGTTAGTTGTGCACGGTATCAGCATACTTGCTGCCTAGTGCACACTTTGTATTGTCTTGTTACAATTCTGAATAAATAAAAAAAAATCATAACTGCGGCGATAATCTGCCAAAAATAAAGTAGAAAAAGCGTCATAACCAATATGAAATGGTGAAAATGAAATTTGTGCATCGTTAACGTCACCATATATCTTGATAATATAATATAATGCATATATGTTCAATTTTTCTCATCATTGCTATCATTACTAGAGATGAGATCATAATCTAGCTCCTCCTCTAGTTCATCCTACTAGAATTACGTTAAGATGTATGGATTTTGTTGGGCAAATTATAACTATAGCTATAAGCCTACTATCTTGTATATTTTCAAATTTAGGCAAAACAGTATATCCTTTCATAGCCTAATCTGCTGTACCACTGGTTGAAAAAGGCGGTCAAAGCGCCAAATTTTCGTCTTCTCCTCAATGGAAAATGAAGAATGGCGCCGGCTCGCAAAGGGATGTCGATTTTTTTTTAACGACAGGGGAGTCATTTGAGGGGTTCTGGAATGAAACAAAAAGACTTGACGAAGTTAGTAGTTTCTTACACCGTCATCGAGAACAACACAACCTTTAGCTTGCGTTTGCGTCGACGCTTTTACTTTGTCAAAGTATAAGAAAAGAAACATTATATAACTTATGTTATATATATATATATATATGTGTGACAAGAAGCCCTTCACGAGGTGAACCATTAACCCTAAACAGTACACCTGGGGTCCGCGCGGACCCCAGCACTATATATTCTGTAATATCTTTTTTGTTTCTAAAGATTTTTTTCTGAAATTTTAGGTAATTGTTACCGACAAAGTTGTCTCTCAATACAGTGCAGAAAACTCCGTTTCTACCATTTATAAAAAAATTATATCTGATTTTCTTTTGGGGTCCGCGTGGACCCCAGCCGGCTTTCGATCATAATGGATAGATACACTGTACTGGCATTCTTATACATTACATTATTTCCGTTTTTATATGTTTTTATGCACTCATCGTATGTCTACCAAGTTTTCAGAGAATGGTTTAGTAATAGAATTAAATTTTAATGACTTTGGTGTAATTATGACGTCATATGACGTCAGAGCTAATAATATAGTCCGCCATATTGGATTTTGACCAATGACGTCATCAAATTAGCATATTCTATGTATATTAAATTATTTAACTTATATTTAATTATGTAAGATCTTATTAATGTTGGAAAAGAAGTGTAATTTAATATAAAACTCAGAAAATTTTTATGTTTAAACCAAAATTACTTCTATTTTCAAAAAAATAGCCCGTTGCCATGGCAACACAAAAAAACATCAACTTACTAGTATTAAACTAATATGAACTTTTTTCCAGAGACATTTTAGGGAAGGTCTCCAAATTTGATACTTCTAGTGCAAGCCGTTTAGCCGCTATCTGAGATCAAAGTTGGGCCTCAAAAGCCCCTTCAGTCTGAAATGGGTTTAAAAATCGGGTATTTCTTCTTGTCTTCTTTTCTTCACCAAAAAAAAGAAAAAGTTCAAAATGTATGATTTTTGTATGTAATGTGGACACAGAGGTTCCCACATCAGTTTGCAAAACAATTGAGCTGGTAGCATGTTGATAATTTCTAAAAATTAGCAAAAAACTGTTCTGGGGTCCGCGCGGACCCCAGGTGTACAGATTAATCAGTCCGGGAAGGTGTACTGTTGAGGATTAAGGAGGCCTTCAATACAATCATTACCCGTTCAAGTTGGGTATGTGCACATTGTGTCTCATTCCCATTTGAAATCAAACACCTTGTAATAGAAAACCAACGACCATTGATGTGCCAGGTCATGACACCAAGCGCCAAGTTAAAATGGCGACTGGAGGAGGGACCTCGAGGCCATACATAACGGTTCTTTACCCTCTCGAAGAAGTTTGCGACAGGTCGTTTATGGGCGAAACTTCGGGCGAAGGCACCGGTATTCTTCATTTTCAGCTACATGGAAAGAGAGCGAAAAAATACATAGCTCGATATGACCTTAAGCCGGTCGAGTTAAGAACATACGGCGAAGTCAACATGGACGACCTCTGTTTTTATTTGAACGAATACGTCCAAAAGCTAAGTGGGAACGAAGGCAACGGAGAAAGACGTGCAACAGGTAGTCATTTGGAATTCATCGAGCTGGCAAAATCACATGCTGAGGACTTAACACTGTATCCTTTTACTTTTTTAAGTATTTATCTTGATACTATAAGTTTGCTGCACCGTAAGTTAGATTACCACCGTTTTAATTACAACTTTGGTGACTAAATAAGCAGTAAATGTTTTACCGAAGCTAGTTCTCCCTACTACTAGAATCTGCGTTATATTCTGTAAATGTGCATGGCTTAGCAAGGGGAGGGGGTTTGCCTTACAAGACATTCCTTAACAGTGTCTAACAGCTACACAGGGAAAGAGTGTGCCTACGACAACATTCTCATCCTCGCTATCCAGAAAGATGGAGCAGACACAATTGACTTCTACATGCTCGAGGATGGTGTCCGCCTGAAAGATGCTGACTCGGATTCTCTGGCAAAAAACTTTGACCATAGTTGTTGTGTGACTGGATCCGACAATACTTACATAGTCATAGAGAACGAGAAGAAATTCAAGAAGTATTTGGAATCTCAGATTGTCTACTGTAAGAATCAGATTGTTCCTGCTATGGAGGCAGTTAGAACTACAAGACAGGAGTACCAGGTGTGCGGTCGGCAGTACAACATGTATAATCATGGAGAAAGTTACATTCAAGTTAGAAACAACAAGGATATGAAAAAGATACAGAGCTATCCACACTTCGACGGTAAAAATGTGCGCGGTACACCCCAATGGGGAAAAGCCCACATCAATGGTACCGGATCCGACTCACTACTTATCTATGTACGTCAACAGTATGCACACTTCAAGGTTGTTGTGGTGGTAGGAATACTAGATCACAAAGAGGCAGGAATATCTGATTATACAGGAAGATATCAGGCACGGCAGCAGGAGTTCCGTGAGGATGATGTAAACAGCGAATGGGATGAAATTCAAAAGTACATTGCTGAAAAAAATGCACAAGTTGATAAATCACTGAAGAGATGAAATGTACCTCAATTTGTAAGATACGAGTTTTATCCTTTTATACTAGGCTTCGGGAAGCGTCTGGAAAGAGAAGAAATTGGCCAAATAGACAGATAAGATACTCGGGAAGTTGGTCCGCTAAAGAGCACAGTTTTCCGTACTGTACTACTCTAGCGGACAAACTCCCTTGCATCTTATCAGTCTATTTGGCCAATTTTATAGTACTCTTACCAGAGACTTTTGAGGCCTGGTAGCTAAATTTGTGATGTACTTACAGCGTTGTAGTTAAGTGATGTAAGTAATGCTCTCAGCACTGGCAATGAAATTGTGAAGTAGACCTGAGCTTCAATATGGTTCTTGATCATAAGTACTGTATGCATTACAAATTTTAAATAAAAATCTATTAACTAGTATGTTATTATTACAGCTGGGTCAATGTAATGATTACAATCTATGAATAAATATCTGTCATGCAATCACATGTACAGTCCCTGCAGTTGTTTAACTGATAGCAAGTTGTTTTTTTCCTATGAAGTAGGTACATGTACGGTCGTGTTGTCTTTTGAAACGTTGGCTTTGCTTCTCTAAGAAAAAAAAATGAATTAAATCTCTTTATGAAGCATAGTCTGTATTGAAAAACATAATAATCAGGAGGCATTTATCAATGCTGTATTACACGTGTTGTATAGCCCAGAAATGGGAAAACTAATGGTTAAATGTTATGTTTTTACGGCTACTTTTGAAGTGCTTTTTTTCTGTAACAGTACGGTTATCAAAATCCAGAATCATACCAACACATGGTTGCAAATCAATCAAGCAAAACAGCCTTTGACTGTTTGTGGATTGCATCATAAGAATGAATAGAGGAACTGTTGGCGCCAACCGTGAAACGCAAGAAGAAATAGAAGTTGCGTTCAATTGAACCTGACATAAAAGACTGCTAACGGGTGGGGTTTGGTAAACAGTGTCCGTGTACATTTGATGCCTTGGCATTGAAAGGCTATCATGCACACGAAGACAAACATTGGGCTTGGCCAGGTACAGAGACCACGGCAGCCACTCACTACAAGACGTAGTTCTGACTATCTTTTTTTGAAGTAAGTACTGACGATTTCAAGTAGGTACTGGTAATTTTAATTCCGTAGAGTTATATATGTATATACATATACATATGGAACTTTCATTATCATACAGTACAGGCCAACATTATGAAAGACTCGTCATCGTCAGCCTTGACAACAAGCTAAATGGACGCCATTATGGAGTAAATTTTTCCCGTTGATATTCATTTCTTGCCCGAGACAGTCTCTGGCCGACAGTCTTGGTAACCATAGGTGATCATTTTTTTACCTCCAGTTTCAAAGGTGTCTTGTTGAACAGTCCCCTGATATTTATTTTTTCTTTTAATTTCTTTACCTCTCTTGGCAACAATGTTATCATGACTGTTATTGCCTAGTTTTCCTGAACATCGATTTGTTTGGAAGTCAATTTTTGGCCTACGTCTGCGTCTGCAATTTATATAATATAATATATTCTATTTGTCCACCTCGGTTTCTGTAGATTAGACGTTCCCGTCAACGTTCCTGTTATATATCCCTGTTTCATGTTTCCTATTATTTTTTTGGGTTCTTGTTGTTCTTGGTTATTGTTGACATGTACATTAAGCTTTTTTACTTAAGTGTGGCCAACTGCGCAAAAACTCTCCACTGGAAAGTTGGTGTTCCATGGATGGTTCTCACGGTATTTGCATTTGTATTGCATGCTCGCATCAATGGTACCGCCGGATCTGACTCATTTTTTTTCTATGTGTGTCAGTATGCGCAATTGCTAGTGCCGGTAGGAATACTACATTAATTAGACATTAATTAGCCCAGACACTCAGGAATAGTGAGAAGGGACGGTGTTGTCACTCAGGAACAGTGGGCGGTGATTCTGTGGGGAAAAGACAAGTAAAAGTTACTCGTAAAAAGGACCACCCTGATTTTAAATTATTGCATGATATCGATAGGTGAAGAAAGCTACTTAAAAAGAATCATGTAACGTCAGAAAAATCTGTAAACTACAGTCATATTCATAGTAAGGAAATCAACTGTTTAGTTGCCCATTACCCACACGCACATTATTTATCAAACTAACTCTTTCAAATTTCTTCATACTCAAACAGTGTCTTCTTTTTGCTCTAAATCACTTTGTTATATGTTTTTGCTCACAAACTGCTTGTCTCAAAATCTAACATGTTTCCCTATCTTAATTTTAAAGCGCACTGAAGATCGTCATCAGGAATGGAGGTTTCACCACGTTATGGTGAGTAGATGTTTTATTTTCAATTACAGATCAATCTACTACCCCCATCTAAACGTATCAATGAAATGTAGAAACGCAACCTTGGTCTATCATGCCTCAGTTAACACTTTATCAATTCCATTGCTTCATGTATGCACTATTAGAAGCCTAACTCATTATACTTTGCAATAATATGTTATTTGTTATGAATAGTAATAATAACTTTTGATGAGAAACACCAAGGCGGAATATGTGAGTGGTTTTCGAAAACAACTTGAGTGCCAAAACCGTATCTCATACATGTGTAAGTAATTCTCCATATCACGTCAATGAAGGATAGACATTCCGGTGGCATATATTACTGTAAATCATTTTATATTCGCGGTTATCGTGGTAACTTCCGTACCGCGAATTTATCATTACCGAGAACAAAAAATTCGCCGACTTTCTTTTTTCTTCTGCACCTGTCGTAACCGCGAATGTACAATGTATAGTTCCGCAAACATGTCCATTTTACTCAGACCGCGAAATTTTCCTATCGCGAGTATACAAAGTGATTTTAATACAGCGAGTAATGCAATATGAAGTGCACACTTAATGACTGTGCTTTATCTGTTGGCCTAGCTATAGCTGGTACAGTTTCAAGCTTGGTATATCCGCCGGAATCATCCTCCGTGGCCACATCACTGATGAGGGTAAACAGTGCTCCTCCTGGTGCCAAAGAACGGTAATAATTCATATTACATTTTATGGATTTAAAGCTTGTCTGAGAATGTAGTCTGATGATATTTACCTCCATGAAAAATGGAGTGACAGATAGCTTTTCCTGTCAGGAATAAGTGGTGTGGGTTTTGCCCCCTATCAGCTTGTTCTGGAACTACAGGGGAGTTTTTGGCGAAATCCTTAAGGCAGATAAGTCCAGAATGGATCGGAACAACATATTTTCATCATTTTTGGTATGTAGGTATAGAGAGATGTACATATTCTAAATGCAAATTATGCAAATGGATACTTAATTTGAGGAAATTACAGTGTTTAGCATAATGTCACTTTCATGCATGTAATGTATGTAATCTATGGTAGGTGGAACATCATCAGATACCAATTATGCAGATAATGACCTAATTTGCATAATTATGTGTACATTATATGATTCCTAATGGTGGATGATGTGATTTTATACCTTGTTACATTTGCAAGTAACTCAAAGGTTAACATCACTATGCATTTATTATGTTAATGTGGAAGTCATTTGCATAATTAATGAGGACATGTTAAAATAAAACATTACCAAAGGATAGAAATTTTACGCGCAAAATATTTTAATTTGAGTGTAGAAAACCATAAATCAAATAAACTATGGTAATTATTACCTTATATAGTCAATAATCAGAGAGAAAAATCCCGAAATAATCAACATTTACAAAAAAATCTACATATTTCATGGAGGTAATTTGGATGATAGGTAGCTCTTCTGCTGGGGAAAAAGTGATGTGAGCCCCCCCCCTACCGGCTTGATCTGGAACTGCGAGGATGTTTAATTATATTCGATTTTTGGTACGTAGGTAGCTTATGTGATGCTTGGCATAACTATGTGACAATTTTGCAAATATGGATGAATATTGCATAATTGATTAGGAAATCATATTCTAGTAAATCAGCTGCATTGCATGATAGGCCTATAGCAGGAGAAACCCAGGTAGATATTGAGTATGTAAATCAAGACTTAATTAAGGAGAAAATGTTATAAATTAACAATGGTAAGTGCCTGGAATTTCATACTTGGAGTATTTGAAAGTTAAGTGAAGGTGAACATTATTAAACACAACCTATTAAAATAAGGACCTCAGTTGCATATTCATAAGGAAATGCTAGATTGGCATTCTTTGTTATGATAAGACTGCGTATTGTTGCAGAATATGATCAACTGATATAATTTCCACAATGTATTTAAATTTTCATAACCAGGGGGAATAAATTAATCTACAATTTGTCAGTCATAATGATTAGGATCATTGGCGAAAGTACGAAGTCGTGGAACTTTAGTCTAGATTATAAAATTGTAGATGAATCTGGTTATATCTTCCAATAAGGTGTTTGTGTGAGGTAATCCGGAGTTGTAATGGCTGCTCTGTGTCTAATGTTTGTAATTTGCAAATTGTTTGTTATTACCATGGTACCTATGTATCAATCTGTGTATGTATGTATTTTCTTTCTTTGTTATAACAACCTAAAAGTGGAGGAATTGTGCTCACGTAAGATTGAGATATATGACCATGCGTCCTAGAACATCTGTCATAACAATGTTCCTTTTTATCCCCTAGCCATACAACAAAATCAGCTTCCACTCAAACAGAGCTACAGGAAGACGTGGTAAACTTGAGCCTAGAAGTAGAGAGGCTTAGTCATAAGATACGCAAGATGACGAAAGAGCTTGATGCACATTACAAAAAATTCAGTGATGTTTTCACCAAGCTGGGTTATCTGGACCCGTATAGTTACGACGATGTGGACAACAAAGTCAAAGAACATCTGCATGGCGTTTGGAGAAGCCTATATTATGATCTTGATGCCTGGCTTGGTGGACCAAGGCGATTTGAAAGGGAGAAAGTTGCCTGTTAGGCAATGATGCACAAATCTACAACAGTGAAGTGAACTTATTACAGTGAATGTAATGGTGACTATTACAGTGAATGTAATGGTGACTATCACAGTGAATGTAATGGTGGATATACTCGTGAACTGTATATATAACAGTGAAGTTAAGTTCCGCCGATGTGACACAACAATCCGTCAGCAATTCATTGATGTGTACAGTCTAAGTACTTTCTGTTGTTTGTTTGTTTGTTTGTAACTTTTTAACTTCAACTCTTTCCGGCAAACCTTACTTGATTCTATAATCACAAATCATGTAGTAAATTAGCGAAATCAAGTTCTTAACAGCAAGAATAATTTCATTCTCTATGAATCAATTATGTATGTGTGTTAGTTAATGAATTATATATGTGTGGGATGATACTTTCCTATTAGCCTGGGCCGCGTTGAGCTAGCCAACTAATCTGTAAACCTCCAAGGTCTTCTTGTAAAGTTCTTGCATGATATGTACAGAATTTTATACAGTTTATTATAAAATGTCTTTATAGAGTTTATAATGAAATGTTTTATTATATGCACATTCATGCCCGGGTTGCAAGAACAGAAGAATAATAGCAATAATCAAATCGTGAATGGCATGAGTTGTCAGTATATAAATATGTAAAGTTATTTAGAAGAGCTTCTCATTGACTTGGATAGTCAAAGAAGCCTGCAGTGTAAAGATTCAATACAGTAAACAAGACAGCAGACATTGTTTTAATGTCAGCTACGACAAATTTACAACAGCTACGCCAAACAGAATTTCAATAAAAATAAAATATGTTGAATCGATTGATTCGTCATTTTGTGACTGATGTTGCTTTTACGTGGCTTAAAGTTTCTTCTAAAACAATAGGCCGGAGGGCTATCTGACTCGCGGGAAGGCTGGGACCGAGGGCGATGCGGAATACACCGTGTTGTATTTTATTTATATCATACCCACCCAAGAAAACGCGCCTTTCAATGAAAGATGAGCCAAAAGTTGGTGCCACTAGACCCTCAGATGCAACAACATCAGTTCCAACGTCCGGATTCTGTATTCGAATTTTCGAAAGGGGCACACGCGGTTAGGGCGAAACGCGTTCGAATCGTATTATGGAAGCCATGGAAGCGTTCGATAACGGGTTCCGGACCGGGCCGTACCGTAAAGTACGGCCCGGTCTGGAACCCGCGTTATCGAACGTTATCGCGGCCCGGGTATGATATAAATGTATCTATAGGTCATAAGTTTGCATATCGTTGCGTGCACGCAGTTCTGAAACTTTTGTGGAACAATCCACGTTGCTCTTTGAGGTATTTCATGACCATTTCAGATATGGATTACTGTCATAGGATTACCAGTGTAGCTGAAGCAATATTGTTTATCACGGTAAGAGAATCATTACAAGAGAAGGAACTCATTGAACTTCTCGCGTATTGGTTTCGCAACTTGGTTTCGCAAACACAGACATTCAAACGCTGCACGGGAAATGGTGTTCAAAGACAGGACGACAACATTTTTGGCATTAATATTGCATGGTTTGTGAGTGCTTTTGTTACCACATCACTAGATCTATATACATATGTAACGTTGGACATCCCAGATAAAAATGTTCAATTCACGTTCTTACAATTCGCAATGTACGTGATAAATATCTCGTCATTTTCTAACTCGTAGCTTTGAAAGTTGATGCGTACATCCCATTGATGTTATTGTTCAAAACGAGATAACCTTGCGTTTCCCTTTTGGGTTCAGAGTACTGTACGGTATGTAGGCCGTTTTTGCAATGCATGGTTTGCACTTTCATGGTCTTTTATTTTCTGTGGTACAGTGTAATGATATGAGCACTCCAAAAGAAAACTCTGGACAAATACATACTACAGGTGACATCTGGAACAGTCTTCCAGACAACGTGGTGGGCCGGATCACTGACAACAACCTCCAGTCATTCAAAACAATAGTACACCGGCATCTTCTCTCCACCACCAGGACTTCTGCATGTAGCTAGAACTTTGCAACTTTGCTGTAAACCAATGATTAGCCAGGAGTGTTACAATCCAGGCTATTGTTTACACTAGCACATGATAGAAAAAAAAATGTAGCCATCCACAGCGATTGCAACCACGTGCCATAAATGCATCCATAGTCAAGATACATTTAAGTCAACCGTGTCTGCATCTTTTTTATAACCAAAAAAGAATGGAAAACATAATCCGGTTTATATAAGCTAATGTAAGGGACTCTCTGGTGATGTTTATTAAACTCCAGCATCACTGGTTGTACGTACGGTCACATACATGTGTGTCACATACACATGGGGACTTTACTGATCTTTATTTACACTGAGACTATATCCACACACACAGATGCACACACATTCACACACACACACACACACACACACACACACACACACACAATCATACACACACACACAGATGCACTCTCTCTCTCTCTCTCTCACACACACACGCACACACATACACACACAAACACACACACACACACACGCACACACACACGCACACTGAGACACACACACACAGACAAAGACAGACACACACAGACACACACACACGCACAGACACACACACACATGCACACACACACACACACACAGATGCACAAAATCACACATGCACACACACACAGATGCACAAAATCACACATGCACACAAAATTAGTTTCTAACATCAATACGCTGATATCCTGACGGACTGACGGTGCAGCTGCTGCTCCTCCTGGCGGTGTAGTGCTGCAGTGCACCAACTGCACGGTGGCGTTGAGAGGACAGGAAGGCGGTCTGGGATTAGTAGCCTATACCAGGCTTCGGGAAGCAGCTTAAGCAACATACTGTAACGTTACTGTTAAGCGGACCAACTACTAGCATTTTATCTATTTGGCAAATTTCTACTCTTTCCAGGCGCTTCCTGAAGCCTGGTAGAGGCTACATAGATGATTCGCATACAGGCGATCGCTTGGGATCCCCCCGGAATACTAGTAATGTTACACATTATGAAACTGAATCCACCACCATGACATGGCGCCATCTCTTGCACGCGGACGAAGAAAGACCAGACTGTACATAGAGAATAGTTTCACCAGTTTTCATGTTTTAGTTCGCTGTCGGATTGTTTAATCGAAGTAATGGAGCTGACTGGCAGAATAAAATAAGGATTTTGTGATAGAACGATCGTGAACTCAAAAATTTATGCTTTTTCCCTAAGGCCATGTTGATTTGATTATATGGATGACATCCTCCGGGAGCCCCAAAACTGATGCGAGCGTGCGAATAAAAAAAAGTTTTGCCAAAAAAAAAGTTCTTTTCATGATGAAATCTACGTGGTCATGAGGGTTGAGCAAATGGCACAGAATATGGTTTGGCGAATAATCTAGTGTTCAAATTCATTTCTTTACAATTTCGTCTTTTTTCGTTTGATTTTGGCATTCTACGACATTGGTATAGTTTTTATTAATTCTTTTTGTAACTTATGGTATATTTTTGCTCATTTTGCAACTGTTTTGTACGATTTACAGTATGGTTGAAAACTTTTTTTTTTTTTGGAAACGGCCGAAAATGTCATCGCGCGCGGATGTCATCCATATAATCAAATCAACATGGCCTAAATCTGAAGCATAACAGCCTTTTAGTACCTTTTATATGGCCCATTTAAGTACAAAATATTAATAGATACGAAAAGCAATCAAATGTTGCTGGCCTTCCTGAATCTACCATTAATCCTTTTTAGCCCTCCTAGATTAATGTACACTACATTAGAATTATGTACTTTATTTTCAGGTGTCCCCTATCTATAAATGGTAAAGTCCAAAGAAGCGTTCAAAGTTTCCCTCCGGTTGAAACGCTCCTTCTGATTGGTCAATTCACGACGCATGCGTACCGGAAGGCGCTAAAAATTGGAGAAGATGATCGTCTGGAGGTTAGAATTTACCGAAAACGCCTAAAACTCCCCAAATCCACCGGAAGGAAGGGTTTTTCGGGCACCATGCTGGATATACAGTAGGATCGTGCTCTCAGAAGAGGTAGAACTGCAAAGAAACGGCATCGCTGTGGGAAATTTTACAGAAAACGGTCTCGGTTTGCTAGTGTGGGGTGGGAGGGCGGACTGACTGACACCGGCAGCGAGCTTGCACAACTCGAACCAAGGACTCCAGGTTCTTCTCAAAGACAGTCGCCTCATTTCTAAGAACAATGGACGCCACCATGAGCATGAGGAGGGACGTGAGGATCCTTCTTGTAGGAGAACGTAAGTAGAAATAATTTGTAACAGAACTACACATACTATTACGGTACACTGCCCCCCTCCCCCACCAATTTATATAGGTCGCAAATTAAGTATTGATTTAGTAGTGCGAGTGATCTGGCCTATACATCGTAGTACGGTACCTTAGTCTATTCTTATACGTGTGTATTGTGAATAGAATGTTTTGTAGATAAATTACATTTTGATAGAAGCATGTTTTTTTATACTCTGTTTTTTATGTGGTACCCAGAGATCTAACTTCCTGTCGTGTTAGCTTCATCACGTGGAAATTTTGTGGCCCCTCCCTCTTTTCTACCTTGCCGTTTACGGTCATGTTTCGCAAACTGAATTATCTCTTCTGTAGTTAAGATGATAGCACTATCAGCATCTTACTGTTCCAGCTAGATAAAGATATGTGTGTTTTATCGATACATTCAAATCAATATTGACTGCATCTCCAATCATTATATTGTAACCATTGGCCACTTCCCAAATGCAAAATGGGAAGCAATTTTCCAAATGGATTTGCCATGTCAGGCACCCAATCAGTAGCAGAATTAGGAATTTTCTTTTTTCTTTTTCTGAATCCATGACTTTTGAATTTTGAGATTTAGAGAGCTTGAAAGAAAACTAGCAATTGTGTGAAGGAAGGAAATGAAAATTATGTAAACTGCAAATGTTTACTAGTCTATATGTTATCATATTGTTATGTTTATGAATGTCATTGTTGTGATGTTTATTACTATGATATTATTATTAATACCATGCCATGATGGATTATTTGATGAAAGTGTGTCTTTTCTTTTCGTTTAATATGATAAGGTTATTATGATTTGTGATTTTTTATGAATCACATTTTTTTTAGATTTGAACATACATATGTATTGATGATGATTTGGAGAAATGAAACAAACACCAGTAGTCATCCAGTTGCAAAATTTGGGGAAATATTAAATTGAAGTACATGGCTTAATGGTATAATCATGTTAAGTTAATTAGAATTTCAAGGCTGTTCAACAAAATTGTTCAGCCATACAAGATACTCCTTCTGATTTCTTTTAGGGGCATTTTTAGGGGAAAATTTTGCAGATACATGTATGACATCTCTTTCTATATCTTTACACACAATTTTTTGTCTATAATAATAGTATAAAGATGACAGATTCGGCAAGGTTTTTTCTGTTATGTCAGAGAAAACTGTCAAATGACAGAAAGACAGATGCCATTGTGTTTACAATAAATTACATGATGCATCTAATTTTTCCATTGTACTATATAGCTACCCTATGGTACATTTGTATGTTAATGATTGTGATAACTACAAATTGAATGCCACTTGCATGGCTTCTCAGAATAAGCAAGGACTCAGAGGGATGGATTTGCTTACTGTTGAAAATAGCCTTCTGACTGTTTCATATGTAGCATATATTATAGATAGTCTGACTTGTACCTTAACAATCTTCATACTATTTTTTTTGCAGCACAAGTAGGAAAAACTTCACTGATCCTGTCCCTTGTGAGTGAAGAATTTCCAGATGAGGTAATGACATGTAGTTTAAAGTTAGACTACAGTACTTATAATATATATATATAGTACTCATTGAGAGACAAATAACAGTAATCATTGTAGGGTCTAGGCCCATTAGTATTCTAGCCAGCAAGAAATTTGTGTGTCATTCAAACTTTGTGTAATGTAATATCATTTGACATGTCAAAGCTACAATCCTAATTTAATGGGTTCTGGGCCCTAATAATCTTGACCTGAAACATTACATATACATTTGTACTAGTGCATTTTGAGGGGTAAACAATATAGAGTTACTAGAATTTGGTTGTATCATAAACTAGTGTCTGCATCGCAATCAAGTGTGTCTGACCTTGCAACATGTACATTCCAGTAAGTTCAGGAAAACACAAAATGCTACAGGGAAGTCTGACTTATTTTGTCCCTCCCCCAGGTCCCTCCCCGTGCAGAGGAGATCACCATTCCTGCTGATGTCACTCCGGAGAAGGTCCCCACACACATAGTGGACTATTCCGGTAAGATACCACCATTAGTACTGTCCATTACTAGTACTGTACATCCAGTTATAGTAAGGAAGACTTTCACATTAAAAGGGGAAAGAAGGTTTTCCAGGTGTTAACCCGCATGTTATGTACAAGTGTGTGTGTCAGTGAACTTGTGGTTGATATACAATATAGCACAACTTAAGAAGCCCTAAATTTATGGTTTGTAATGATATTTATTATGTAAGTGGGTGGGTGGGTCATGAAAAAAGAAAGGTCAAAGTCAAAGTTGGGCGACTTGGGCCTCCTGGTGGTTGGCCATGGTACTGCAGCAGGACTTGCAACTTTTGTATCTTTTACGCCATGGTCTTGAATTTTTGAGAGCAGATAGCTTTTCATATACATGTACATGTATGAGTTGGTGTGGGTTTGGTCCCATTTGCAGCTTGTAAAGTTTGTTGTTGAAACAATTCTGTAATACATTGGAAATACACATATTCAGGCATATAGATATAATTACAACCACTGCAAAAGGCTCTGCATTTAACTTTCAGTGCATTTTACCCCATTTCCAGATCCATATACACCCTCAGTACTACCATTTTCATCTAACTGGACTGGAAGGGTTGCAAAGCAATTTGGGTAAAGGAGTGAAGTCAGCCATATCTAATCCCCTTTACTACATTATAATTGCTGTTTCTTATTTATAGCACAAGAACAGACAACAGATCAGCTAAAAGATGAAATCCTAAGGGTAAGGGTTCTATCTTTATTTTGTAATATCTTCTGCAATAATGTAATTCGTAAGTTTCTAATAGGACTACATGTTGTACAATTCATACAATCCAAGTCTAACTTGTCAATGCCTTCATACATACCTAAATAATACTGAAATTACAAAATATACTAGTAGAGTTCTCTTGAACTATGCATGTAGTATTTTTGAGATTCTGTTAAGTAGATGACATATTTTTCAAATCAAATTATGCTTCAATATATTATTTAACTCCTTATAGGCTAGTCATTTTAAACATTGGGCTATTCAGATTATGAAGTACAGACTATCCATATATATTCCCTACAATATCATCCACTTGATATAAGTATTATTGAATAACATGACTAATTTGTCTATTTTGTGTTGCAGGCAAATGTTGTCTGCATTGTGTATGCTGTGGACAATGACTATTCTGTTCAAATGGTAGGCCTGGGTTTATACAAACATTTCTGGCTTTTGTGCACTGATAGATGAATATAAAGTAGTATTTACTAGAAAATGATACATTTGCTATTAGTTTAAAGGTATTATGAATGGTTTACATAAAATTTATATTTTCCAGATCACCCAGAAGTGGTTACCATTTATCCATGAGACAGTAGGAGAAGACCTGAGGATGCCAGTATTACTGGTAGGGAACAAGGTAGGACTGAGCTGGGACAGACACTGTTTGTTTGTTTGTTACTCCGTGAAGGAGGTCAGGACCTCCGGACGGAGTGTTGTAATCGGCTGATTTTTCATGTTCGCAGTCAAAACACTGGGTTCTCTTTGTGTAATCGGCACGCAATTTTATACGCCGTCTGCGGGCATGCCCGTGTTGATGCACGAATGTGTATTTTTGCCGTTGCTGCTTTCGCGGTCAATGTAATATCGCAGACGCACCCCTACAATTACGAGGCGAATTGGAATGGTCCAGAAAAACGCGTTGTTTGGAATAGCAGTGGGGTTCAAAAAAGTTCATGCAGATACGGGGTGGTTTTTATAAGTGGTTCCAGATGTTTTTGCCCATGGTTAAGAGATGCCAAGTTTTTTGGAAGATGTTCGCAGCCAAAACGCATTCTTCCGTACGTCGCATCTTCTGTGTAATTTCGCATGTGGTGTTGCATTATGTCCGGGATGATGCACGTCTTTTTATTTTTACCGTAGCTGTTTTGATATTGGAGTAAATGCTTATTTTCGAAACATCCCCATTTCTTTGAAATGGTTTCGTCCGTTTATGCAACTGTTACTGCGCTAATGACGACCAGTCGCGCTGTCCTGATACACCGCGAATGTGCGAGTGTTCCCTGTAGACAGTCCCGAGAGTCATTTTTTTGCACATTCCAGGAGCCAAACCAAAATACGTTCATGAACCGAGTCCAAAAACCGAAACGTGAAAATCGGATGATCGGACCTGATGTACATTTCTCTTTCTATAGATTGTACACACAATACACACATCTTTAGATAATCTGGCCATGGCAGGTTAAAAAAAAAGTAACCCTGAATCATACTAGATTAGCGTAAATGCATGTTAATGCGTTCAAAACAAGAAAAAAATTGTTTCCGGGTATTAATCTCTTGAATCACGGCGCTGAATATTGACGCAAAAATATTTCGGGCATCGCGCGCCCTTCCCGCGTCACGTGTAGGCATCTCGCATCTCTGATTGGTTGTTGCGTCTTAAGATTACTGAGCCGACGCGCGTTTAAACAATTTTTCTTTGTTCGATTTATCACACTTCACAGAGAATTGTCGCCAATGGCTACTTCTTTTTGTTGCAATATATAATACTTCACGGAGAATTGTCACCTATGGCTTCTTGTTTCTTTCTCCTTTGGACTAAATTCTGTTACAATTTAGCATATGATATAATAGTATGGTCCCTGCTTGACCTAAGGAAGTTAGTATATTTTTGATGCTTTCATAACCTGTCTTATACAACCACTTTCTGTCTGTCCAGTAGGAGCTCAAATTTTGATTGAGGCAAAATTCTTTAATATCCTGTGAAAATCAGTCCAATAGGAGCTCAGGATGTTCTACTATGAAAAATCTGGCCAATAGGAGCTCAGGATTTTTTACTACAAAAATCTGTCCAATAGGAAGTCAGGATTCTGTAAGTCAAGTTTTTATTCTTAATATCTTTCAGTCTGATCTTCAAGAGGAGAGTTCAATGGAGGTAATTTAATTTATATGTTTCTTACATAATCAGACATGGTGTAATTTATACTATGAATAAAGATTGTTATACCAGTTTAATAATCTAAAAATTTGGCTGTACGATATAGAGTCAACAAATTGCATTTTTGCTTTCTGCATATACGTTCAACACAAAATGTTAGCTATAACTTAATTGTATTCATTTATTGTTATTTTCTACCTTTCAGTCCATCATACCAGTAATGAATCAGTTCCCAGAGGTAGAAACCTGTGTTGAGGTGAGTGTAATTTTAGTATTCTTAGTTGTTTAAAGTAACTATGATATGACTGGTATAGTGATATGGTAAACAAAACTGATAATCGAATGCAAATTTGATACAAAATCCCAATCAACAATTTGTTGTAACAGATCAGTATTTATTGTTAAGATAAATATTGTATTTCTTGAATATTTTTCCATTTTTACTGGTCTTGAACTAGATTTTTAATTTTTTTCTTCAGTGTTCTGCGAGAAATCTGAAGAACATCTCAGAGCTGTTCTACTATGCACAGAAGGCAGTTCTACATCCCACAGCACCTCTGTACTGTGCAGAGGAGAAAGAGGTAAAACTTCAGCCACAAGAACTAATTGTTGCTGCAGGATGCTAAGCTACTGCAGCAGCAGAACAGAGTGGACTACTACTACAAGAACTAAAATGTACATTCATATTCAACTTTATTGACATTGGCATGACATGTTTGATGAAATTTTCGAAACATGCATTGAGCCAACATTTACAACTTTGACAATATTTGAAATGCATGTAGAGCAGATAAAAACTGCAACATTTTAAAATGTGATTTAAAAACACTTTTCATGGACAATATAATATATATCATGTCCTCAAGTACAATTATTTATACAATATCGTTATGAAGCAGTCAGTTGTAACATGGAGTTCCATGGTTGTAAAAATTAGTTGCCAGAGTAGTAGTACAGTTTCAATGCTCCAGGGTGTATATGTACAATAGCCGTGTCACAAAATGTACAATGTAAGTAACAGGCCTGTGTACCTGAAGAATTTTCAGATATAGCTACAGCAGTTTACTTGTAGGTATTATGATGTGTAGTTTTCAATGTACATGTATATCCTTTTTTTCCTTTTCTCTTGGCTGGTGATGATATGCGGCTCGCCACACTCACACTCACTCACTCACTCACTGCACGGCTTAGCGTCCGTTGTTCCCCGTCATACAAGGGTTGGACGTCGTGGGGTGTCGTTTGGGTCTAATAGCTGCTCTCCAGCTGCTTCTGTCTAGCGGGTTGGCCTTCTGCAGTTTCAAGTTTTTCACGTCTTCCCTAATACTGTCTACCCATCTCTTTTTTGGACGACCACGCGGGTTTCGTCCCTCTACGGGCATTGTCATGACCTTCCTTGGCCAGTTCTGCGGGTCCATCCTTTGCACGTGCCCATACCAGCGCAGTCTGTTGTAACGCAAGATCTCACGTAGACTGCTTACGCCTAACCTACACCTAAGTTGATCACTTGACACCCTATCAGCCAGTCTACTGGAACATATCCATCTAATCATGGCGTTGTCACATCTGTCTAGCCTTCTAAGGTCTTCCGTGGACATAATGCATATAATGTAACTTTTTGCACTGCTTAAGAATTTTCATGGTTACATCTGATTCAGTTACTATACATGTACATGTACATATATCTCGATACTCCAAATAACTCTAGAGTATCTTTTAAACAAGTGCTAAATTATCTAATTTTCATCTTTTTGTGATCTTTTTCAGAGGATGGTTTTTATAGTCTTTTAGTTTTGGCTACCTGTAACACACATCCATGCCTTATAAACTTGAAGGACAGTTGCTAACTGAAATATTTGAATGACAGAATTGGATGTCTGGATGTAGTAACTTGTATCTCAAGCCATTATTCTTGTTTCCAGTTGAAAGTCCCCTGTGTGAAGGCCCTGACAAGGATATTCACGGTAAGATAGGGGTCATTGCAGAACTTGTACATGTAGAATCAAGTAAAGAATTGTGAATTTAAACCATAAGCAGAATGATCTACAATGTACTAATTACTGACAGCATCAGTAATCCTCAAGGATGACAAAGATAACGAGGTTAAGAATGTACAGCTCCTTATTTGGACACTCAGACAAAGATCATTAATGGACCCCTTACCTTTTGTAGAACATCGAGTCCTTGAACTTTTTAGTGTTCTAAAGAACTGCATTGTAAATAAAGACACAATTGTTTAAACAGCAACTACTTCCTACAATGCTGTTTGAAATTTGCTAATAATTTTCTTGAAATTTACTTTTCGAATCTTTTCCAGAAAGCTGCTTTTGAGGTACAGGACAGTCAATGATGTACTTGATACATTGCTCAGCCCCAAAAACTCATTTTAACAAAGTTTGTTGTTCTTGTTCACAGATCTGTGATGCTGACAACGATGGTTTGTTAAAAGACAGAGAGCTCAATGAGTTCCAGGTTTGTATGAGTCAGACATCTATTTTTAAGCTTATTTTATTTGTGCCAACTCGTTATTTTCTTACTTCTTAATTGATGGACCATTAAGACCTCTTTTGATCAATGAGCTTAACCTTTTTGTGTAAAAAAAAATGTGACTTTCAGTTACATGTTCAATGTATCTACATGTATTGCTACCCCCTTTTTGTATTCAGTCCTCTCATACAACTGTCAAATACAGTCTACTTAAATGATGGCATCTACTAGTACAAAATGTACATGTATGTAATTAATTGTGAATTATAACTTTTAGTCTCAATTGTTAATTTTTAGACTAGGTTTATATGCATATTTCAAATTTGTATAAATTACATAGTATATTACATGTAAATGAGAACTTGCTTACGAGCTGCAAAGAGTGATGAATAATAAAATGAATAATAATTTGTACCATTGTTGCATTGCTCTTATATACATGTATAGTCTTATTTGTCTAATAAAATAAAAAAGAATTCCATTGCCGAATTGCCAGCCTTGTTGTACATGTATTTGTATGTGATTGTTAGAATGGTTTATAAATTTAGTGTGTTGATTGTTTGTCCCAACAGAAGAGATGTTTCAATGCTCCGCTGGCCCCCCAGGCCCTGGAGGATGTGAAGGCTGTGGTGAGGAAGAACTGTCCTGATGGTACCAGGGACAACGGACTCACACTGCCAGGTCTGGGTTATACAGTAGCCTACTGATATGACTTTATTAGCAAATAGCAGACGTACAACATGAAGTGGTGTCTGAAATACCTTTGCTAATTAACATAAAATGTGGAAAATTACGTTGCAACACCTGTCAATAAAATTACTGTTTACAGTAATTCCTGATTTTTTCACGGTACTGTACATGTATGTCCACAATTTTCACTGTCACTTCTGTACTGTGAACTTATCATTACAGTTAACAAATAGCTCCTCAACTTTCTTATTCCTGCACCTGTCGCCACCATGAATATATATTATAGTTCCGTGAACATGTCCATTTTTCTCAGACCGTGAACTTTTGCTACCATGAACATATTTAGCCACTCGTGACTGTCACACATAACTTAATATGGCCTCCCAAACACTGGCCAAACTCCTACCAACCATGGTTAGGATTACATGTACCTGAAGGTTAGGTGCAAGGTTGGCTGTGGTTGGCTGGTGTTTGGGAAGTTACATGTAAGCTACAGCTACAGCTGCGCCAGGTGAATGTTTCAAAATATTTAAAACATTTACTGTACAATGTTGACTAGGTCATGGTTGACTCTGGTGGTTGTCTGGTGTTCAGGAATACATGTACAGTACAGTAGGTCTGTAGTGTACGGGGCATGTTTGGGGGTCAAATTTGACTCAAAATTAACTCAAATTCGGTTGTATGGAAAGGTACAATGTAGGTGTGGACTAAATCTGGTCAACCGCTCTGACCAAGCTTGGATGGTTGGTTGGTTGGTTAGTGTAGGGGAATGTTTTCAATGTGTGAGTGGCTTGAATTACACTTCCAGTGGCCCTTGTACAGACACCCTTCTTTTAAAAAACCATAATGAGAATTTGCCACCTCAGGTGGTACCGATATCTCCTCTGGCCCATGGACTAAATAGATAAACATACTGGTACAGCTCAGCCACTGCAAACAATTCTTTTGGAAGTAAACCAGCTGCTTGTTGCCCCCCTCCTGTCCCCTCCCCAGGTTTCCTGTTCCTGCACACGTTGTTCATACAGAGAGGCAGACATGAGACCACCTGGACAGTCCTCAGGAAGTTTGGCTACGATGACAACCTCCAACTCACAGAGGAGTACCTCTATCCAAGGTAATTTACTAATGTTATTAATTACATTATTTATGTCATACCTGGATTGTGATAAAGTTTGATAGGGTGTTCCATCCTGTGTAATAATGAACACACATGATTCTATTTGGTTATCACATAGGCTTCCAAAAGTTGCATACTATATTAGAATGATTTAACTGTGTTTCACAGAGCTGTACCTACACTACACAATGTGCAATGTATATGTGTAAGGCTTTATCCTAGGTAATTTATGAATTCTGTCATTTTTTTTATATTCCAACATTTTATCACAAGATATTGTGGGGACAAACTCGACTTTTTTCCCCTTATATTAATGCCAACACCAACAGAGGGGACAATACAATACTCATTTTCACATATAAAGTACATGTAAAGTGAGGAAAGTTGTGTTAAGTGCCTTTCCATGTCAGGACTCAAACCCCTGACCTCTTGGTGCATTGTGTCATTGTTGCTGAATGTTGTTTGTGTCCTTTTTTTTTCAGCTTTAAGATCCCCGTCGGCTGCACTACCGAGCTGACTCACCAGGGGTACTCGTTCCTCACCATGCTGTTTGAAAAGTATGACGTGGTAAGTGTGCAGCTAGCTGACTTAACAGAACCATGCTTTTTTTTCCACATTCACTGTATATCAAGACTCCTCCAAGAAGGATAGATAGAAATGGAACTTATGATAATTCAGGGTTCTCAAATCAAATTTTAAGCACTGAGCCTTGTTCAATGAAGGTTAGACATCCAGATCATGAGATATGCAAGGATAGATTTTGGAAACTGTCTTTCCCAAGTGCGCTACATTAGGATCTGCTAGGGATTCGAACCCAGAACCTTTAGATTATATGAATTAATGGATGTGTGAGGGAACAAACTAACTTTGTATTGCATGGAGCAATGTACATGTATGGCAGTTAAACAACAATACTACAGAACTACATGTAATGTAAACTATCCTACAATTGTAACTACAAATTGTTATTTGTAACAGTTAAGTTATGTACATGACGGCCCGGATGATACATGTACAATGTACATGTAGTTCCACATTGGAACAAAGTATAAAAAAGATTGAGAGGCCTACATTTGTAGGGATTAGTTGGTGTTGGAGATGACAACGATATATAGAAAATAAGCAAACAACCCAATGACCAATTTTATTTAGTACAACAATACATTGTTTTTGTTGTTATGTCATTCTGTATGGCATGTGATTTCGTAATATTGTATAGTCTGTTATTCATGCTTTGTATGCCCAGCATTGCCTAAAAACACGTTATGTACAATTTTAGTGGGGCAGATAACTGAAATAACCTTTCAAATTGTGATACAAGCACCAAACTTGGTACAAATACTCATGAGACATTACTCTTTTGAAAAAGTACGCGGGCCACTTGATTTGACTTTTAGCGCCCCCTGGCGGCGCTTTTTGGTACTGCAGCCGACCTTCCGGGCTTTGTATCTCCTGTTCTAAACATGCTACAGTCATGATTTTTATGTGGTAGAAAGCTGTTAAAGTAAGGAAGAAGTGACGTAAATTTGGTGTCTCTAGCTGCTTGCGTTGAAACTGCAGGAGCGTTTTTTTTTGCCGGTGCAAAAATTTGCTCCAGGGGCGCTTTTTGTTACTGCAGCTGACCTTCCGAAGCAAAAAAAGCGCCCTTGAAGCAAATTGTGCACCGGCAAAAAAAACGCCTACATGCACCTGAGTGTAACTGCTGGTGAAAAAAAAAACTGAAACTGAAAGTTTCTGCTAACTCTCCACCCAGGATGAAGATGGTTGTCTGTCCCCAGAAGAACTACAGAGCCTGTTCAGCGTGTGTCCCATCATGCCCTGGGGCCCAGATGTCAACAACACGGTGGTGACCAATGAACAAGGCTGGATCACACTACAGGGATACCTCAACCAGTGGACGTGGGTACAGATTTCTGTGGTTGAATACTAAAATAATAGGTTCGTTTTTCAAAAGCAAGTGTTTAGCTAACATTTTGGTGACCGTCTGTCACCTTCCTCAGAGCAAATCTGACTGGTTCACATTGCACTGCAGCACAGGTGTTGCTGCTATACATAATGTAAAGTCTGATGTGTTCAGCTTAATTAACCTCTAGGCTGTATAAAAAGAATCTCTTTATTTGACTTGTTTGTAGTTATATTTACAAAATGTAGAAGAAGGAAAATATATTGTTTTTGCTCTATTTCTCCTTTCTCTTTTTCTTCTTTTCCATCCCAAAGAAATAAAGTCATCAATGACCTGGACCGGACGTCTGTCACCATGGTAACTGGTGCTGTACTGTAGTCACCCTGTGTTACCTCATGTAGCAGGACAGAACGGGGGGAGGGGGGTGCTCACCGTATACTATATAATGAATGTGTTTGAGTTAATAAGCAATAACTAGAGCAGTAGTTTGTTAGGCTAGAACATAATTATGAAGTTAAACACAATACATTTGCTTTGCAAATATTAAATTTCTAGTTACTTGGTAAATTTGCTAGACTAGAATGGAGACCAGAGATTAACATGTTGCTGATATGATTGACAGCCTGACAACGTACCTGGATGTTCCCCGTACCATGGAGTTCCTGGCGTATCTCGGGTACATCGGAGGGGAACACGAGAACCAGCTGTCAGCTATCACAGGTAAAACAACAGAAATTAATTTTTATGGATGACATCAGCGCATGCATTAAATTTTCCCAGATTTTGGAGAAAAAAACAAGAAATTTTGTTGCCAGTGGTCAACAAACAGATACAATGTAATGGACAAAGATATCTGTTGCCATACCGGAAGGTGGATGGCAGATAACTATGAAGACAGGAGACAAGAAAAGGCTCTAATTTAATGTTTAATTTGCTTTTAACTTTGATGCAGTGATATGTGATGCTGGCTGTGTATATGTGATGCTCCCACTGAATCAAAACCATTTGTGCAATTATTGAGTCAACATTTGAGAATGTAGGAACCTTGTTTTTTCGGCCTGCCTTGTTTTGTTTTAGCCTGCTCGCATTGGATTTGGAGTCTGCGAAGGATGTCATCCATAAAATTTGCTTGCTGTGGCCTAAAACAACTACAGGAAATTCATTTATTTTCACACTGTCACAGGGACTTGATTTTATAGCAGATCATGGGAAAGGAGGTTTTTAGTTCACAATTTTGTAGTACAGTAACTGCCACAACAAGTAAATTTTATTGACATCCTATCCAGACTTCAAATCTAATGTGTGATAGGGTGAAAAAAAGTCAACTTCATGAACAACAGCAACAAAAAATGACAGAACCCTACACTGTGCAATGTACCATAAAAATGCCAGGAATTTCACAAAGTCCCCTCCCCAAAAGGTTCTTAAGTTCTTGTAAGCTAATTTTGATTTTGGGGTAACTTTGTGCACATGCGTGTCACCCATACCAGAGAGATTTTCCATGTGTCCCACCATTGTGTTCTCTCCTGTTGCAGTAACACGGGAGAAGAGAGCAGACCTGCAGAAGAAACAGACCATGAGGAGTGTGTTCCATCCCTAATCCCACCAGTGTGTTCTCTCCTGTTACAGTAACTCGGGAGAAGAGAGCAGACCTGCAGAAGAAACAGACCATGAGGAGTGTGTTCCATCCCTAATCCCACCAGTGTGTTCTCTCCTGTTACAGTAACTCGGGAGAAGAGAGCAGACCTGCAGAAGAAACAGACCATGAGGAGTGTGTTCCATCCCTAATCCCACCAGTGTGATCTCTCCTGTTACAGTAACTCGGGAGAAGAGAGCAGACTTACAGAAGAAACAGACCATGAGGAGTGTGTTCCAGTGTAATGTTATCGGACCCAAGGGTGCAGGGAAGACTGCCTTCCTACAGGGACATCTGGGCAGGAACTCTGAGGTTAGTACTTGTACAAAAAATGTACATTGTAAATGGTATAAAACACATACAACAGCGCTATCTAGCAGTCATTTTGTTGAACTGCAGGTTAAATCATTACCAAAGGCATCAATTACTTAGTTCACACTCATTTAGGGAACTGCAGATTACAGGCTTTTCATATATTTGTACTTCAATGTAAGTTCACACTGTGCCACCTATTGGTGATTTTAGACAATTGCAGGTCGGGTCATAATGGATTCATTGACTTGAGCCTGTAACCTTGCAGTTGCACAGCAAGTGGTATATCTGTTTTCAGCAGTAGTTACTATTTTTCTTTTGTCTCAAGACAAAATTTAGATTTTATTTTTTTGTTAGGTAGCAAAATTAAAGACCACATGTGCAATGCCAAAATACTGTCTTTGATACTTCAAAAACACAAAAGTCATGGTATATTGATCTCAAAATGTGGTCTACATGTATGTGTACAAACATCTGTATCTGTATAGCCGGTATAACCGCCTTTCGGCGTAACACACCAGCTTCGCAGGTACGCGGCGCGTATACATGACTGTATACAATGCAGCTAAAGAAAAAGTATATGGAAGTTGAACACACAATGATGCCAGTGGACTAGCCCCTACTGTACATGTGTAGTATTACCTGTACTTGTTATGCCACACGACCCCATTGTTTCTATCCTCCTGACCAGTGGCAGTCCAGGCTGGCAAAGGAACACCTGTCCAGGTACACCATCAACCTCACACAGGTGTACGGACAGGACAAGTACTTACTGGTAGGTACAAATATGTATATTTTTAGATAGTAGAAATTCTTCAATCAGTGACTGTATTTAAAGGTAAAAACACGTACCTCCAAATTTTCGGTGTCGACTGTACACCTTGCTCACGGAGTGACCTAGTCTCGCGAGAACACAAGACTAGGCCGAGACTTGTGTGGATCTTCTGACCTCCCCCCCCCCTTTTTATTGAAATTGCAATACACGCAGAACAGAGGCAGCTGTTGCTGGTGTTGTGTCCCGCACATAGAAACGAATAGTGGACAGACAATTCTCATTTTCACTTGAGTCTAGTGGGAAAAGTCGTGTAAAGTGCCTTTCTAAAGGGCACAAGATCGGTGGCATGTCAGGACTCGAACCCGGGACCTCTTGATTCGGAGTCGCGCACGCTACCGCACGACCCCACTGAATACAAAATTTATTTGTCATCAACTCAAAAACACGTCATCCTCTGTTGGCAGGAGATTTCTGTACTTTTCTTTTTTTTGTAACTCCAGGGCTCAAAATTTAATTTTTCTTTATACCTGCACCATTCAGGATTGAGGAAATATGGACTAAAAGTTATTAAAAAAATGTTGATATATTTCCTTTAGACATAACACCATACATGTACAAACAATGTGTGTGGTAACAGTCAATTGCATGAAATAACAATACCTGCATCTATACTGTACATAGTCATACATGTGTACATGAGGTTAGGTACAGGTAGATATTAGAAAAACTTGCACAGCCCCAATTATACCTACACGATGTACAGTAATGTCTAATGTGCATATACACTCATAGTATTTCAAGTCATGAACTAGCATAGTCAGCACTGTTCAACTTTTGAATCTAAAAATTATTCTTCTTGTACCATGACTGTGAAGCCTGGTGATCAGCCTTTCAATGATATATACATGATGCTGCATACAATAAAATTATTGATAAAGTAGTAACAATGGAGAAATGACTGATCAAATGTAAGTTTCCAACTTTAATGTGTTGAGGGTATATGACTAAGTTGGTGACATGTATGTCCCTGCTGTAGCTCCATGAGATAGATGTGGGAATCTCAGACATCCTGACTCCTGAGGACATGGACTGTGACGTGGCGTGTTTACTGTACGACGTCACCGACCCAAGGACATTCGAGTACTGTGCCAGGATGTACAAGGTACTGCCAGGTCATTCATGCTAGCAGCTCTGAAGTTTTACAGCACAATGTTTTTTTGTTTTTTTTTGTACTCCTTTGCTTAACATGTTTTTTTTTTGTTAGTCCATGGTTGTGGAAGACATTTACCATATGAATAAAAACCAAGCAGATGTCAGGAGGGAAAACTGGCTGAATGAAACAAGAAGGGACACAATTCTTTACTACATATACATGTAGCTGCTATTACAAAATATCTGTTCTGCGTTAGAAAGAGCTCATAATACATTACAGTTACAAGCAGCGTGTATTTAAATCAAGTCTTATTAGCATGATTTAGTCCAAGTCTGTTTAAATTTCTTTCAAAATAACAAGGCAAAATGACGCTGTACTTAAGTTGTGCAAATTATCTAGCAAGCACCACAGCTTAACATAAAATACAAAATAAATTCCAGCTATTCCCATCTTAGCCCCATCCAGTTTTTTGAAAGAATTTCTTGCTTATAATATTAATAAGTTTCTGTGTGTATGTGTTTGTGTGTGTGTGTGTGTTTGCATGTGTGTGAAAGGGAGTGAAGCCTGCCATCTCTGACAGCCATGTTTACCATACTTTCACAGCAACACTTCATAGACAGTAAGGTGCCGTGCTTGTTAGTTGGAGCCAAGGCTGACCAGGCTGGGGTAACCCAGGACCATCCCATCCAACCTGAGGAGTTCTGTAAGAAGTACAAGCTGCCTCCACCACAGGGCTTCACCACCAAGACTACAGTCAACAGGGACGTCTACATGAAACTGGCCACACTGGCCAACTACCCGTAAGTACTGCACTAGCACTGCACAGTGCATGGGAGACACCTAGTGATTGAAAGAAGAATTGCATGTGAACTTTTAAGACAAGTGCTTTTGAGCAGTCACCAGGCATAGAAGCTGCTGTGTACATTTGTTATTATGTTCACCGGTGCTATAGTATTATCTTTATGATAGTTACATGTTGTCACCTTGTTGTATATTTAGATAATTACAATTATTATTTATATTCACTTGAAAAGTACATGTATCTTGTGCTTTCCAAGCTCATTTGGTAAAGGTAACTTTCAATGTTTTTAATATGTAAAACAAAATATATTGCCAAGGTAAGTAACAGTTAAACCTACAGTATGCATCACATGAAATATTATTGTTAAGTGTTGTAGCACAGTGTTACATAATTATGTTTGAAAACTTGTACTTGATCACTACCTTTACCAAAAATACTTGGGAAGCACTAAATACTTTAACTTTGTGAAATCATCAGAATTCTGTCCAAAATGTTCAAAACTATGAATTTATGAATTTTAAACAAACATTCATCTCAATAGCAGAAAATTTGTTTAAAACCAAAATATAGTGATGGAGAAAATACAGGGTAACGGGTGGCATTAAAAATTGCACCATTGAAACTTGTGGCTACACATGTCAATAACGTTACCTTCTAGAGTTCGAAGTCAATGATTTGAAAATGATAATACTTTCTGCAGTTTTCCTTTGAGAAATATTTCTGTAGCTAGACCTGTAGCTGAACATTTTTAAATTAGTAATGTGTGATCACGTAAAACATTATAACTGTAAGAGCCAGATTTTCCTGGGCATCTTAAGAGCAAATCTTTATATGTCAATTTTTAATACTCACAGTCATCATAATTTCAATCCGAGATGCAGTGAATATGCGTTTCCAAATTATACTATTGTTCCGATTGCAAACTTAAAATGAAAACTACCTACATCAAGAAGTTAGGCCACAGTGAAAATAAACAACAGTTACTGAATTACGAGACTAGTCAAGTCAAGACTTAGTCGATTACAAGGAGGCATTGTTGACATGTGCACCATAAGAAAAAACTTTGGGTGACCGCTCCTCTCTCTTTGTTCACAGGCATACGTAGGTACCATACAGTAGCGCCGTGTATGTCTGTGTGCTTTCATCCGGTGCAAACATACCGTCCACAGTGGTGATAGCGGTGGTAGTGGCCGTGGCAGAGTTTTTATATTTTCTTGTTTTTCCATACTAACCACAGCTGCATGAGTGTAACTCAGCGCATGGCTGCCTGCAGAGCTCCAGCATGGTCAGACTGCATGGTGTAGACTGTAGATTTATCATTACACTCTACTAAGTACTAGCACGTCGGCAGAATGTACTGCACCTGTGCGAAACCCATAACAGGGTGCACCCCCTCTGCCCAAATCCCAACACCCCTCCCAAAATGTTCAAGTTTAGGGTTTTCTCTAATTTAGCATTTTCATGAATAAATTTGCCAATTTTTTTGCGGAGAGGTACAATGTATCAACCGATCGGGCAGCACCTCTCCCCTAAAAAGACTGCTGCCCAATGCATACATTGTAGCGTTTTGACGTCTCGTTTATGGCCAAATTCATGTATAATTTAACAATGACATCCTGATGTCTAAAAAGTATGTTTTTCAAATGTTGTGTCAGAAAAGATGTATCGTCTGCAAAATTCTGAAGCAACAGTGAGCAAGGAAAACTGAAAAATCTGGGTTTCATGCAGGTGTAGTACATTCTATGTTCTGCTGATGTGATCAATATAATTACAAATATAGGTATGCCATGGTGGCCTTTCAGAAAACTACCTGTAGCTTCTTATTAGCCATCACTGGAACCTCGTAACCCTCCTTTTCTAGTATAGACCCGATTTTACACACACGGGCAAAAACCTGTCATACGAAAACTACCTGTACATGTACTAATGTACATGCAAGCGCATAAAAACTGCGTAGAAACGTAAAATTTTCCTGGGTGTAAATCGGCCTGTTTTGACGTACGCCAAGAATGTACTACGTTACCTCAAGAACTGGTTCTGACTATTGATTGTCCAAAAGAAGTCTAGAGGCCGTGTTGAAAGTCTACCACAGCATACTGATTGACCTGTGTGCAGAAACAACCTGTTCTTCCAAAGACTTTAAATCTTACAAATCAATCTCTTAAAACTAATGAAAATTTGAGTCCTCCTCATATCCTTTTGGATAATTTTAACTCTACTTGTAAGAAACAACTTTCCTTTCAAGTTAGATCCCTTGTGTGCGTGCATGGTTTGAGTCCTATTGTCTATAATTGCCTGAGATACACCTACATTGTACTGGACCTTAGTATCTCTATTCAATCTGAATGGTGGCTAATGTTATGTAGCAATGAATTGGTCGCCATGGTGATAGACTTGTAATCTCCAAGCAGATGTTGGGGTTAAAATCAACCTTGGAAATTGTTCATTTGGGATAATGATAGTGCTGAGATGGAATTCAACCGGTTTCAACTTTATCTTTCATCTCTCTCAAGAATCACAGAGATTGGACCACTAAGTCTTCTTCTTTTTATACTTTTCCTGTGCCTACCTAGATTTTTGAGAAAGACGAATAAAGTAAAAACTGGTTAAATTCTGTCTTAGCACAGTCATCGTAAAGCTATAAATGCTATCAGCCTTGTAAATCATCAAGGTTTTTCAGAGCCTGACACAGAAAAGCTCAGACGCATTCCAGGGTTTTTTCTGAAAAAAATTTAGCACAAGGGTGCAGATCACAAGCATGATGAGAGAGTGAAACAACCAAAGGTTTTTTTTTTAAGAGAGTAATACAGTTTATAATGCTACAATGCAATTTGTTGTATTGTTTCTACATCTTTACTGGGAAAAGAACATTTTGAAAAATACTAAATGGTGTGTAAGTAGCCACTTAGGGTTCAATCTGAAAAGTGATGGAGCTGACTGGTTACATGAGGGAGCAGCACCCTTATTCCCCTGTTTAGAAAACCCCTCCGAATGCCAACAAGAATTTATTTCCCCCAAAACATCTGCTTGGAGATTGTGAAGATCGTAACTGGAGGCCAGGGACTCTGTTGATGACATATCTGATGAGTCACGTTTTATTTCAGCCACTGGCTGTTGCAATGCTTGTGTTCGTGTGACAAGTGTGCAACTTGCTGGTGCCAAAAGGCCTACAACGTCCTGCGCCATTCTCTTCTCACCCCCATAATACACAGGTTCTGGGTCCTACCAACTTCTCTCTGTCTCTTACTTAACCTGCGCTGTTCCAGCAATTGTCATGACCCCCCCCCCACAAACCAGACACTCCTGACATCAAATTTTTACTTATTAAAAACTTTTTCTTTAATCGTTTTATCGTTTATCGTCAAATCCTTTTTTTTTTCATTTATTGTCACAGGTGAGTTTAGAATTTTGGGTTTGATGAACTGTACACGTATTACGAGGATTTTTTTAATAGAAAGGAAGGTATTTTTTGTAGGCCCTACTAGGGGGTGCAGACAAGTGATGGAACAGCGTAGGACACTACCATGAGTAGCAGTGTTATATATAATAGTCCGTAGCCTGATCCTGTTCCTTTCTGTCTGTTGTTTCTTTCCCTTGCATCTTGTCTGTGCGTGCGTGCGTGGGGCATGTCGTATTCAAAAGCTTCCTAGAAGGGGAGGGAGGCAAGGGCAACCCGTGGTTTCCGGATAGGTCAGTCACTAACTTCACTCCTACATGCCGTGTGTCTTGTACCATTTCACAAGTCATTTGTGTCTCCAGGGCTCGAAATACTGTGCACCTAAGTTAGTGCACCCAAATTTGGAGCTGTGTACCCATTTTTTCTCTGGGTGCACCAGTGCACTCAAATATTTCCGTAGGCATACATTATGTAAAGATTTAGATGTATAGTACACAGCACAATCTTTACATCTAACTATCTCTCAGAAAAATTAATACAATAAAATTATTATTGTTATACTTTTTCTTCGAAATGAAACATAATTCGTTTTTTCTGACATTCCACTTAATTTTTTTTTTTAGATGGTGCATCCAAAAAATAATGGGCACCCAGTTTTTTAGGTTGGGTGCACCAGTGTACCTATTCCTAGAAATGAATTTCGAGCCCTGGTATCACTTTCATCATTCTTATTATACCTAAATTTACATGTACATGTCCATTAGTGTAAAACGGAAAAGCCATTTGTCGAACAAGATACTGTTAATATTGAAATTTTCACAGTGATATACTAGTAGTTTGAAAAGAAATATTTTCTTATATTACGGTACTACAGAAATGTTTTTTTCTGCAATTTGGAAAAAATGTGGAAACCTGTAATTTTCGCATACCTCGAAATAAAACACCACGAAAGTACATGAATTTACAGTATTGTCTTGTATACTAAGAACTAGGAAGAAGTAAATAAAAACCTTGTTCCACGAAATTGTTTCATCACAAGTGAGATTGAGATATTCTAAAGCAAGACTCACATTTGACATTTCATGATAGAAGAAGAAGTATGTACAGAATCTACAGAGTTGCACTGGCCTCCTTCTCTTGGGATGTCTGTCTGCACGTTTGAAAAATCTACTGCCTTTTTCTTGACGCTTTCAGTTAACATTGAACATTTCATAAGGCTATAATTCACCATCCATACAAACTAGCCACTTTTTTTCTTCATACGCCAACTCAAGAAACTGATTTTGTTGCCTTTTTCAGCATTATTTGGCAGCATTACTGCTAAGCTTGTTTTTTTGTTACCTCTAACACTTATTATTTATCATCCAAGCAGGTATGTGATGTCCTTTCTGCAGCATGGCATTTCATGTGTACTCACTTCTAAGTCTGGTGTCATTTTGAATTAAAGGCATCCAATGTAATTTCAGGGTGGCAAAGCAAAAAATATTCTAGATGAGGAAATCTGCCTTTTATTATCTCATTTGATTGAAATAGCCCAGAAATAAGCTCCATGAGAAGGCCCTTTATTTTTTGGTACCACCAATAAATAGCTGGAACAAAACAATACAAAAAAACAACTGTTTTCCATCAGCAACATCACAATTTTACCGCACAGATATCAGCTATGGGATAAGGTTGATTCAGCTTAGTACTTTTTTTTTTTAAATAATTTGGGAACCATCTAGTTTTGCCACCCTGAAATCTCGTCAGGTGCCTTTATGACAGTCCATGGTTTGACTGCATATGCACATTGTGACATAATTAAATTTAAACACATTTGGACATGTAACTAGCGTTGACAAGATCTGCTCACTAAACAGAGGCTGTCACCTTTGCCCTAAAACATGCGCAGTTCAAACCATGAACCAGCGTATTAGTATGTGTTAGTGATGTTCTATTTTGATTATACACAATGTATTCATGATGATTGTAGAGGCATGTTGCAAAATATGTGTAATTTCACATTTATCCATTATAAAAGGTAGAAAGGATTCAAAGTACAAGTTGGAAGCCTATTTTTCAAAGTTGTTTCATTGTCAAATATATGTTGTAATTGTTGGCAGTAAATTTAGCACAAATATAGGTATCCTTTCTTGATTGACAATGTTTATGATGTCAAAATTTGAAAATGTAGGAATCTTTTTTTTCGCCCTATCACATTAGATTTGGAGTCTGTGGTGGATGTCATCCATAAGATATTACTTGCTGTGGCCATATACAAAAATACAAGATACAAAAACTATTATTTTGCATCACAGAGAATGATTTGGTCATTTCTGCCAACATTCACTCAAAAAAACTGACTTGTGTTCAGGCACCCAAAGCAACTTCAGAGCAGTAAATTTCAAAGTCAATTTTAGTCATTTTTGTGTGTGGAGGATGTCATCCATAAAATTTACTTGCTGTGGCCTTTTACAAAAATACAAGATACAAAAAAAATTGTATTTGCATCACAGAGAATGATTTGGTAATTTCTGCCAACATTCACTCGAAAAACTGACTTGTGTTCAGGCACCCAAATTAACTTCAAAGCAGTAAATTTCAAAGTCAATTTTAGTCATTTTTGTGTGTGGAGGATGTCATCCATAAAATTTACTTGCTGTGGCCTTATAAGTTATACAAAAATTCAAGATACAAAACTATTTTATTTGTGTCACAGAAGATAATTTGGTCATTTCTGCCAACATTCACTCGAAAAACTGACTTGTGTTCAGGCACCCAAATTAACTTCAAAGCAGTAAATTTCAAAGTCAATTTTAGTCATTTTTGTGTGTGGAGGATGTCATCCATAAAATTTACTTGCTGTGGCCTTATACAAAAATGCTAGATACCAAACTATTGTATTTGTGCCACAGAGGATAATTAATTGATCATTTAATATTATAATAATTACAGTATCATATCTGTGAGGCAAAGATGGGATGTAGCTGGCTTAAACTGTTTTGCACTAGGCTACTTCTTAAGCTAGTTTATTGGTCGTACGAAAATAAAGAGTTTTGTCACATAACTTATTTTGGGGTATTTCAAACGCTTCAAGTATACATATGAAATGATGATAGAAATGTCATTACAATAAATGTCAACAACATCAGAGACATGTTGCCCTGAAATTGCAGTGGATGCCTTTAACATGCACACATTTGAAATTTAGCAGAAGTGATATCTATGTGCAACACACAAGCAGTTTTGTTCTGTTGAACCCAAACATATACACGTAGGCTAACTATGTGTTGTCTTCTTACCCCACAGGCACCTGAAGAACATGCAGAGTAAGAACTCCCAATTCTGGCTGAAGGCGTCGGTTGGAGCGGCAGTGGTGGCAGCTCTGGGCATCATTCTGTACAAGAGCATCAGCAGATAACCAGTCCTGAAGGCCTTCCTACATGTACATGGTGTTCACGTATGATTGTGTAGACAAAAGGCTGCTGTGGGCTTGTGTACTGAGGTACATATTGTGACTGGAAGGTACATGTACCTACATGTAGATTGGGATGTCACATCGCCAGATTGTCTGTCTTTCCCTCTATCAACGTTATTCAAGGTCTTATTCAAGATTTTGTTACATCCTGGGTATTGGCAGTTAGAGATATAATGTAGTACATGCAAGTATATGTCATGTACATGTAGATTCATTTGTCAAATTTGCTATGATTGTATTGCCTTCTATCTATGGGGGGTCATTCAGGTAAATACTTCATTAAAAAAGGTATTATTGAAACTCCTATGTACACGACATTTATGTATTGTTATGAACATTGTATTTTCCATCTTGAATACATTTTCAGCCAGAAACAAAGATTTTCTTTCTCCAAATTTTTTTAACGTTTGTAAAAATTACTAAAATATGCAAAATATAAATGGCTTTCACGAAACACAAGGTTAGGGTAACCATTATTATTTTTTTATTTAGAGATCATAATTAAAATACCTTTGCACATTTTCATAAAATTGAATTGGCCCCTTTGAGGGTAGTCTTCCCAAGGAAGGTGCCATAGATTATGTAAATTACATTCAATCGTTGCTTTACACAAAAGTGGTGCAAGGCTAAAAAAACATTTGTGTGCCCTAGCACTGTCTGAATGACTCGAAAATGTTTTAAAATATAGATGCTTCCTAATGTCTGATAGCAAATATTTACCTGAAAGCTTGTCTGTGACTATTTCAGTTTCAATATTGATATTGTAAGTAACAATAGTTGGATATTTTAGTTTGGTATCTGCAACAAAATTGTCTCTGCTTTGCTGTCTAGTTTGACTGAATCATTATGTCATCTTATATTCAACTGAATAGATAGCAAATTTTGAAGAGAAAGTGTTCTTTTTTTAATTCTTGGCACATACTCTTGTATAAATCTTTGCTATGTTGTTGAGATTATTGACTTGTTAGGATGTTACTGATGATGGTTGTGATGAATTTATCCAGTTGTGGATTCCTATAATTATACATTATAGAATGTTGTACAGAAGAATGTTATAATGTGCTTGAGGTACATCATAATACATGTACATATTCGTTGTGCATGCTTAACAAGTGTTTAAGATTTACAAGTTTCCAAATTATACTTTAAGGAACATGGAGATCTTGAATCCCCAATGTCAGGATTTGTCATTATTGGTGAGCAAAGAACTATTCTTATTCAGATTTTGTTTGGAACCCCCTCCTAAATTACATTGTCTTTCATTACCATGGAACAGGCTATCAGTATTTAGACAAACCATCTTTGACATGAGTCTCTGAAGCCCCAGTCACAAATGTACATGTAGAACCTTCCCCCTGAATGCCAGCCAACCTGGTTCGGGAACAGTCTGGCCAGATTTAGGCCTTCCCTTTAAATGCAAATCATATTCGAGTCAAATTTGACTACCAGCCATTGACCACTGACCTATACGTACATGTTTACAATTATGTACTAACAAACACCAGCCAACCATAGCCAAATCTTCTGTCCACACCTGTATGTTTTTGCACATTCTGTGAAACATTCTGCTGCCACAGCCAACAGTAGCAAACCTCACCAAACACAAGCCAACCTCAGCCCATCTTGCTCCCAACCTACTCCTAAGGCCACACCAATTTTATTTGTTGCTTCTCGGATTTTTTCAAAAAAAAATATGAAGCGACAGCGCGAAATAAAAGAAAAGCAGGCCAAGGCAACCCATGTTAGCTGGAAATGTTACAATATGAGCCATGAAGTGAACATACCAGGCTGGTTTATAATATATATAGACTTTGAACTTTCAATGAAACAAAATTGCATTGTTACATTGAAAAACTTTAAGAAGTAGGAAGAAAAGGACTTTCTTCAACCATTGGGGCCAACATATGTCTTTGAGCATTTTGCAGTTTAATTTAGAACTTTTTTTTTGCAAATCAGAAAAAAATGGACAAGGCAATCCGAGAAGCAACAAATTAAATTGGTGTGGCCTAGCCATGGTTGGGGAGAGTTTACAATTGGCAGTGTTCCAGAGGCCATATTTGGTTACCTGTAACAAGGGCTTTACATGTATAGGGTCCCTTTCTTCCAATTTGACAGATCCTCAAATTTCGCAGTGTTGCAATTTTTAAAACTCAATCAATAGAAAGCAGGCTGAAAAACTTCATTATGCCTGTTTTTGTTTAAGAAAAGTTATAGAAAATTACTGGTATTTGGTTGTTGATTGTTTGATGTCTTTGCTGATGCCCTTCCATTTTCAGTTTGTATCCACTTCCATCGGTTGCTTTCTTCCACATGGAAGTGGTACATGGGCAACAGACATGCTGAACCAGGTTCTGTAATTAAGGCCACACTGATTTGATTATAATACAATGTATATGGATGCTAGCTTGGGAATAGAAGAAAAGTTTTGGTTATTTTAGAATTTAAGTGGTCAGGAACCATGAACGAATGACAGAACATGGTATACCAAACAAGTAATTCATCAAATAAGTTTTGTTGTTTCACATCATCTTTGACTTTGGGAGACTTAGTGGTGCAAGCATGCTTTATATCATGCCAGCTTCCATTCATCTGACATCTATCCTTAAAGTGCACTCAACTTTGTTTTGGAAGCAGACAAAATTTGATGCACAAATAGTCAATATAAGTCAGTTTGGCCCAGTACTTACTCTAAAAAAGGTAAACTGTATGAAAATAATAAGCCACAAACATTTACTATTTTCCATTTCAATGAATTAAACAAGAGCCACAACTAATAGTAAAGGGTATGGTATGTGTAAGACATGAGTTTTGTTTTGTGTACAGTTGTTCAATTGAGGCTGTGTAGAGAGTGGGGAATGTGGATATATGTTTACTGCATCATAATGACATTGTAGTAACAAAATTGTCAACATTTCATTTGAAATGTGATGCACAGGTTAGTGTGGTTGTACAGATGGAGAGAGAGAGACATGGAGAGAGACCGCTAGTGCTTACTAACTTCACATTGTCATGTACATTGTAACTGTGAGGTTTTTTTTATATATTTCATTGTGAATTGTACGTAAGCATTGACATAACACAAAGGAGATTGACTGAGAAAGAAAAAGTTGACAATTGCTAGGTTTTTATTTTCAAAGGCTCCATTTCTTTTGTCTACATTGTTCGATCAAACACCCTCATATCTCTATTTATGGAGCAGTAATCAAACAAGTCAGACCTAGATACCTAGTATATGGACTGCACCTTTTTTTCACTGCCATTTGTACATGTACATGTAAAGCCAATTGGGAGCGGGTATTAGGTACAGTATCTTATAGTGTGAAAATGTAAAGTTAGTAAAAAATTCCAACCTGATGTTGAATTGTACAAAGAATTATCTGGAGTGTAGAGCCCTGCATGCTGTTGCATTTAAATTTGTTGAATGAATATGTTTTTGTTGTTTAAGATAAATACAAACTTTCGAAATTAGAAAATTTTGTACCATTGTTAAAATTGGGGGGGGGGGTGTTAATGCTTCATTGGTTTCTTTTTTACTTGCAGTTTGTATGTATGATGTACTTTGCCTTTTGGCTGTAAAGCCGTCTGAATTATAATAGCTATACAAACATATTTTGTGTGTTGTTACTTCTTTATATGCACCGGGACTTAGCAGGGCATTCATATTAATTATATACAAAACGTTTTTCAACTTTTTTTTATTTTTTCGAATTATGTTTTTTTTTTTTATCCATGGAAACAGCCCGGCCGGGCCTTAGGTTGGGATTTGTGATGCTAGCATTAACAAAAGTCGTGGTGACAGCTGAACATCCCATCTCGGAGCCTGTCCTACATTCGGGTAGCTTTTTTGTCAGCTATTGGGATTTTCTTGATTACATACAGACGTACATTTCATGCCACAACCAAAAACATAGCCTTCTTGTCGAAGGTAATAAATGAAAAGAATTTTCGCATGACACAATAAAGTTTGGATAAAATCATATATAATCATACAATAAATTAATAGTTTGTCAGAATGGTTACTTTCTGTTCATACACTTTGTTCAGGGCTAACTTACCACCTGGACCATCGGCAATGCTCAGAGGGTCAATATCAGTAGCGATGTAGCGGATAAATTCCCCGCGGCTTGTGAACAGCTCAATCCGCCTGTTTCCGGAGTCAGCCACGATGATGTGACGAGAACTGTCCGTACAGATGCCAAGGGGGAGGCTCAACTGGCCGTTGTTGCTTCCTTTTCCTCCAAACTTAAACAGGAACCGCCCACTGTCTTGATACACGTAAACGTAGGCAGTGGTGGAATCCACTACTAGAATGGAGCTATTGTGGTCAAATGCGATGCCTGTTGGGTACATCAGGCCCTGCTGCCGCCCTAAACTTCGCTCTAGCGTCCCGTTCAAACTAAAAACATTCACCGCGCCGAGATGTCTCACCGTCTCTGTCACACTGACAAGAGTTTGTATCTTGTTCAGGGCAAGTCTACGATATATTTGTGTATAAGAAATGTTAAAACTACTTTTAAAACGTCCACAACAGTCATACGATGCGACGTAGTGGGACATGTCACCATCACTTCCTACAATCCAAACGTCGTCGTTTGTGATGGTACCAAACGAAACATCGTGGGGGTCAATACGAGTCATACTTCCATTTCCTTTTTCCACAACTGTCATGAAATCTAGGAGGATGACACCGTCACTGTCATAGATGCCGATTCCATGCCCTGCAAACGCCACGGCTATATTCCCACTTGTAGACACAGTGACCGTGCGTGGATGCCCGTCAACACCAAAGGATTTTGTGGACTGTCTGTTTCTTATATCTATGGAGTAAAGTATTGTATGATAAGAACTCCGCATGACAAAACAGAAACAGCAGGAATGAGTTGGTGGGAGCATATGGACAATAACATGTCATGGGTAGCTTCCAGGGGTGCCAAAGAACTCATACGAATCTTACGGAATTCATACGAATTTTACGGAATTCATACGATCCATTACTAGGAAACATACGACTTTTACGGAAATACATACGATCCATTACGCGGAAACATGCGATCCACCGGTTCCACCGATTCTCAGCCTTGCCCTGCTATTTGGTCTAAACTATGTACAGGCTAATATGTCGTGAAAGAAGCCCGCATAAGTGCAGTTTAGGGTTTAGCAGGGCGGTATAAGCTCATAAATTTCTTTAAAACCAAGGTACAATATGTAGCCAGAACTTCGCTATATAGTCCACCATCTTGAATTTGCTGCCGATGTCACATGATCGTGGCGCAAGTCACCAAATTAGTAAGAATCGTATGTCTCCACGTAATGGATCGTATGTATTCCGTAAAATTTGTATGAATTCAGTAACATTCGTATAAATTCCGTTAAATTCGTATGAATTCTGTAAAATTCGTATGAATTCTGTAAAATTCGCATGAATTCTTTGGCACCCAAGCTTCACACATGCGCTTTTCTGTCTTCTTTCCTCTGTCTCTCCGTACCGTTAAAAAGTCATTAAAAAGACAACTAGAAAGTTGCTTTGGAGCAACTATAGCATGACCACATTTTACGGCTGGGCAGGGAAAGAAGTAGAAACACAAGGGAAAACAATGCTTTATATTGATATAACTATTGTATGAAGTGGTCATATATAATTAAGAATACAACAGCTGGATAGCTACTCCCTACATTATTTGCAAGAAAGTGTGACAAACCTACTAACAACAATTGAATGCAGTTCAGCTGCCAATATGCTATATCCCAACCAGCAAGAAGATTACAACAACCCAACGATCTCGAAACCTGCATGCCTATTGGCTGTTGCTCTCTGCATTCCTTACTGATTCTGTCATGCCATAGCAGCTATACTGTAAGTATACTTCATTTTTGTTGAAGAGGTTCATCAGTCACGTAGAAGTAGTAGTAGAATATTCCTCAATCAACGGATTTAAGATCATAATCAGATATTGCGAATGAAAGATACGGTGTAGTTGAACAAAGAAAGAAAGAAAGGACAGAATGACCCAATAAGCCTTTGATACATAAATTTGATATGTTATACAAGCTAAGGAATTTATCCAAATAAGAAATAATGGTATATGTTGTTGCCCCTACAGCATAAATTTGTTATTGTATCTTGTATTCTTGGACATCCTATAATCAAGATTTGCTATACTTTTACCCTGAATGAGTATATACATCCAGAACATTTTTTGCATTTACGTGTATGTTTAGTTTTAAAATGTTACAGCAATTGATTTTCCAAAAAGAATTATTAAATAATGATCTTACCTTCAGACGTTTTGGCCTGTTCCGTGGTTATTGACATGCTATTCTCAGACCCGGAGTTGGGAAATTCCTTTTGTGGAAAAAAAGTGTACAAATCTTGTCACTTATAACTTCTATTTGCATTTATACAATGTCTAATGAGAATTAAACTACGTAAATAATTTCATCAGGTTGGTAAACGAATGAATAGAAAAGTTCTTTGATCACAACCATTTATTTTTCACGAGCCGACGTTTCGATGACCGCCTGTCATCTTCATCAGGGCAATTTTGACTGGTTTACTGTGCAATGACGCTAGATGTACTTGGTGCATAGTGCACTAAAGGTGTTACACGGTTCCCAGTGCATTGTTACTTGGTTCATAGTGCATTAATGTAGTTTTTACTGTTAACAATGCATTTTCGAATGTAGTGCAATTGTGACATACATAGGCATTGCACAGTAAACCATTTAGATTTGCCCTGATGAAGATGACAGACGGTCATCGAAACGTCGGCTCGTGAAAAATAAATGGTTCACCGTTGTGATCAAAGAACTTTGCTATTCATAGAATTAAACTGTTCTCTAACTCAAGGAAACTATTTTACCATAATTTGCGATTGACGCACTCGGTCTTTTCTGACCTGACTCGGTCTTTTCTGACCTGACTCGGTCTTTTCTGACCTGACTCGGTCTTGTCTGACCTGAGTGTTGTACACACGTGATTCTTAATTAGCCCACGTGTAATGTCAACACTGGGTCAAATTTCGCCGGACGTCGGGACCGCCCCCCTTCCCCCAGTCCGGTGTCACAGTAGTCGGGTCAGAATGCTGATGAAGACCAAGCGATTTGGTAAAAAAAATCCCGATGAGTTAATTTTCCTTGAGTTGGAAAACATTTTAAATCCCATTATATTTTTTTACTCAGATGAACTGCCGTGCATATATGTAAAGCCACAGCATGTAAATTTTATGGATGACATCCTCTGCAGACTGTAAATCCTATGCGAGAGGCGAAAAAAACAAGGCGGGCCCGAAGAAACAAGATTCCTACATTTTCAAATTTTGACATCATAAACCCCGTTAAACAAGAAATGATACCTATATTGTGCTAACTTTGCTTCCAACTATTACAACAGCCATTTGTCACTGAAACAACTTTGAAAAATGAAAGTTTTCAATCATTGTACCATGGAGTCTCCTGGCCTTCTAACTCCATCATTGTACAGATGGTTTTGATTTTTAAGGAAGGAAATACATCACTGCATCAAAGTAAAAGTCAAAACAATACATCAGAGCATTGTATTGTCTCCTCTCTTCATGTTTATCTGCCATCCATGTTCCTGCATGCATATCAAGGCATGCCATTTTGCCCATTTTCGGCATGTTGACCACTGTCAGGGGGCAACAAAATTTCTTGTTTTTTTTCCTCCAAAAACAGGTGAAAATCAATGCGCGCTGATGATGTCATCCATAAAATTACTTGCTGTGGCCTAATCAGAAGTAAGCAAAAATGTTTTGGTATGACTCACGTCCATAACAGCGGTGTCTGCATCCACTGTTGTCCCCGGTGTTTCAACATCAAATGAAGTTCCCCATATCAGTGTTGTATCGGGCCCAGGGTATATGGATATATGTGGCTGTTAGGAACAAATCGTATTCAAAATTACACATGTTTTGCTGCTAAATATGTATGTCTACTTAAGTACATTGTTACTACCATCCTCAGCACCTGGCTTACCTAGAACTAATCAAGAATGTCTCCTCCATAACACTTTGTCTTCATGGCCCTTCGCAATTCGTTAGTATCATGCAGGTCAGTGTCGCATCCCAAGTTGTCTGAGTAGGTGACTCTGGGTCTACCCCTACTTTGGTTGGTAATAAGATGATTCTAAATCATATTCCACCTGCAATAGACAAGGTACTAAGACCTAACCAAAACGGGTTTCGCCCTGGGCGCTCAACGAGTCGTGGATTACAATCTGGAAACAATCATTATACTTGTAGACTTCTATAAAGCTTTCGATAGAGGAAAAATGATGAGGATATTGAGGGCCTATGGCTTACCCGATACACTGGCTTTATTTCATCATAGATAATGTCACAAAACTTGTCATACCAATTGTCAATTTTCTCCTGAGTTTCGTATACATAGACTGTCAATTGTTTTCACAAAGGTATGCGGTTCCAGAATTTTCAGGTAAGTATCTGCAGTTATACCTATTTTTCATGTCTCACTGTGTTATCCGCTGTGGGCTTTTAGATGACTGAGGTCCTTATGAAGTGTACAAACCTAAAAATATTGCAGAATGATCAAGTAACCTGAAACGACCATCCACTAATCCCATACAGGGTGTACCACAAGACTCTACTAGATGATTGAACTCGGTGCATTGAACACCAATTGCAAGAAATTATGAGTACAATTAGAAAGGCCAGCATTTACTCAAGAGCAAATACAGCATATTTCACCCATTTGCCAACCCATTCCAAATTTTCCCATTCACCATGCAATCCATACCACCCTGTATTTTCTTGGAGATTATCTTTCCATGGAACCCTGTATCTGTTTGATTATCATAATTTTGATCACATTATGCCAGCAGCCAATTAGCAAGACGAAACTATTCCCACCTGATGAGAAAGTAGGTCGTGTGCCAAATATGGTCATACATGCCACTTATTCCAAATATGGTCATACATGTATATATGATAAAACCCCTGATAAAACCATTTTAAAAGGCTATATAAAAAAAAGGAAAATAAACGCAAGAAGGTATTTGACCACTTTACCTACATACCAAATTTTAGGTCCAAAAATGAAGAAATTGTATCCATTGAACGAAATGGCAGGAAGAGGAGGAGAAGAAGAAGAACAGGGAAAATAATACATTTCACCCAAACTATAGTATGGGTGAAATGTATAGTATGGGTGAAATGTAATCATGGGGCGCTATAAATATGTAATGTTGATGGATAATATTCAAAACAATGTTCTGACTTTTAATCAGTCTATCAATAAAATGTGCTTCTTACTAGGTTTACAGCCTGTATCATATCGAAAGTTGAATGGTAAATCGGCAGACTTACCGTCACTTCAGGAGTTATCACCCCCATCACCAGTAACAGTCCAACGACTATCAAGGCGGCAAGAAAGATGGCGGTTGCCACAGTGTTCAAATGTCGAAATAGGCAGACCCTAACGTTTCCTAAAGAATAAATAAATAAATGAATATGTAAATAATATATATATATACGCTGTCAACGTAATATAAATTATTTGCGTCTAAGTTTAATACTTAACAAGAAGCCATAGGTGACAATCCTCCGTGAAGTTATATATTTCAACAAAATCCCAAGCGTCAACGCCAGACCTACTGTGCAGACATTATAATTAGGCAACGGTTAATACAATGAGGGCGCGTCACAAGCATAAAACATACAAAGAGCTAAATCCATTACTGCTCCCAGGGCGTGTAAAGATACTGTGCTTCAAGTTCGAAGTTAATTTTAATTACACACACACAATCATTGCATTCACATAAAGATCGGACTATCATGGTCGTGTCTAGTAACAAAGACAGCCCCACCGTCTTACCGTGCCTGTACCTAATTAAGCGCGCCTGGAACAGGCCAAATTCCAGCAACAGTTGCGGTAAGCACCGCGAGTGTTACTACCGCCGGCCAGATAACAGCCTGCTAAACGGCCTGCTTACAGTACCTCTGCTACCAGACAACTGCCTAAACCTACGGCCTATTCCACAGGATTGTAAAAGTAGGGATGTTTCTAAAATATGCATTTACTTCAATATCAAAACAGCTACGGTAAAAATAAAAAGACGTGCATCATCCCGGACATAATGCCACACCAAATGCGAAATTACACAGAAATGCGACGTACGGAAGAATGCGTTTTGGCTGCGAACATCTTCCAAAAAACTTGGCATCTCTTAAGCATGGGCAAAAACATCTGGAACCACTTATCAAATCCACCCCGCATCTGCATGAAGTTCCACCCCCCCACTGCTATTCCAAACAACGCGTTTTTCTGGACCATTCCGATTCGCCTCGTAATTGTAGGGGTGCGTCTGCAATATACACATTCGTGCATCAACACGGGCATGCCCGCAGACGGCGTATAAAATTGCGTGCCGATTACACAAAGAGAACCCAGTGTTTTGACTGCGAACATGAAAAATCAGCCGATCACAACACTCCGTCCGGAGGTCCTGACCTCCTTCACGGAGTAATAAACAAGTAGTTATGACGTACACATGCAGGACATTGAATCTTGTGAACCAAGGAAGAGAGGAACATCGTAGGATGTCAATAATGCAAAACATTACCTCATTTGCATTATTTATGAGATATCATAATACCATAGTGCTGAAAGGCGAGTATTCCACACTTTTTTTGATACTTGAAAGGTTGGTAAAAATTGAACATCATCAGTCATAAATAATGTAAATCACTGTCTTATTTGTATAATGTATGAGAAGGTGCTACAAGTGCCGTCTGAAGATGAATTTGTTGAAGTTATGAGATCGTGGAACTTTAGTTGAGTATGGTTTACCTCTCTGCTCTTCTTGTTGTGAGGTGTTTACCGCCGTCTCGGTTTCTTGAGATGAATATCGACTACATGATGCGGCGGAGCCTTCTGTACCCACTACTGATGATGTGTTGTCGATGTAGGTATAGTCGTGGTCACCAATGTAAGTATAGTAGCTTTCGTCGTAGCTGGACCATCTCGGCGTATCTATGAAATATACAAATTACATAATACCATAGTGCTGAATGGCGAGGAATCCACACTTTTAATACTTGAAAGTTTGGTAAAATTGAACATCATCAGTCATAAATCATGCAAATCAGTGCCTTTTTTGTATAATGTATGAGGAGGTGCTAGAAGTGCCGTCTGAAGATGAATTTGTCGAAGGTAGGAGATTTTGGAACTCTAGTTGTTTGCTTGTTTGTTTATTCGCATGTGATCAAGGTAATAAAATGAACATAACATAACATAATAATAGAGATATGCGGGGAGGGGATAAAAAGCCGTTATGACCTGTCCACGATATTCCCCCAAATATATAAATTGTATGATACATTACACATAATAACAGAAATTGATAAAAAAAAAGTACAAATGATGTTAACAACGCATTTAATTATCAACTAACGCAATATGATATATGATGGATAAAAGCTGATTCTTACTTATAACGAAGACGCAAACTTATAATAGTAGTTAAAATGTAACCTATAAAATTATGAGAATACAATGAGTCAATGGGACTTAATCTTAACAAGGACTGTATAATGTCCTTGATCTGAATAAAAATGTCAAATGGGGGTGGGGAAAAGAAGTATGTGATTCTTGAGATTTCTTTTAAGGCTAAGTTAAGTACATAAATATAAAGTTAAGTATGGTTTACCTCTCTGCTCTTCTTGTTGTGAGGTGTTTGCCGCTGTCTCGGTTTCTTGAGATGAATAGCGACTACGTGACGCGACGGAGCCTTCTGTACCCACTACTGATGATGTGTTGTCGATGTAGGTATAGTCGTGGTCACCAATGCACGTATAGTAGTGGTCTGTTGGGTCTTCCGAATCATTGCGATCCACCCTGGTATGAGTTGACTCATTGTCTTGTAAAATGTCGTCTTCGTCGTAACTGGACCTAGTCGGCGTATCTATGAAATATTAACGCTCTCTACGTCATATAAACTGTAAATATATATAATTGTATCATTTATTTATTTCTTCATCTCTTGGTTAGGGACTAAGCCTAAACCAGGCTAATTTTCAATGGAGCCCACAAAAATAAATACACATATCATAATTCATAACCCAATGTATTTTCATGTAGGTCCAAAGGCGAATATAACCGTTTTAGCACCAAGTACGTCCTTTTACTACTATATATGCCTGTATGCTGAAATCATATAAATAATTTTACCACCTCAAAATCAAACCTTGCATCAAACCTTGTGTTTATTTTACATTAATTTGGAAATAATACAAATTTCACCTTTCAAGAGAGAAGCATTATGAAAGCCAGGCTCCTGTTGAGACGACGCGATCTCCCCTGGATGTTCTGCATCCAGATTCCCCAGGTGGTAAGCGGTGAGATATGGCTCGATGAAGCCGTCCCCATATTCATCTGTCTGTGTGGAGCAGTGAGAATTCTCCGTTTCTTCCACGCTATCGTCTGGGGCGTGAGTGTCTTCACCATTAGACGGTCCTGCTACTACAGACATCGCGGCAGATTGGTTCCTTAAGAATACAAATACTTTAGAAAACGGTTTATACCTAGAAGAAACCTTTTATTAGTCACTTTACTGCTATAGTTTAGTCAAGTCGACACAACGTTCTACAATGCCCTAATGTTTCGGAAGGTTTCCCGTCGAAAATGATTCCAGTCTGCAACATGACATGTATGAACCATTAAAGGCTGGTCAATCGCATGCATAAGTCCCGTATAATACATTCATTGTGTCTAGACACATGATTATGTTAAATAAACATGGAAAGTGCGTCTCAACCATGAGAAATCCTAAAAATATTATAACCTGTAGATTTTAAATGTTAACAAATCATTTGATAATGCAAAGGATAACCTCTACTGAACATCTGCACAATCTACGTATGAGAAGGAACAACCTTCTTCTTAATCTTACAGCTCACAATTAAAATGACACAACAGAAAGAGAGTTGCAATGTTTGTTTGTGTTTTTTTAACTCAAGACATTTTTATTGACGAATGAAATATACAAACTATACATATTTACATGTGGTTAGCAATGTTTACATTAAACCTCTCAAAAACAATTATTTTCAAATAATATCGTAATATTTCCATTGTATGTACTATACTTGTACTTACAAATTGTAAACTTTCCAAGTAATATCAATACGTTAATATAGTGAAATTTTATGCCGTAATGTTAAATTCTCTTCCCAACTTCTCCCTCTCAGGAAAGTCACCTCAGAAGTGTCACAACACATCCACACAGAGTCACCTGGACATTTTGTTTCACTTGACACTGTAAGAAGTTTGGACACTGAACAAGACTATTTCCTGAGAGGGGTGAAGAAGGCTATTTACAACAGGGCCCATCACCCGTCACTTAACCGCGACGGGGCCGACATTAGCCTCCTATGCAGGCTCTGGGGCGGGTAGAAATTTTGATACAGTGTTTTGAAGATTTTAACGCGTTATTTTATAAGCCGGCCATCCTACAACCAGCCGCCGAGAGAAGGTTCCATTCCACCCACCTTTGGTATGTTATATGTAGCAGTTGCGAAGCAGATGTCAATCGTATTCATAAGTCTCTTATAAGTACATGCATGCGTGTACAGACGTGATTGTATGTTTATTTATCTATGAGATAAGATTTTGTGATATTTATTTTATTTTAGTCTGATAATTCAATCACTCGATATACGGCTACAAGGAGGCCGCAATCTGTTGTCTGAATAAATTTTCTTTTTTTTCCATCGCGGCCCGTGGTAGCCTAACTCATTGGTGTGACAGAGGCTTTGCAGTTGGGGACCCCCCCCCCCCCCTTAACCTTCTCCCTCATTTGAAAAGCTGTACGGGTAAATTGGAGGAAATCTTTATCAGTATCTTTATCATTTAACAATGAAAAAAATTAACGTAAGTCCAGAAATCTTTAATCAAATATCCATTTACTCGTTAACATGTTAGTGCCTTATACAGGCATGTTATTATTTTTTTTCTTTATTAAAACATTTAGGAACAAAGTGGACAGGATGGCGACACATTCAAGCCGGAGCTTATGTTCATGTCGCCATTTAACATTACAAAAATACAAAAGCAAATGCAGAAACAGACATGCAAAGCTTAATAATAACAGAATAGAATAAATAAGGTTACAATGTGTAAAGTACTCCAGGCAAAACTTACAAAATTGATAGGGAAGAATTACATATTATTATTTACATTATAGGATCCAGGATCAGCCTGCAGTAATCGTGTTACAATGTGAGAGCGCCAAGGGGAGATGCAACAATGAGCGGGGAGAGCGTGGAGAGAGCGACATGAGAGCGCACAAACGCCAAACCATTAACTGACACGTATCTGTAAACATATGAAAGTTGTATATGTCAGGATATGCAACAAAACAATTCATGACTCAGGATATTTTGTTCAAAATTCATTCCTGCAATATATTAACCTTGGATATGCCCCAAATGTGAAACGTATCATGTATTTGGAAGCAAGAAACGCCAATGACACGTATCTGTGAAAATATGAAAGTCGTATACATGTATGTCCGGATACGCAACAAAACAATTCCTGACTCAGGATATTTCTGGATACGTTAAGTATCGAACCACTTTTCCGGACACAGTCCCAATATGCGACATGTTCAGGAATATTTAAACTTCGAATATGTCCGGAAATCACCCCCTTTTGCAAAGTGATTAATTTACTAAAAACATGGCGACCTCGGCGCTCTCATGGCGCTCTCTCCACGCTCCGACAAATGTCAGTTCGCAGAGAGAGCGCAGTCCTAGTGGAATGGGAACCCTTGATTTTATAGTTTGAATATAATGCAGGATGTACAAAAATGACTTTAAAAACGTGTAACAATCAAACGCACAGAACCTGACAAAATTCGTTACATATTTCCGCAAAATACAGAAAACGTACAAAAATTCGTTCTTTGTTTCCTTAATTCGTTGAATGATCTACAAAATCTTTGGTTGTCCATAAAAGTTGTTGACATTTGGGTTTTGGTGGCGCAGAGAGTGCAGAGGGGGCGCCGTAGAGATTCCGGCGCTCTCATACCCCCGTCACATTGTCAACGAGCTTCGGCCGTATTTGTCAATCGCCGAAAGATCGGCCGATTTTGAGATCGACCGACGATCGCGCGTATTTTTGGCTTGAAAGTCGTCGCGGTCACATTGTGCGAGGCTCGGGCGATTACATGGGAATACATCTATGATAATGAAGTCCCTATGACATGGCAAGCAGATGAAGCAATGCCAGTGTATCCACCTAAAAATGAATAGTTTGGACAATTTTTATGTTTGACCTGTCGTAATATTTTTTACCAAAGTAATGGAGCGGACTGGCAGAATGAAATAGAAATAGAAACAGGAATTCTGTGAAAGATCCGACTCAAATACTACCACAAGAGCCACAAATGTACACTACCGTCTGGTTAACACAACAACCACATTTTTAACCAGACAGGAGTCGGGCGAAGCTCGCTCGACACACGGGCGTACGTCTCCCGAGTTACGGTCGACGATCTATCGATGCTCGCACGATTTCTACACCATTCAACCAAAACGTACAACAAGACATAATGATTATCATTTTATATCAAAATCTTTTTATACACGTGTACCTGAACAAAGCTAATAATATGTATTGTTCTAAAACTTTGTCTGTATACTTGTGTCTAAAATAGTACGAATCTTCCGGTAAACAAGATTATTAGTCATTCAATGTCAACAAAGTAGACAGAGGTAAAAAGACCCATGCAATATAAACTTCAACTAGTAAGTAATATCTATCACATGAAGGCACCCTAAGGAAAAAGATGTCAACCTCATTCCAGAATGAACAAGTGTAAACGTTAATTTATTATACAATCATCTGAAATAAGGGCCGGCACGCACCTCCTAAAGGACAAGAGTAAAGGATCAAGTTTCAAGTTTATTTATTTAACCAGGATATAACTCAGATCTACCGATCTGCTTTTCAGTTATTCCTGGGAACTCAAACCAAGGTACATTTAAAAATACAGTATATCACAGAGAAAAAAAATCACAATGACGTTACATTACATCACAATCAATTACATATAAATCACAGTGTGCACTGCTACAGTTACAGTCACATTCAGTAAACCGCTAAATTGCTAACATCATAATACATACTGTGATAAAGACTACATGTGTACCAAGTCAATTTTTTAAATAATAATGTATGTACAGGTCAGGAAAATAAGACTCACTGCTTGGTTGCACAGATTCACAAGTAATGTCAAACGAAGAAGGTCCACTTCTCGTGGGCTCTTTGCCTTCACAACAGAAGAAGTGTAATTACAATTAAAAAAAAAGAAGAAAAAATGTAATTACAACAGTTACAGTAACACCAATTCCAAATACCACACTTTCTGATGGTCATCAATAAGAGGCAATAAAAACAAAATCATGCAAAGACTCACAAGCTACATTTATCTAGACACAAAGTATGAAAACTTTTGAATATTTTTCAATAATTTTGAAAATGATTGTTTTTGTTAACCTCTTTATCTTTCACACAAAAGAAAGAACCTGGCTAAGAAATACTGGCGGAAATATCTGGTTGTTAATTAAATAGGACAGTCACTACAATGCATGCTAACCTGGTTCTCCTTCAACTTCAAGTCCTACTCCTGTCTCAGAGTGGTTTTGGGGTGGCTCTTGAATGCTGCGGTGATTTGATTCAGGAGTTGCCTGTCCAGTTTGCTGTCCCCCTGCAGCTGGTGGCTGTCCCCCTGCAGCTGGTGGCTGTCCTCCAGCAGGTGCAGCTGGTGGCTGTCCTCCTGCAGGTGCAGCTGGTGGCTGTCCTCCAGCAGGTGCAGCTGGTGGCTGCCCTCCTGCAGGTGCAGCTGGTGGCTGTCCTCCTGCAGGTGCAGCTGGTGGCTGTCCTCCAGCAGGTGCAGCTGGTGGCTGCCCTCCAGCAGGATTTCATGTGCGTTCAATCAGTTGAGGTCAAAATCTAGGCATTTGGCCTTATATAGTTATAACCTCGTCATCTTTTTAAAGTGCTTTTGTTCATTAACGAATGTTGATGTAACAAAAGGACGAAGGATGATTTTGTCTATTTTTATACTTTCTCGTAAACATAACGTAAACAATCAGTGGGACGTTGCTCCTGCAAACTTTACACAGTATACTGTCAATCTCAAAGAAATGTCACAGGTGCTGAATAAATAATAACTTCACAGGAGCTCGGCCGAGGCTTGTAGAACCTTCGTCCGACACTGCCACGAAGCTCGCTCGAAGCACGCACGATTTTAAAAACTTTGCGCAAGTCGGGCGAGGTACGGAAGAGGGTCGCCCGAATATTTCGCGAAGCTCGCGCGAGGGTCGACCGTATTCAGCGACCGTCGCCCGATTTTCAAAGACGACGAAATACGGCCGAGACTCGTGGGAAGTACGTCCGAATATCGGTCGACTCTCGGCCGCACAGGGACGAGCTACGGGCGAGCTACGCGCGAGCTGGAAACGAGCTCTGCGACCTCAAAAATCGCCGGCGACTAGTCGCTGATGTTAAGAACACGTTTCGCGTGTCAGCGAGCTTCGGCCGACTCCTAAAAATCGCCGGCGATCCCGACAATTCGCGCGATGCTCGACGGAACATCGGGCGTACTACGGCCGTAAATGTCGTTTAGAGCTCGCCAACTAGTCGGCCGATCGATTTACGCGCAATGTGACGGGGGTATCACGGCGCTCTGGCCAATTTCAGGTCTCACGAGGGAAGTCTAAATACGTACTTGACTGTGTGGTGTTGGGTAGCTTGTTCACAATGTCGCCGAAAAGCTTCCGATTCATTCCGCATGCTCGTCTCAAACTAGATGTGCACTGGATACATGATAATGACTGGTACCGGCACCACTGCGCGCGAGCCCTATGCCTGCCCGAAGGTCATGGGCCACGGTCAACGCCAGCGCCAAACCGATCAATGCAGAGCCATAGCACTGCTGCGATTAACATGTAGAGAAAACATATTTTTTTTCAAATTTCTCGATTTCCTGGAATAAGGAGACTGTTGTGCCGTAACATTGCAATTTTGTCTCGAGCTGTACACAGCAACAAAAGTCAGCGAGGCATTTTATCCTGTACGGGCGATTGAAAGACGTGAGGCCGCTTTCAGTAGACTTTCATATTCTTAGCACCCGGCAGCGAGACTGCGGAGTTTCATTTTTTGACCCGGCAGCTATTTTGACGAGAACACTCGGTCACAATCTACGTAATGTAGCGGCTTAGATTTCATGCCTAATATATGCATTGGCCTCCTGTATTTGCTGCATCAAATTTCTACCCATTTCAGGCAACACTGTTGGGATCGATTCGGTTAGCTATGTATTCGGCTAGATCCAGACAACTTTATCATAGTGGGGAAAAGGGCCTTAGACATGTCGATACCGATTTGGATTTGAAGGGTTCACGTGTTGAGATATTGTCTTCAGTAATCCAATTAGCAACCTGTTTCCTATCACTGTTTGAATTTTACCTAGTTGCATAGTTTGGTAGCATTTTGGTCTTGTTCTTCTTGGGGTTCGCAGCTGTTTCTCGCGTTTGGGTGGACGGATTTTTTTTAACTCGGTATTTGTTTTGCTATTGGGCTGTCCTTTTGCCTTTATTGTATATGTGTTTTCGGGCGTGTGCGATAACCACCTAATAAACCACCTCGTTTCACCAGGTGGTTTCTTCGGTGGTTATCGCACCCTACCAGGGATTATCTCACCATATACACCTCGGGTATATATACTTCCGAGGCCCTATACCTGAGGATCTCGGGGGGACCACAACAACGATTAACCCCCTGCTTTAGCCCTTTTTCGATAGCCACATTTCATGTATCTTATTCACTTATAAATTGGACTGGTAACCCGTCTCCAAGATGCGCAAGACGGTACAGAAGAAAGCATCTTAAGTTTCGTACAACCAGACAAGACCCAAAGAAACGGGCCGCGGAAGACGACAGGGCGGCTAGTGAGGAAGATGACAGGAGGAGGGAAGAAGAATCAGATGGTTCATCGCACCTGCACGCACTGATAACGTGCGAGTGTGTAAGAAAACCGTACATACGCCGCACGTGTAGGTACGGCCTGTGCGCGGTAACGTGGCAATCGTACAGAGATCATATAGGTTGTAAGCACGTACAACTCAGTTACCACTTGCTCAACAGACCGCGTACTTACACCTTGCGCGAGTGACGTACTCCCTCGGCCGGTCACCCTACGTTTTCAGAAAAAAAAAACGTAGCAGACGTAGCCTCCCAAAAAACGTACGGAAAAAAGCACGTACGGCGGGTTGTGACCGACGCTTAAGGTTCACTATGTGTCGAAAACAGTATTCATTCACCTCGTCTGTACTAAACCTAGTCTCTTCCCTGCTTCAGAAGCGGCTGGAAAGAGAAGAGATCGGCCTTTTAATTTTTTAAGACAAATGACAATGTCCACTAATGGAGTCTACCGACCTCAGGCTACCTTTGACCACCAACTGTGGCCACTGGTGTACACCCTCCTCTCATTCTATGTGTAGTCTCCCGCTCCAGTGCTTATCCAGCCTTGACTTGGAGCTGTTGACGCTCTCGGCGTCAATCCCAGAACAGGGTAGGGAATTCCATAACTGCACTGCTCTTATGGCAGAGGAGTGTCTCCTTACTGCGGTCTTTGCCAGTGGGACCTTCAACCTATACGAGTGCCCTCGTGTTTTCTCCACCTAAAACTCATCAGGTTCCACTCTCTCTTTTGGTCATGATCTTGTACATCTGTATCATGTCCCCACTCACTCTCCTGTATCTAAGTGAAGATAAGTGCAGCTTCTGCAGTATGGTAGCTCCTGTAAGGACGGTACCAGTCTTGTAGCCCTGTGTTGTACCCTCTCAATCAATGCCTGGTCACCACTGAAGTGGGGCCCCCAAACCACATTGGCGTACTCAAGATGTGGTCTGACCATACATTTGTAGAGAATGGGGACAGAGCTGTCATCCAGGTTTGAGAAGGACCTCTTCACCAAACCTAGGACCCGATTTGCCTTCTTAGCAGCTGCCGCTGAGTTTTCATGGAACTTTAGCTGGTTGTCGACCAAAACACCTAGTAAGTCTTTCTCCACATGTGTACAGGAGTTTTGGCACTATGCCGCCATCTTGAATCGTGACGTCATCCTCCTAGCACACGAACTTACCAGATATTGAAGAACCAGAAATTGACGTGTTTTTGACAAAATTTGATCAAGATTCCTTTGTTCGCGGACAATTAGTTGACCCGGTGAAAATGATTAGTTGACTTGGTAGGTGTACACATGTACACTGACAGCTCTCGACTGGCGGAATTTAATACTGGCCCCTCCCCTGGTGTCTGGGTATAGGATAGGGACATGGCCTTTGCGCCCGATAGTAGCGATTGCTATTTTAAGCGCGACTGATGTTACAGACCTCGCGGTTACACAGTCTATTACAGCTGAATAGAGATAAGATGCCCTATTGTTAGTCTCCAAGCAGATTCGGTGGGCAGGGTGACTTTACGTCAGCCGCCTGTCACAATCCATCGGTCGCCTGTATCCAATGTTCGCCCCACCCTATTGTTAACTGCCTGGTACGCACAATACAAACTGCCACTTCGTATTGTGCTATGGTTGACTGGAACATGAGAAGTGGCATAATATCTCAGAGCTGCCACAATTTGAATAATTTATGGCATAGGCGTTTCCCTGTTAACCTGTAGGAGAAGAAAGAAAGCGGCCATTCTAGCACAAGAGCTGTGCGTAATACTACTGCTGCCGTGTACCTGTGTGTATTTAGTCGGTGATCAAAGGTTAGTCCATAAGTTACATGTTTTCTTCTTAGGATACTGGCTGCAACGTCTGCCTATTGGTCACGAGTAGAAATATGGAGTAGTGTGTTGCCATTAGTTCGACATTGTTATATGGAATGGCTAAGTGCCAGACCCACCAGAATTATTACTAGTGATAGATTTAAGAAAATCTAAGAATTATTGATAAATATCGTCGGCATAAGCCACAATTAGTACAGCACGCCAGTTTTGTACAAGCTGCGAAAGACTGGACTAAACTGGTTTGAACTACTCACACCGGTAAGGACCTCTACTATTTCCGACAAGTGTGATGGGATCTTTATTGTGCTCGCATGTATCTCTCCTTAAACATCTTAAGGTTTAGTAGATTTACACCTGAGTCGAGTTGGGGAATATGTGTTAAGTGCCTTTCCAAATGACACAACAATGGATCTGCCAGGAATTCTAACCGATAATCTTTAGATTCTGAGTCAAGAATCGTAACCACAAGACCATCTTGCCATCTTTGAAGCTGCCTTTTTGCATTAAAACTGCTAATAAAAAACTGCACATTCTAGTTGAAAAAGTCCCCTATGCTTTACCTTGCAGGGCCGATATTACCGTATATAGATTATTCATCTGGCTGAGGAACACGGTTGTGTTATCTAGGTTATCCTGTTGAAAGCAGAGGTTGTTAACAGGGATGGTTTAATACCGCTAAGAAGATAAAATATATTTTTCCAGCGAGGAAAAAAAACAACAACGAGATTGGTCTAAAAAAGAACAATTTGGCGCAGTTCGACTCTGGCGTGTCAGAATCAAGTCCACTGAGTGTGAAAAATCTATAGAAAAATCTATTGTTAACTACCTTTTGTGTACAATACATACAGCCTATTCGTATTGTGTTGCGATGGACTGGAAATGAGCAGTTAATACCTAAGACCTGCCACAGTTTGAATAATTTATTGCAAGGTTGTTTCTGTGCAAACAAGAGTTAAGAGTTATGGCAACGAGGGCGTACCCACTACCAATGTGGTCCCGCTTTCCCCTTTCCTGAATAATAAAAGTTAGCGGTTGACCTAAAACTGTTTCTCTGGCTTCCATCTGTCATTGGTATTTATTATTAGAAAACTGCGAGAAAGAAATGTCTTTTATGTTGATTCATGAAGAGTGTCTTCTGAAATGCTCGGTTTGAAAGCCACTAATGAAATATTAAAAAAAAACTTCATCAGATTCTAACAACTTAGTTTACTTCCGTAAATAATTTCATCAGGTTGGTAAACGACTGAATAGCAAAGTTCTTTTTATCACAACCATTTATTTTTCACTAGCCGACGTTTCGATGACCGTCTGTCATCTTCATCAGGGCAATTCTGACTGGTTTACTGTGCACTGACACTAGATGTTACTTGGTGCATAGTACACTAAAGGTGTTACAAAGTTCATAGTGCACTTAAGCTAGTTTTTGTTTATGAGTTTTTCCGTGATGAGGGGGGGGGGTATAAACTTAGTCATGTTTGGGATCACATTCTTAATAACTGACATTGTTTTTTTTATTGCTTGTAACTATTATGATTCCTAACAATACATATGTAAGAAGACTTTTAATAATTTCTATTTGGGACTGTGATACCTCAGTATTGTCAGTTAACAAATCTTATATAGAAACACTTTACATTTGGAACCACATATTTCCCTATGATGTAACAATGCCTAGTATGTATGTCACAATTACACTACGTTCCGGAATGTATTGTAAACAGAAAAAAACTAGCTTAAGTGCACTATGAACTATGTAACACCTTTAGTGCACTATGCACCAAGTAACATCTAGTGTCAGTGCACAGTAAACCAGTCAGAATTGCCCTGATGAAGATGACAGACGGTCATCGAAACGTCGGCTAGTGAAAAATAAATGGTTGTGATAAAAAGAACTTTGCTATTCAACTTAGTTTACTTTTGCTACTCCTATTCTCCAGCATGGCATCATGAAGACTGAACTTCTGATGCTTGCTTTTCTGGCCGTCGCGGCCGTGTGTAAACCATTGGAGGACGCAGAGGAACCAGCAGAGGCTCTCGGTGATGTGCAGGCTACCGGTTGGAGGACGTCTGGACTCAGACAGGAGGATGAGGTAGAAGTCAAGAAATCCTATTAGAGCCAGATTTCTTAATTAACCGATGCCGGTTAGAGCACTTTATTATGGGTTCACCACACCACTTCGTGGTGTGGTGAAACCATATTGCTTTTTCTGATGTTTCTTCTTCTTCTTCTCCTTCTCCTTCTCCTCCTGCCATTTTTTAAATGGATTCAGCTTCTTCATTTTAGGGCCTAAGGTCCTGAAATTTGGTATGGAGGTACAGTGGGCAAATACCCCTAGGCGTTTTTTAAATGTTTGTGATACAGGCTTTTAGAATGGTTTTATTTGAGTTTTTTGGCTGTATTATAGCTAATGTATTACTGTGTTAGTGTGCCATGTTTACCACGTCTGGGCATGAGTCATCACAATGGAATGCAGGGCATCAACCAATAGGCATGCAGCTTTCCTCTATACTTCTTGCTGATTGGCTGTTGGAATTTAACTTGATTAACACCTGCACACTGAGCATTTCCACCTGCACAGAGCATTTCTTGCTGATTGGCTGTTGGGATTTAAATTGATTAACACCTGCACAGAGTATTTCCATACTGACAGTATGTCTTTATTCAAGTGTTTTGGTAGGTATTTCAAGCTTTTCTGCTCCAGCATTGGAATGCGGGGCATGAACGTTTTTTTTTATTTTGAAAATCAACAGTTTGCATTATGCAATTAAAAATCCTAACCAATAAAGTAGGGAATAGCTATCCAACTGTTGTTTTAGTTGTATGTTACTTCATATTATAGTTATATCAATGTAAATCATTGTTTTCCCTTGTGTTTCTCATTCTTTCCCTGCCATGTGGTAAAATGTGGTGAACCCATCGCTGTATTTGCTCCAAAGCAAATATTGGCCTTTCTAGTTATCAATATAGTTCCTTACAAGCTTGACGTAGTTACAAAGGGTCATGAAATTAAAACAGGTGGTTACTTGAGCTTTTTTTCCTCATGATTTTAATCTAACTAGAAAAAAGTAACATTTGCAAAACTAATGCATAATGTTTATCTTCGCATATGGGCTGCTCTGTTAATTCTTACTCAAACACATTCACAGACATGGTGACAGGAGTCTAAATCCCTCCTACTATAAAATTCCAACATAATGTAACCCAACAGTAGTTACCATGGTGAGAGACAGTTTGGTTCAGTTAGGTAAGAGGTCACTGTTTGGAGAAGAAGAAGAGGAAGAGGAAACGTAGCAAAAACAATATGTTTTCCTTCGGTGAACATAACTATACCCCTTTCGGACGTGCAAGGCAAAAATACAACGGTACCGGTATATAGTAAAATTGGGCTTGGTAATATTACGATACCTTTTGAGTCTCCAGAATATTGATAAGCCTGGCCTTTAGCCAACATAACTACATCATCGGACTCGGAGTATAATACATGAACAGAAAGGCATTCCCTGGAGATTTGGACTAAACAATAACAAACCAGTATATGATTACATGCATATGCACTGCAGCGCTTTTAATTCAAGTGCATACACGCAGATAGTATAAGAATCTTCTTTTACGCGAAATGAAACACAAGGAAAAATCGATAAACAAACACACTTTGACGGACGCACTATATTTTGTTTTCTGTATTTTTCGATAGAACCCGGCAGAAGAACCAGGTGAAGATGGCGATGACGGGCTGGCATATCACAGCGCCACCTTGCGGGACTTTGAGGGACCGTTCAAGACTGGCCCTGCACCTCATGGCATGTTAATAAGGATTTCTAACAGTTAGACATACTTAAAAACTATCCCTCTTCATTTCTTCATTTTACCAGTAGCAACACTCGGGACTATATGGCCTGTTTTTGAAGTCTCCCTGGGTACACAAAAGAACACTGACATGCATGCACACTCAATAAAGACAGCAAGAAAACAAATTAATTTCATTGACATAAAGCAAAAAAAGTAGATAACATCCTCAGAAAAAAAAGTCCTGTTTCAGTCCGTTTTTAATTATAAACGCCGTTGTGGTAGTAAGTTTTTTTTTTTTACGAGCCGACGTTTCGATGACCGTCTGCCATCTTCATCAGGGCAATTCTGACTGGTTTGCTGTGTAATGTAAGAATGATGTAAGAATGCCTATGTATGTCACAATTGCACTACGTTCGGAAATGCATTGTTAACAATAAAAACTAACTTAACCCTATCTAGACCGGGCTTTTTTGAGCTTGGTGGGACGGGGGTGGGGGCTCATTTGACCCCCCACTCAAAACTCAAGAACGGTATATCGTATGACCACCAAATTTTCAGAGGATGGTGTAGTAGTGAAGATTTATCATGTCTACAATTTGTATGTCATTATGACGTTATATGACGTCATTATGACGTCATAAATGTGATTTTATTGGCCAAAACCGTCTAGATTGGTTATTCCCTGAAAACTAAATGGTATTCAACATACCAAAAGTGTTTATGACAGAATATTAGGGTGTACTAAGTCTTATGCTGCCCATAGAAACACCGGTGACGTCATAAAATGACGTCATGCATATTTAAGATATCCGCCATTTTGGACCATCAATCTTGAATTTTCAAAAATAGTTTTTTTTAATGACAAAGCCTAAAATACATTGTAAACAGACTAAAGACGTTTATATGAACCTTTTTTGTAAAAGAAATGGAAGTTTTGATGAAATTTTAAGGAAAATAACCTGTATATACCTGTTCTAATGATATGGTCCGCCATCTTGGATTTTGGCCAATGACGTCATCATATTAGCATAAATTATGCATTTTTAACTATAAAATTTACATAAAATTATATGGGATGCTATTAATATTAGAAACCATGTGTAACATGACATAAAACCCATACAATTCTAGTTCAGTTCACAGTTCAGTTCAGTTCACAGTAAACCAGTCAGAATTGCCCTGATGAAGATGACAGACGGTCATGGAAACGTCGGCTCGTGAAAAATAAATGGTTTTGATCAAAGAACTTTTCATTCGTTTACCAACCTGATGAAATTATTTACGTGTGTGATGATTGTTCCAGGTGCCGCACGAGGACCAGACGAACCGGTCAATAGGAATGTACGAGCTGTGGTTGGTAGTCAAGGTAAGCTAAAGTCAACAAGTACAAACTAAAAGTGTAGACTTATGGTGTCGTATGCATAACATAGTCACGTAGTAAGATTAATTTTCCCCTCAACTTAAACATATTGAATTCGTTTTTCTTTCAACCGCTTCAAATTGAGTCACGTTAATCCCCATAGGGTGATATTCGGATAATATATAGCCAGCGTAGTTAGTCTGGAAGAGAAACATGCATAAAGTCTCCTTGCCCATAGCCTCCGTAGCAAGCTTATAGAACTAGTGGTCTTCGGCTGTTTTCTGATTAGCCCAGTCCTAAAAATGAGGGTAATTAATTCAACCAGACCGGCTATTCACCAATTTCACACTTCCCATAATGCCTACCACCCCTTCCCCCTTCCTCGATGTAATATTTCCAACAAGTTCTACCGACAAACTGGTCAACTATTGTTTTGAATTATTTCTCTAGTATAAAGCGCATGTCATAAATGCATTTTTGTTGGAATTAGAGAAAATGACGTACCTTCTAAAGATATCTATAACGGTTACGATGTCCTAACGCTCGCCGTTGACTTAACTACCGCTTAGACGCTGTCAGTGAGGAAAGCTGTGATCCAAGCACTGATCTCTCGACGGATGCCGTAATGGCGTAGGCTATGGTTAACCTAATCGAAGGCTTTAGCAAAGTTCATCACCAGGACGTCCGTCTGACGTCTATTCACCATGTTCTCAAACAGCTCTTCTGTGAATTCCAGAAGATGAGATTCACATGACCTTCCTCTTCTAAAACCGCTTTACCTGCTTACTGCAGGTTGGGATCTTCCAGCGAGTTGTCCAACAAATGGTCAGCTCAGTCTCCCCAACGGCAAAAGGTACGTGGCGCCATCCGACGAGCAGGTCGACTACGCCACGGCCCAGGCGAGATGTGTCGCCGAGGGAGGAACGGTCGCTCTGCCGCTGGACTCGAACGAGCAGGCGTATCTTGTGTTTTTCAAGAACTGTCTAGACCAGTAAGAATAATATTTTCAATCACTGTTACACCATATAGTACATGAGCAGTTAAGTTAAATATTAAATATGATTAAAAATTTAGCCACAGAGAGTACTTATCATCAACTCTACAGCATCTCTACAGCAGCTGGCTAGTCCACTGGCAGTGGTTTGTGTTTAACTCCCATACTCTTTCCCGAATGCTACGTGCTAAGTAGATTAAGCAGATATACCATTTCTAAAGTCTTTTGTATGACTCGGCCGGGGATTAAACACACGACCTACCGAATGCAAGGCGTCTAAGCACTCTACCCACTTGACCATTGCACTAGTACTATATACTGAGGCACACTCTACTCCTTTCTAAGACTTGGAAATACCTTAGGAAACAACATTCACCGTGAAACATTACATCAAAACAGTACAAAACGGGTGTAAAAGGGAAATGTCATTTTTCTCATGTCATCTTACAGAAATGCTCAGTTTTGGCTCGGAGTCAGTAGACCAGACGGAACGTGGGTTGACAGCCAGGGTAGCGCGCTCGGCGGATTCTCTGCCTGGGCACCCGGGGAGCCCGATGATCCTTCATACCCCTGTTCTCATCTTGTGTTTGGAGCACAGTCCGACAGTGAACGCAGAAACAAGTGGGCGGACGCAGCATGCGGTGATAGCTTCAGATACATATGTGAAACAGGTAAGTTTTGTGTAATATCCGTCATTAGCATTGTTTTATTCAACAGTTTTACAACACAAGATATAAAGGTGTTTCAAACACACCTGCTTTTTTAATCAGCCTTTCGACAAAGTTTGCAAGTACATACGTCACGACAACGTTACGTTAACGTTAACATATCGTTAACATAACGTTAACATATTGTTAACATAACGTTAACATGACGTAAACATAACGTGATAACTACGTTAACGTTAACCAACGTTACGTTAAAGTTAACGTTACGTGGACATAACCTTTGATATAACCTAACCGTATGTTATTTTGACACGAAAATTAGGATACATAATATGGCATCATTTTTGTGTCAAAAATACAGACGTTAAAAACGCTACGTTTTGGAGTCAATACGTAACGTTTTTCGGTCAATACGTTACGTATGTTAGGTGAACGTTCACGTATGACATAACGTGTGGATACGTTACGTACGCATGGTTCTGAAATTTCCGTGTCAAAATTACGGACGTAAAAAACGTCAGGTTTTTAAGTCAATACGTCACGTACGTTTCATCTATATGTTAACGTAACGTTGGTTATGTTAACGTAACGTTGGTTATGTTAACGTAACGTAGGTTATGTTATGGTAACGTAACGTAGGTTATGTTATGGTAACGTAACGTAGGTTATGTTATGTTAACGTAACGTAGGTTATGTTATGGTAACGTAACGTAGGTTACGTTCCGTTATGTTAACGCAAAGTATAAACATCGCATAACGCATCAAAACGCACCACGTTACGTACGTACGTAACATTATGTTAGATATGTTCAGTTACATATAATATGTTCCGACGTCACATAGACTCCTAAGAGTGTACGTGCTGTTCGCTGAATTTTTGGTAACAAATTAATCACCCCTATCCATTGCTTATGGTTCCGTCCATTTCAACAGTCAGGTAGACGTGTTCTTGTGACGTCATCAATTCGTGTTGTGTGGTATGGAATGAATGTAAAGGCCGCATAACACAATATTAATGAGCGACTCCAGGATACAACGTAGTACGGACAAAATCTTCATAGGCTGGTTAAAAAAAACTTGACAATAGAACTATAGTTTTCTTCAGTTATTTCATAGATTCTACCCTAAACTTAAACATATTAAATTCTTTTTTCTTTCAACCGCTTCGAATTGAGTCACATAGCTATATAATACTAAGGGGTTCTTTAAAATCTTTGTTCCTAAAGGGATGTCGTCATCAGTTTACGTTGTACAACATTTGGCATGAACATAAAGTGATGTCGTCATCAGTTTATGTTGTACATCATTTGGCATGAACGTAAAGTGATGTCGTCATCAGTTTATGTTGTCCATCGTTTGGCATGAACGTAAAGTGTTGTCGTCATCAGTTTACGTTGTACATCGTTTGGCATTAACGTAAAGTGTTGTCGTCATCAGTTTACGTTGTACATCGTTTGGCATTAACGTAAAGTGTTGTCGTCATCATTTTACGTTGTACATCGTTTGGCATGAACGTAAAGTGTTGTCGTCATCAGTTTACGTTGTGGATGGCCGGCATGTCATGTGATATTATTGTCAGTGGGCCATCTGAGTAACAGTTACCTAACTGGTACAACTCTTGTATTTCCTGTAAGTTCTTTACATTACGCAGTAAGTCCACTAACCCTGTAATATCGTAGAACAATATATTTAGGAAGAGAAAATACAGCAGAGTTGCCCAATGCGTACAAATTGTGAACTTTTCTACTCTACAAGCTAAGGTTGGTGCGGGACATTGTTACCTTCCAACCAACAGATGGTGGAAGTAGCGACAGACAGAAAGGGGCCTAATAGAAAAGTAACAATCTTCCCCACTGCACCAACCTCTGCTTGGAGAGAAAATTTCCCAGCCAATTTTTCACATTTGGTGGTCTGAGCTGGCTTTTGTGGATTATCGCCCAGTGGGGTGTCAGTTGACATTCCACCATAGTTCCTGTAAAACTCCATCTAATACTGGTTTATGGTAGAAATGCAGGAAAACTTGTTGTATGAAAGTACGTTCGGTCGTGACCTACAGTATGAAAATAATACATTCATCTTCAGCCAACTTGATGGACAAAATATTGGGAATTGTAGCATAAGCGATATATAGTGGACGTTTGACCCCCGTCTCATTCTCCTTGTCTGGATTTATATGGGGAATCACATTGTCCATGTACTTCTGTGGAATGTCATAACTGTAGAGACCCGCGGGATTTCGACTGATCATTACGAGTATCAATCTCAGACTAGAAATGATGGGCAAATGGACATACCGTTTAGGCGGTGACCGAGGTCTATAGGAGCAAGATGTAAAATGTAAAATGTCTTTGATAGGAGGTGATATGATTTGATAGGTCAATTATGGGCCTCCTGGTGGATGACCTTGGTACTGCAGCTGAACGTCCGGTTTTTGTATCTTTTTTCCTGAACATGCTATGGTCTTGATGTTATGGTGACAGATAGCTTTTCCTGTAAGGAATAAGTGGTGTGAGTTTGGTCCCCCTAGCAGCTTGTTCTGGAACTGCAGGGCACTTTCTGGCGAAATGTTTAAAAGCCAATAAATCCAGATAGGAACAACGTATTTTTATCATTTTTGGTGTGTAGGTAGCTGAGAGAGAGATGTACATAATTAAATCAAATTATGCAAATGAGGACATAATTTGCATAATTAATGCGGGAATTCTATAATTACAGTGTTTTACATTATACTACTTTCATACATGTAATGTATGTAACCTATGGCAGGCGGAACATCAACAGATACTAGTTATGCAAATGATGACCTAATTTGCATAATTAATGTGAAAATTCCATGATTTCTTAAAGGTGAATAATGTGAATGTCATACTTGGGACATCTGTAAGCTAATCAATAGTTTACATACATCACGATGCGTATATCATGTTAATGCAGAGGTCATTTGCATAATTAAGAAGAAATTTACATTTATATATCAAGCCCATATTTCATGGAGGTATGATGTCTTGGAACTCTTGTTTGAATCTTGCAAGGCCAACATTTGCTTTGGAGCAAATGTAGCGGATGGCTACATTACATTTTACGAGTACAGGGAAAGAAGGAGAACATTTTACGAGTACAGGGAAAGAAGGAGAAACACAAGGGAAACCACTTCTTTACATTGATATAAGGATTTTATATTATAGTATGAAGTGATAACAGTTGGATAGCTATCCCCTACACTATTGGTTAGGATTTTTAATTGCATAAGGCAAACTGTTGATTTTCAAGATAAAACGAAGCGTTTATGTCTCGCATTCCAATGCTGGACATACATGTACAGTACAGGCCACGAAATACGCATCAAGTTCTGCGGGACGTACCGCGATATTCCGCGAGACGTCCCGCAATATCCCGCAGTGGAGCACTCGAATGGGATGGGGCGCTTCGTAAAGTGCGCCTGAGAAATGCCGGACAATTTTGATCGTAAAAAATAGTACAATTTGTAAATGTAGCGATCTTGGATTCGGATATATTGTGACATACATTTGTAATGAACAGATTCATGCATAGTCATGTATGTATAAGCCCCCTTTTGTTCGGCAACTCCGTACGTCAACCTCCCCTATCTAGGAGATTTCCTTCTTTATTTATATAGGTTCGCTTTGAACCCCCTTGATGTAACGTAACTATCAACCCGGCTAACACAAGCCGCCGGCTCCTTTGATATTACAGCCCCGCCCTGTCCAATCTTTGAAAACTGTCGGGCATGCAAACCCTCGACCCTCACTTTAGGAAAATTTGCCACGAAGCCTACTTGCGATGTTATCAGCAACAACAAACGAACGCTTGAATCTGTACACTCGACAATTTTGGTGATTCTTCGGAAATCGATGACAGAACCTACTAGATAATACAAGTTGTAGATTATAGTCGGAGCAGATTGTGGCAGAAAATTGTTGATACCGTGGTGCGCACGCGCCGACGATACACATTACGTATTTAACCGCGTTTGCTGCAGGTTATTGACCTCCGGCTTGCGTTGTTCCAACGGAGAAGCGGTTTTAGCAGTTTTAGCGTCGGATTTTTGTTTGTTAAATCATATACAGGCATCCACGCATCTATCATTCTTCCAACTAGTTCGTAGTTATGTGAAATGTTTATTGGAATCACACTCAAACTCAGAGTATCAAATGGTAAACATCAATCGTCCATGCACAAATCTCAGAATACAAAGACTGCTCATTAACGACCGATATCTCGCGAAAGATTTTCTACACAGAAGAAGTTTCGCAGTGGCATTTCCCATTACCAGTGGACAGTTCTGCGAAAGTTCTGTGAAATTCTGCGGGACGTCCCGCACTCTCCCACAGGACGTCCCGCACTCTCCCACAGGACGTACCGCACTCTCCCGCAGAATGTCCCGCACTCTCCCGCAGGACGTCCCGCACTCTCCCGCAGAACGTCCCGCACTCTCCTGCAGGACGTAGCGCACTCTCCCGCAGGACGTACCGCACTCTCCCGCAGGACGTACCGCATTCTCCCGCAGGACGTACCGCACTCTCCCGCAGAACGTACCGCACTCTCCCGCAGGACGAACCGCACTCTCCCGCAGGACGTACCGCACTCTCCCGCAGGACGTACCGCACTCTCCCGCAGGACGTCCCGCACTCTCCCGCAGAACGTACCGCATTCTCCCGCAGGACGAACCGCACTCTCCCGCAGGACGTCCCGCACTCTCCCGCAGAACGTCCCGCACTCTCCCGCAGAACGTGCCGTCAAATCATCGCTAGGTGGCGTTTCTTGCAGAAAGACGCACGTCAAATGTTCTCCGTCTGAGTACGAACTTTTAGCCGTTTTTGATAATTTCTTGAGGACTATATATACCCATTTATTAGTGTCTGGATGTGTTAATGTACGCTGCATGTTCTGTGATGGTCTCCGTCTGATCGGACTTGTCTTCAAACGATCTTCAGTGGCTGTTTTTTGTGTCCATTCCCACACCACGTCTTACCTGGATATGTACAACAATGGCGGGATATGGCACCTGTGGAATCCTGAGATATCCAGCACAACTCTTTCGGAGTCTACGCAAGGCTGCTACACCCCAGGATCAAGCGCTCAGGTCTACTCTGCGCTCTCTGGATATCTTGCGTCCAAAAAGCAGACCAAGAGGCTGTAAGGCTGGTAAGAACCATACAAAACTCATACAGACTGTAATCGGGAATAGACCCTTCCTCGCCGTTAATCACCTTATTACACGTCGGGCTCCCCGCCAGCTGCAACCAATCAAATTGGAACAACAAAAGGCAACATGCCAGTCTCGGTGTATGCCGAGAATACAAACACCAGGTCACTTCTGAACAAAATGGATGAATTCCAATTGGTGCTATCTACATCGGCAATTGATGTGGCAGTCGTAACTGAAACATGGTTTACCCCCAGCCTACCACCAGGGGCAACGGATATTCCGAATTTTAACCAGTTTTCCAAGTGCCGGTCCGACAGGCGTGGTGGAGGCGTGGCGGTATATACAAAACATACCATACCGTCAAAACCACTGGATGTTGTTGTGCCGACAGAATTGGAGTGTGGTTGGGTCCATCTGAGACCCCACTGGCGTCCGCGATCTGTGTCGTCAATCGCCCTCTGCGCAGTTTACCACCCTCCCAACTCCACGTCTGACAACGCACTTCTGGACTTCGACCAAGTACTTGCGAGTGAAGCCCTTGCACAATGCTACCAACCACCAACAACGGACCCTCCCGTCGGCGCCAGTGATCACAATTGTGTGATCTGGTCTGGTGTATCTGGCTCTCGTGTAAAAAAATAAGATGGTCAAGAAAGTCGTTAGACCCCTACGACAGTCGGGAGTAAGGTTGTTTGGATCGTGGATTACTCAACACCACTGGGAAGAGGTCTACAGCGCGGTCAGCGCAACTGACAAGTGTTCTGCCTTCTACTTCACACTGTCTAGAGCAATGGATAAATACTTACCATCAAAGGTTGTCCGTTTACATGAAAGAGACAAACCATGGATGACCCCTGGCCTGAAGGCCATGATCTTGCAGCGTCAGTAAGTCTTTAAAGAACAGAACGTACCAGAGGTGAGACGTCTCCGCAACAAAATCGCAAACACAATCTGCATGTTAAAGAAAAACTTCTACAAAACCAAGGTAAAACATCTCAAAACAGCTGACCCTAAAAAATGGTATAAAGCTATTAAGTCGTCATCTCCTAAGGCTGTAGCCGATGCTATAAACGCCCACCTGTCAGCAGCATCACAGCAGCATGCACCCCTGCAACCACAAGAGCTTCCAGCCTACCTCCCTGCTCCTGCCCCGCCACCTTCTGTATCGTTCTGGGACATGTGGTATAGACTCAGAATGGTAAAGGTTGGGAAGGCCACCGGCAATGACGACGTCTCCCCCAGAATTGTCCGTGAGTTTGCCTTCGAACTTAGTCAGCCACTATGTGACATCATGAATACCTCGCTCAACCAAGGTGTCGTACCTGGCACCTGGAGGGACGCCGACGTAGTCCCAGTCCCGAAGGAGATGCCGCCAAGACTCACAAAACCCAGACCCATTTCTTTGACATCTGTTTTCGCGAAAGTATGCGAAGGCTTTGAAACGGACTGGTGCCTTCGGAAACATACTCCCGAGGGTTGACAACCGACAGTTTGGGTCGCTCCACTACCCACTACATGGCACTCCTCACGCACAAGCTATTAGAAGCAGCGGATAAACCGGGCCACGCGACCACACTAGTCCTAACGGACTTTTCGCGTGCTTTTGACTCTGTTCACCATAACACCGCCATCAGTAAACTGATCGACCTCGGCGTCCGCCCCTCACTTGTGCCACGGATCAGTAGTTTCATCTCCGGTAGACGGCAACGCGTCAGATACCAAGGTGTGGTGTCAGACTGGGAGATGCTAACTTGTGGTGTGCCGCAAGGCACTAAGTTAGGCCCTTTGGTCTTCCTTGCACTTTTAAATGATGCTGTTCCGATCAGCGACACTTCAGCGGACACATACAAATATGTTGATGACATGTCTTTATCGGAATCAAGACCTGTGAAGAAGACGCCGTTCATCCAGGGCGACGTGGACTGCTTAGCCAGGTGGACAGATCACAATCACATGACTCTTAACCCTTCCAAATGCAAAGTTCTCTTTATCTGCTTCACGCGTAACCCGCCACCACCACCTGAGATAAAAATCGGACCTACGCAATTAGAAGTAGTGGAGGCAGCCCGTATTTTGGGCGTTATCCTACAAAACAATCTCAAGTGGACAAAGCATGTCACGATGATTGTAGAGAAGGCCAGTGGAAGACTGTACATGCTAAGATCACTAATCTGTCCGTCCCGTGCTTGAGTATTTTTTTTTCTTTTTTTTCAACCTTTATTTAACCTTGAAGATGTACAGTACAATTTCGTAGCAGTACAAACTCTTCGGCCTAAGCCGTTTTTCAAGAGGTCAAGGGGTATTGCTGCCAGGTATGGCACCCTGGGCTGACTGTCGCCGAATCCGAGTCGATCGAGAGGGTGCAGAGAAGGGCTTGTAGAATAATCCTTGGGCAGGACTTCACTCACAACAACACAGCCCTGCAGGATCTCTCACTCGACCCACTAGGCCTAAGACGCTGTGACTTGTGCAGAAACTTTGCTCTATCTCTACTGAAATCCCCTGACTTTAGGAAGTGGCTCCCACCACGCCGTGAGATCTCAGGCAGAACCACCAGATCTAGTAACCAGCTGAACACTTATAAAACTAGAACTGTAAGATTCGCCAAGAGTCCGATCATGTATGCAACAACTTTACTGAACGACGAACTCCGCAGTTGTTCAGTTCTCAGTTAATAAGAAAGAACATGACAGTATCTTGACACACCGATATGTATGTAAAAATATGATTGGGTATAATTTTGATAAATTAGGTCTGATTACAGAGAATAACTTTTAACAAGAGTCTTTAAATATATAACGTTTACAGTTTTTAACTCGTATTTAAGATGGTTTTATTGTTTGTAATGTATGAAGAACTGCTCCGAGTATGTAATGTTACACCCAATTCAGCTAAATCGACTTAGCTGCCTATGTGTGACAGCTGTGAACTGTATAAGTGTATTTTTAAATGTCGCGAATAAACCATTCTCTCTCTCTTTCTCTATCAAATCCCAACAGCCAATCAGCAAGAAGAATAGAGGAAACCTGCATGCCTATTGGTTGCTTGCACTGCATGCTCTTCTGATGAGTCATACCCAAATACGGTAACACACTGCTATAGTACATTTTCTATAACGCAGCCAAAAAGCTCAAATAAAACC
>NW_017804198.1:469863-477002 GCF_001625305.1 Branchiostoma belcheri
AAATGAAAAAAAAAAAAAAACGCCTGGGAGTATTTGCCCACTGTACTTCCATACCAAATTTTAGGTTATTTAGCCCCAAAATGAAGAAATTGAATCCATTTAAAAGAAATGGCAGACGACGACGACGCAGAAGAAGAAACCCGAGGAAAGACAATATGACTACACCACTAGTGGTGTAGCCATAAAAATGGATGATGGTCACGGTACCATATACACATACAGGGACAGGCAAGTCTAGCTAACCTCAAGTATAATTTCTGGATAACGATATTGTTTATCGGACGGAAAGTTCGGTCGAGTAAGTATAAGAGGTTTTGGCACTTTTATTAGAAGCTAGAATACTAAAAGTAGGTCGTTGTAATGTTGTCGGCTGAACACAGCTGAGCCGTTCGTTTGCTGCAATGGACCGTTCCAGATAGAACTCAGCGGGGGAAGTCTAAAAGCAGAAAACTGAGTTGATGTCTGCTTTATAAAGACTCCTTGTTTTACACGTGAAACTGAATTTGTGACATTGCATGCACTTTCAAGTTGATTAAGGACGTTCTGTTATTCTTCCAGTTGTTCATAACCTATCATTATTGTTTATGTCCGTGTTTGCGTGCTTATTTTTCTACTTGTAAAAACAATTCCCTTTATAAGTTGCGCCCTCCCTCGTGAGTCCCTCGTGAGTTTTTATTTCCCATTTCGTTTTTTCCCGAGCTTGTATGCTGCTGTGATGCATGCAGCAAATACCGTGGAAAACGTTATTTATATATATCGGCTGTTAGTCAGCAACCGGGCACTCTTGTCCACCTACCGTGTGTTGTTCTGCGGCCAATGCCTCGTCTGTATTCAGCGAAAACATTTTGCTCTCACTGAAACTACCTCTGTCCCCTCCTAAAATAATTCTACTACAGCACAGGATGATACTCATTCTCCCTTGAGTGAAGTGAGGAAAGTCGTGTGAAGTGACTTTCCCAAGGGCACGAAATCTGTGGCATGTCAAGACTCGAACCCGGGACCTCTTGGTTCCGAGTCGAGCACTCTGCCGCTACGCCACACAACCCCACACTTTCTCTCACCTCGCACCTCTCATGTGTTTTTCTTTGTTCTCGTTCAGTTAGCCAACAGAGTAGAGACTGTATTACCAAGAGGCAAGATAACTAAAACTATATCCCTTTCCATCCAGACTCGGTGGACTGCAATACCCAATACCGACACGTGGAGGCCGGAGAGTCATTCACGTAAGTATACACTGTCAGGATACTAACTTCAATTCCAATTTTAAACTAAGATGTACTAAACAGCGAGCAGATTATTATTGGAATGAGCAGAGCACTTTGGACTAATGTCTCTGGCTGTTTACAGTTTAGAGGTACATATCCTATATTTTGTCAAAAACTTCTCTGTTACATAGCGGATCATAATGACCCCCAGCGGGGGTCATCACGCTTCGTTAAAAATTGAAAAATCTCAAGATTTATTCCAAAGATCTTAATATTTTAGACGAAATCTTGAGATCTTATGAGACAATCTCAAGATCTTTCAGAAAATCTTAAGATGAAAATGAAAGGTCTCAAGATCTTCCGAAATATTTTAAAACCATATTGAGATTTTTCCATAGCATCTCGAGATGCTTTAAAAAATATCAAGATTTTTTTAAAGATCTCATGATTTATAAAGCAATCTCGAGATGCTATGAAAAAATCTCAAGATAGTTTGAAAACTCTTGGAAAGATCTTGAGACCTTTCGTTTTCATCTTAAGATTTTCTGAAAGATCTTGAGATTGTCATGAAAAATCTCAAGATTGCCTCATGAGATCTCAAGATTTCGTCTAAAATATTAAGATCTTTGGAATAAATCTTGAGATTTTTCCATTTTAACGAAGCTCGAAGACCCCCGCTGGGGGGTCATTATGATCCGCTATGTAACAGAGATGTTTTTGACAAAATATAGGATATGTACCTCTAAACTCTAAACAGCCAGAGACATTAGTCCAAAGTGCTCTGCTCATTCCAATAATAATCTGCTCGCCGTTACTAGTACAATCTCTTCAGATCGTCTATAATAATATCAGACGGTATAGTACACCGTGTCCTGTTCTCCAGTGCCAGTTGTCCGGCCGGATGTGCTGCTGCTGGTAGGACCGTCTGGGGGACAGCCGTCTACACAGACGTGAGTAGTGTTCTATGCCTACATGAGTGTATATCTGCATCTGTATAGTTGGTTTAACACGGAAACACAGAAAGACCTGCTAGACCTGCTAGACCTAACCTTTATCTAACTGTAAGCGTCGTTCAAAGCAAGGACTCTGTTCAAAGCTAATGATGATGCCACTACTGTACATGGTGGCAGCGAGTTCAATCTGCAATCAAAAAGTGCATAAAAAGCCAGCTGCAGTACCGTTGGAAAAAAACCAAATGGACCATTTTTTAACTCGACCTGCATTTCTACAACAGCTATCTACACACCAAATATAAAAAGATCCATCTACAACTACATGTACTTGAGCAATGTGATGATAATGATGATGTACTTGAGTTATGACGTTGACCTGCATACAGACTCACACCACAGCTACTCTACCAGGCCCAAACAGAAAACACACCCATCTGACGAAGGCAATTAATATGCAACAGGGCACCGTGCTTTCCTACACTTGAAAATACATTGCTCAACCCAGGAAATAGGACTTATTTCGAGTGTTGTTTGGCAGGACTCGAGTATCTGTCGTGCTGCTATCCATGACGGTAGGATCACCGACGCCGGCGGGGTGGTGACAGTGTACAAGCAGCCTGGACAGGCCTCGTACTCCGCTTCAAACCAGAACGGAGTCCAGACAGTCATGTAAGAAACCCATTTAACAGATCTACTTTCGTATTTAGGTAGGTTGGTAATGTATTCTTATAGTCTTGTAGGGACAATAATGTCTAGGCTAGGGCACAGTATTGGAAGCCCATGCCTCTGCTTATACCTCCCCAACCGAAGTCAGATACCAATTCACACCTAGGTGAAGTGAGGAAAGTCGTGCAAAGTGACTTTCCCAAGGACACAAGATCGGTGACATGGCAGAATTAGAACCGAGGACCGAGGACCTCTACATTCTGAGCCAAACACCCTGCCATTTCGTGACACGACCACTCGATACTGTTGTATTTACAATTTTACATGTACGTATTTATTCCTATGCTACAGTAAAACATGTTATTGTTGTTTTTCAGATACGGGACTTGGCCCGGTTCCTTCGCCTTCACAGAAAACACCCCACAACAAGAGCTACAGGAGCCCACACTGCCACCAGGACCACGTTAGTCCACATATCGTTCTATCTAAAGGCCTTAAGTCGGAAGTAGATTTTTTGTACAGGTGGTATGGATTTTTGTATGGATTTTACAGGTCCCCACTGAAAAGCAATGCCATCACTGAGTGGGTCACCCTGTTTAAATATGACGAAAAATTAGACCACAGCAAGTAATTTTTATGGATGACATCCGCGCGCGCATTAATTTTCGCCTGATTTTGGAAAAAAAAAAGAAATTTTTTTGCCTTCTGACAGTGGTCAACATGCCGAAAATGGGCAAAGATGTCTGTTGCCATGCCGGAAGGTGGATGGCAGATAACTATGACGAGGGGAGACAAGAAAAGGCTCTGATTTAATGTTTTGTTTCTTACTTTGATGCAATGATATGTGATGATGGCTGTGTATATGTGATGTTCCCACCGAATAAAAGACATTCGTACAATGATTGAGTCAAAATTTTATAATGTAGGAACCTTGTTATTTTTGGCCCGTCTTGTTTTTTTTTCGCCCGCTCGCATTAGATTTGGAGTCTGCAGAGGATGTCATCCATAAAATTTACTTGCTGTGGCCTTATTAGCTTGTAGGGTAGAAAAGTTCACAATTTGTACGCATTGAGAAACTTTCTCTTCCTAAATATATTGTTCTACGATATTACAGGCTTAGTGGACTTACTGCGTAATGTAAAGAACTTACAGGAAATACAAGAGTTGTACCAGTTAGGTAACTGTTACTCAGATGCCCCACTGACAATAATATCACATGACATGCCGGCCATCCACAACGTAAACTGATGACGACAACACTTTACGTTCATGCCAAACGATGTACAACGTAAAATGATGACGACAACACTTTACGTTCATGCCAAACGATGTACAACGTAAACTGATGACGACAACACTTTACGTTCATGCCAAACGATGTACAACGTAAACTGATGACGACATCACTTTACGTTCATGCCAAATGATGTACAACATAAGCTGATGACGACATCACTTTACGTTCATACAAAATTTTTAAAGAACCCCTTAGTATTATATAGCAATGTGACTCAATTCGAAGCGGTGGAAAGAAAAAGAAATTTAATATGTTTAAGTTTAGGGGAAAATCTGTGAAATAACTGAAGAAAACTATAGTTCTAGTCTAAAGTTGTTTTAACCAGCCTATGAAAATTTTGTCCGTACTACTTTGTATCCTGGAGTCGCTCATTAATATTGTGTTATGCGGCCTTTACATTCATTCCAAACCACACAACACGAATTGATGACGTCGCAAGAACACGTCTACTTGACTGTTGAAATGGACGGAACCATAAGCAATGGATAGGGGTGATTAATTTGTTACCAAAATTCAGCGAACAGCACGTACACTCTTAGGAGTCTATGTGACGTCGGAACATATTATATGTAACTGAACATATCTAACATAATGTTACATACGTACGTAACGTGGTGCGTTTTGATGCGTTATGCGATGTTTATACTTTGCGATAACGTAACGTAACCTACGTTACGTTACCATAACATAACCTACGTTACGTTACCATAACATAACCTACGTTACGTTACAATAACATAACCTACGTTACGTTACAATAACATAACCTACGTTACGTTACCATAACATAACCTACGTTATGTTAACATAACATAACCTACGTTACGTTAACATAACATAACCTACGTTACTTTACCATAACATAACCTACGTTACGTTAACATAACATAACCTACGTTACTTTACCATAACTTAACCAACGTTACGTTAACATATAGATGAAACGTACGTGACGTATTCACTAAAAACGTGACGTTTTTTACGTCCGTAATTTTGACACGGAAATTTCAGAACCATGCGTACGTAACGTATCCACACGTTATGTCATACGTGAACGTTCACCTAGCATATGTAACGTATTGACCAAAAAACGTTACGTATTGACTCCAAAACGTAGCGTTTTTAACGTCTGTATTTTTGACACAAAAATGATGCCATAGATATAAAGGTGTTTCAAACACACCTGCTTTTTTAATCAGCCTTTCGACAAAGTTTGCAAGTACATACGTTACGATAACGTTACGTTAAAGTTAACATATCGTTAACATAACGTTAACATATTGTTAACATAACGTTAACATGACGTAAACATAACGTGATAACTACGTTAACGTTAACCAACGTTACGTTAAAGTTAACGTTACGTGGACATAACCTTTGATATAACCTAACCGTATGTTATTTTGACACGAAAATTAGGATACATAACGTATCAGTACGTCACGTACGTATGATACGTACGTGACGTATTGACTAAAAGCCGTGACGATTTTTTACGTCCGTAGTTTTACACGGAAAATGCAGAATCACATGTACGTTACTTACCCACACGTTATGTCATACGTGACGTATTGACGCAAAAGACGTGACGCATTGACCCCAAAACGTGACGCTTTTAACGTCCGTATTTTTGACACAAAAATGATGCCATAGAGGTTCTCCCTCCGTTCGCTTAAAGTGTGCGTAGAGAAAGATTAAACGCGTCGTATATTTGTTGAATAAACGCTACCTTTCATATAACTTTTGGGAACATATAAGCTAAAGAGGGAAAGTCTGCCCACCGTACACTGAAAGTGTGCGGAGAGGAGGATTAAACACGTCATATGTTTGTTGGTAAGCCATGAAAACATAAAAATTTTTATATTTGCGTGCACCGAGGTCTGCTACAATTCATGTCAGGCGTTGAAAGGAAACAGAGTTCTAGGCACAGGCTCTCGATAATTTACGCGGCGTCTTTTCCGTCTTGCTTTAAATTGTGCGTAGAAAAAAATTAAAAATATACCTGATTGATTTACTCAAGGTTTCAAATTTGACTTAAGTTTTGAAACAGAAATACAAAACATTTCCTGTATCTTTCTGGGACATACAAGTTTAACATGTTTGTCGTAACTGAATATTTTAGTATCTGTAAACCGTGCGGGGGAAAATTTTTGCTGCTACATGAAGCTAAATTTCTAGTACTTTGTAGCTAAGTTTCTTACTCGCTATTCGACTGCATGACGTCCACGAACTTCTTCCACAATACACAAGGGGGATCGGGGCTTGCTCTCCGGGAAAATCTTAAAATCTCGACCCTCTGGAAACGCCATTTACTGTATTTTGGGAACGCATTTTTGATGTTTTGCTGGGTACACATTTCGTCTATTCGTCAATCTCAGTTCGCCTCAACCAAGGACATTACAGAAGATCAAGTTCTTAGTAGGACATTCTGAGATCGGACAAAAAATGTTGAGCCAGTCCTTGGTTAAAATTACCTTGTATGGTTTACTCTCATCGGCTCCGGAAAATTCGAGCGGCGCGGTGCGGGACCTGAGCGGGCCGGGAATATCGATGCATACATATACACGATTCTACACACGTGAAAAATACTGTTGTGCTGTTGGGAAGGGCACGGTGTGCCGCGAAAATAAACTGCATGTTGTCTTCAGAAGAGCTGGATTTCATTTTTACCGATATCGTTACGAAGGGGTCAGCAGAACAAACTCTCACAGCGTGAGAAACTCGTGCCATATTCCTAGTAATACGTAATGCACAGCTGATAAACCAATCAGAGCGCAGGTTTTCGGGGGTGAACCAATCAGAGCTTACAACTCGCGGTAATACCTACATGTAGAAGACGGTGTTCGTGTGATTTCAGATTTCAAGTGGCCGCGCAGCGCGGAAAATGCGTTTTACAAGTGGTTTTAAGGTAGAAATCGAACTGTTTGCTGGCTTTTCCTTACATCTAGAGAAAATACACTAGAATTTCAGCATGATTTTTCGGATTTTTTTTTCCCCCAATATATTTTTGGGGGGTCG
>NW_017804198.1:477432-481915 GCF_001625305.1 Branchiostoma belcheri
GCCCCCCTGCTGCCGCCGCCACTGCTATGGTATACATGTATCTGGTGGAAACAGACACAGTTAACACATTTTGTGTGTGTTTCAGAAACCGACAGTCCACAGTCCCTCAGCTGTTCATCAGCGACTTATACTTCACTCGTCGTCAGCTGGACTCGGCCGAGTGCGCGCCTGCTCGGATACAGAGTGAACCATACGCTGGTTAGTGACAGTCCTTCCGACGTGATGACGACAAACGTAGGTCCGGACATTGAGAGGTCAGTACTCCAGGATGTCCAGGCTGACCGGGAGTACAAAGTGACAGTCGTAGCTGTGGGCGTGTATGAGAACAGCTCTCCAGTGGAGATGACTTGTGCGACTTGTGAGTTTAAACAAAGTTTTCTTTGTGTCATCAGACAGTATTTTACAGTTGTGTTCTTCCTTTTATTGGCTTTGTATGTACCCTATATATATATTTAGTAAATTTAGTGTTTATGACATCCAAATGCAAACGTTTACAGCATCTAGTCTAGATTCTAGACACTTCGTAAGTTCGTAGACGTAAGGGACGGTATAACCGTGGCAGAGAGGTGTATCCCTGCTTCTTGATTTACTACTTATAGTACTACTACTACTAATGCTGCTGCTGCTAATTCTGCTGGTACTACGTATCATCCGCAAGAATTATAAACAACAGCGTCAGGTTCAGAGCCATTGAAAAATATGTTGGTGACATAAGCACTTCTTATAGACTTAGAAACTCAATTTCTTGTTTTTGACACGACTTTCCTTTGTGTTAGCGACGCCCCCACCAGAGGACTTCCGGGCGACAGACGTCACAGAAACTTCCATCACAGTCTCCTGGAAGCTGAGGACTAACTCCCTCGCTATTGGCCACAGGGTGTGGATAACGCGGAGTGATACCGCTGAGAACCTGTTCACACAGTTTGTGGCCTCAGGTCAAACCTATGTGATATTTGATCACCTCAGCCCTGCTACAGAGTATATGATATCAGCCACAAGCATCAACAGGTACAACGAAGGGCCAGAAACGAGCCTCACTGTGGCAACAAGTAAGAAAACGCTCTTCTTTTGCAACAGGGTTTGTGTGTGGGATCAGAGGTTGATGCCTAGAGAAATAAAGATCCATGTTGTGCAATTGTGCTTTTGTCGTGTCTAATGCAGAATCACGTACTTTTCAGAATGTGGGAAGTCCCAGGAGTAATACGGGTTGTATTATAGTGTAAAATGGTCATTGGGGATTGGAAGCTGAATAGTGAACATTTTTACACATAAAATAATATTGTTTAATTGGGTGGCTTTGGAATTTACCCTAAGACAATAATGCATCACTAGTTTACATGCGCACTCGGTATTGTGAGGCGGCTTATGGGTGGCGGATGTAAACTATGTAACTGTTAAATTTAAATCGTAACCCCTCAACGTCCTTTTCTAACTCCTCACGTCAACTATCCATAGTAGTCAACTTTCTTGTATTCCAAGTACTGGCCTATGTTAATTTATAAATTAGATAATATGTCAAAATGCATGCAGTGTAAAGAATTGTAGAAACAAATTTCTGTTGTCTGAACAACACCCTGCATTTTTTATTACTCAGGAACAGACAGTCCAATGGCTTTGGATGTTGTACACAAGACAACCAACTCTGTCCTGATCTCATGGTTACCACCTAAAGCAGCCCTCACCGCGTACAACATAACGTACACAAAAGAAGGGAGAGGTCTACGTACGTCCATAATGTTGTCAGGAGACGTGGACAACTGTGAAGTGACAGGTCTGATTCCCGGTACTCGGTATGACATTGAGTTGGTGGCCGTTAGCAGGTTTGGGAGGAGCCTTGCCGCCAGTACAAGTTTTGTGACAGGTACGTACACGTAGAAGAGGCCCAGTAACAGCTTTTGTAGCAGAAATATGAAGATATCTGTAGACTTTGAGACTTAAAAGGGAATGTTTATATTTTTTGTCAATTTTAGCTGTAAAATTGTAATGATGAATGTTTGGTTGCAGTATGTCAAATGGAATATATTTACAATTGAGTACGTTACATTAACTTTAACTTTGTCAACTTGCTCCATCTGAGATATTCAGATGTTTTTCTCTACTTAAGCTGATAGTGAATGTACGCTTGTCATAACTCTGATTTATTTAGACACAGATCCACCTTCGAGTCTAAAAATCACCAGGTCCTCCACCACATGGCTATTCCTTGAATGGAAGTCACCTGTAGCAAACATTCTGTCCTACGACTTGGAGATTTCAAACGAATTTGACACGGAGGGAACATTCACTGCACGAAAAACGATATTTAAGCATGCTTAATGGTGTTCGTAAATAAAGCTTAAATATTTCAAAATAATTAAGCATTATTTAAGTCACACTTAAGCCATCGTAAATGCCACAATCGGCAGGCAATCTTTACACTCTCTTAAAGAACAACGTAAAGTCTACTTAAACATAAACGTATCCTTACTTGATCTTTAAGGTCGCTTAATGTTGCAGTAAAGATAAAGCACTGATTTGCAGCAGTGTACTCCACATGTGTTCTTGACTACGTTTAAAACATAAAGACTTAGATAAGTATGACTTTGGCAGTTACCTTAAATTGTTTTAAATAAGATGCATTTAAGTGTGCGTAACGTTAGCTTAAAAATGAATATTTAAGCTTATATTAAGCTACGTAAATGGGTGTCGTATGGGTCAAACATGGGGCCCCTTTTGACTGTACGGTGAACAGCCCGACACGGTCCCTATGCTCCAGTCCGACCGGCATGACCCCTCGTGACTGTACGGTAAAGGGATCTACACGGCCCCACGCGCTAGCTTGGCCCTGCCGACGGTTAGACCTCTTATAACTGTACGGGAAAGGTATCAACACGGCCCCGCGTGCCTGCTTGGGCGTGCCGACGGCATGACCTCCCGTGACTGCACGGTAAATGAATTTAGACGGCCCAACTTGCACGGGCCAGCCTGGGCGTGGCTACGGCGACACCTATTGTAACTGTACCGCGGGAAAGGTATCGACAAAGCCCCAAGCGCCTGCTTGGGCGTGCCGACGGTATGACCTCCCGTGACGGCACGGTAAATGGATCTAGACGGCCCCGCGCGCTTGCCCAGGTGCCGTCTGCAAATACCTGACCTGTACTGTACTAAAACAATAATCTCATCCGCTCCATACATCTCCCAAACAAGATTTTAAAATAGCGAATTCCTCAGTATTATATCGTTCGATTGCAGGTTATTGCAGACTTTTAGGCCGAATTCTCTGTTACTTAGAAGTTCGCAAGGATTTCTTACCTAGCCTCGGGCACAAATGCCGGACGGGTCACACGTACACCTACAGCACGTTACTTTATTTCAGAATTTGTCCCTTTTTTCTCGCACTGTAAGCTTGGCTACATTTTATTAGCCGTGGCATCACACTTTTATGAACCTAAGTATGCTAGACAATTCCTCCCGGGTGTTTTATAAAAAAAAGACACGAAAAGGTGAGTTCTAGGTAAATATTTCTGTCAAGCAATGCGCTACTGACCGGTCAATAAAACCGGCCAGTTTTAGCAAATACCGGTCCTGTACTAAAACAATAATTTCATCCGCTCCATACATCTCCCAAACAGGATTTTAAAATAGCGAAATCCTCAATATTATATCGTTCTATTGCAGGTTATTGAAGACTTTTAGGGCGAATTCTATGTTAGTTAGAAGTTCGCAAGGATTTCTAACTAAACCTCGGGCACCAATGCCGAACGGGTCACACGTACGCCTACAGTTAGTTACTAGTACTTCATTTTAGAATTCGTCCCTTTTTTCTCGCACTGTAAGCTTGGCAACAATTTATTAGCCGTGGACATCACACTTTTATGATCCTAAGTATGCTAGAGGATGTGTGTACTTTTCGTGTCTTATGAAAAAAAAACACCCGAAAAGGTGAGTAAATGCGCTACTGACCGGTACAGAAAGCCGGACAGTTTTAGCAAATACCGACCTGTGCCAAAACAATAATTTCATCCGCTCCATACATCTCCCAAACAGGATTTTGAAATAGCGAATTCCTCAATATTATGTCATTCTATTGCAGGTTATTGCAGACTTTTAGGCCGAATTCTCTGTTACTTAGACGTTCGCAAGGATTTCTTGCCTAGCCTAGCCTCAGACACAATGCCGGACGGGTCACACGTTCACCTACAGCACGTTACTTCATTTCAGAATTCGTCCCTTTTTTCCTCGCACTGTAAGCTTGGCAACATTTTATTAGCCGAAGACATCACTCTTTATGAACCTAAGTATGGTATATTCCTTAGTAACAATATATTTGAAATCCCTTAAAACTTTTATGGTCTCATTACAATTTTGTGCTGTATCTATTTAGAGTAAGCAGAAGAGACGCACGGAACCAAAGTTGGACAAACGAAACCTTCCCAAAAACAGCATAGATGTAGACTGTATACATTACTATATATTATAGATTTTTTAATTACGGCGATCAGGC
>NW_017804198.1:481935-482973 GCF_001625305.1 Branchiostoma belcheri
AATAATTTCATCCGCTCCATACATCTCCCAAACAAGATGTTGAAATAGCGAATTCCTCAGTATTATATCGTTCTATTGCAGGTTATTGCAGACTTTTAGGCCGAATTCTCTGTTACTTAGAAGTTCGCAAGGATTTATTGCCTAGCCTAGCCTCGGACACAATGCCAGACGGGTCACACGTACACCTACAGCACGTTACTTCATTTTCAGAATTTGTCCCTTTTTCTCGCACTGTAAGCTTGGCTACATTTTATTAGCCGTGGACATCACACATTTACGAACCTAAGTATGCTAGACAATTCCTTCTGGGTGTCCTTTTCGTGTGTTTTATTAAAAAAACACGAAAATGTGAGTAAATGTTTCTGTCAAGCAATGCGCTACTGCCCGGTTAAAAAAAAACGGCCAGTTTTAGCAAATACCGGTCCTGTACTAAAACAATAATTACATCCGCTCCATACATCTCCCAAACAAGATGTTGAAATAGCGAATTCCTCAATATTATGTCATTCTATTGCAGGTTATTGCAGACCTTTAGGCCGAATTCTCTGTTGCTTAGAAGTTCGCAAGGATTTCTTGCCTAGCCTAGCCTCGGACACAAATGATGGAAACCCGGCCAGTTTTAGCAAATACCCGAGCGGTACTGTACTAAAACAATAATCTTATCCGTTCCATACATCTCCCAAACAAGATTTTAAAATAGCAAATTCCTCAATATTATGTCATTCTATTGCAGGTTATTGCAGACTTTTAGGCCGAATTCTCTGTTACTTAGAAGTTCGCAAGGATTTCTTGCCTAGCCTAGCCTCGGCCAGTTTTTGCAAATACCGGTCCTGTACTAAAACAATAATTTCATCCGCTCCATACATCTCCCAAACAGGATTTTAAAATAGCGAATTCCTCAATATTATATCGTTCTATTGCAGGTTATTGCAGACTTTTAGGGCGGATCCTCTGTTACTTAGAAGTTCGCAAGGATTCTTGCCTAGCCTAGCCTCGGACACAAATGCTGGAAAACCCGGCCAGTTTTAGCAAATACCC
>NW_017804198.1:483714-517581 GCF_001625305.1 Branchiostoma belcheri
GAAGGGGGCTATCAGCCAACGGATCAGAAGGACTTTTACACATGAACCGGCTGGTGATCTAGACAAGCATGAGCAGACAGAACAACAGCTTTTTATTGTAGAATTGCCTTGATAATTTTGAACATCGACAAGCAATGTTATGCAGACAGACTTTCAGTTTTAATGTGTTTTCAACAAATTGGTAAGCTTTCGTAATTGCAAAATATTTTTGCGGCTAAAACAAGTTTGTTGATTTTCTTCCTGTTTGAGTGATTAACCTAGTACATTACCTTTTAAAAAGAACCTTTAACCAGCTTTCTTGTTTTGTACTGTTATATGTGAATGCTGCCCGAAGGAGGTCATATATGTATATGTGAATACATGTAAAAAGAATAAAAAGGATGCTGAATAAATTTTGCGTACCATTTGTCGTATATTACAGAATTTAAGAACGCTTTAAGGTGCTTATATGTAGCGTAAACATTACGATTTGTAAGCTTACTTTACAGTGCTTAAAAGTTGCTTAAATAAGTGCCATTAAGTACCTTTACGGATAAATTAAGCTAGCTTAAATCACTACATTTAAGGACCCTTTAAGACGCTTAAATGTAGTGTAAACATTAAGATTTAAGCTAACTTTACGGTGCTTAAATGTTGCTTAAAAGAGTGCCATTAAGCACTTTACGGATAAATTAAGCTAGCTAAAATCACTGTATTTAAGGACACTTTAAGACGCTTAAATGTAGCGTAAATATTGAGATTTAAGCTTACTTTACGGTGCTTAAATGTTGCTTAAAAGAGTGCCATTTAGCACCTTACGCACAAACTTAAAGCTAGCTTAAAATTAATATTTAAGCACGCGTAAAGATTGGCTTAAATTTGCTTAAAGAGTGCCAAAACGGAACCTTTAAGCATGCTTTAAGACTGCTTAAATACCTGATTTCGTGCAGTGATTGATAAGGTTAAAAGCATTTTTGTACATATGTCTGATGTGAGTTACGTGATGTTGTACAAATGCGTTACTTTAAAAAAATATTTATTTTTTGGTAGAGGGAGGATGGTATGTTGATGTCGATGATGTAAAATCACCTAATATTTATCATACCGTGTTCTTATTAACAGCATCGAGGGACACAGAGCAGTATATAACATCACTAATCTTCTACCAGGGACCACATACGTCATCAAGATGGCCGCCGTCAGTGAGCTTGGTCGTAGTGAGGTCATAACGTATTCAGGTAGTACAAGTATGGCGTACACGACAGGTACGTATCATATGGTATCTGATATCTAAAAAGCAAAGATGCTGCCCAACAACGAACTAGCCACCTTCGAATTCTTTCTACTTACATTCTATGCCCCATGCTCTTTAATTATTTTATCAAAGTCGGCTTTACGTGGAATCTATCACTTACTTTGTGAACTTGTGCCATTTTTGCCAAATTTCCTGGAATATTAGACGTTCAAAAAGGGACCACATCATCGTTGAGGGTCAGCAATGCTCCATATTCACACACAACGGCTGAAGCGTCAACAACATATAAAATGAGTACTTCAGCAGTGTCTACACCGTGGACATGGTCGACAGTAGCACAGAGTATCAAAGGTGGATTTATATGTTACAGGGGAGTTTTAAGAAACATGTAGGAACTTTCACAACAAAACTACAGCGACTTTCCTAAGGTCCTTGACTACATTTTGACAAAAATATAGATTTATACTACTTGATTTAAGGTCTAATTATTCTTTGATATACTTACCTATTTGTACACAGTTACTGTAATGGTTATTACCCTCTAAAACGAAATTGAATTCATCTATAACTTGAAATGTAACAAATTCCATTGAGCAAGCAGAAATAAATGTGAACAGCTTTGAGCTGGACGTGATACTAGGTGTTCCATCTTTAAAACATATAATGTACTTTTGAGATTTTACAGAATTAGAAATCTGTCACGGCGGTCTGTCACTACGGCATTCTTTCCCATTGCTATGCGCGTTCTAAAAGGTATCGGGTTACAACACGCTATTTTGGCCTGTTTTGGACTACCCGTAAAATATTTGAAAATACACAAATAATATTTAGGGGTAAATTTCGTCAAATTAAAATGAAATTATCGTCTTAACATCCTTTAAATGTTAGCTTTTTATGTTAAATCAATGATTTTTCAAAATTTCGCTCAGAAAGACGATTATTTTCGGGTTTCCGAGCACATGTCATGTCACGTTTTTTGGCAAACATCGTTCAAACCTGGCTACGTATATTACCCCAGATCCCCGATTTTTATATTTTTCGCAGACTAGGAATAAGACAAAAAATCGTGTTTTAGGGATTTTTTTATTTCTGATTTTAAGTCTAGTTTTTGTCGACATATTGGTGAAAAAATGGCATTTTTTGACATTTTTCTCACTAAATTACCCATAATTCAAAATTGAGGCCATTTTTCAAAAATCCCTAAAACACGATTTTCGGGACAACCGTTACAGTCATTTTGAGCCGTAAATGGGGTATGTTTGACTCTCCATGTTTCCAGGTTTGAACGAGTTTTGGAGACATGTCATATCGCCAGAAAGTGTGCATTGTGTTATTCATACTGGCGTAAAGAATCATTACAGTATTCAAGGTCACTCAAGGATACGACAGTAGCTCCGCTACATGTTACATGTCCACCAAAAATAATAGCGGACATGTACTGTCCAGGAAACTGTTTGTATCTATAGAAAAGTGTTGTTTTTTATCTGTTGCAATGCACGGAGGTAGAAAGGCTTGTTTTGCCGCTTTATAGTAAATGACCGCAGGTGACCCCGAAATAGAACGCGGGTTCGATTCGAATTCCCCAGATCGAACACGATCGAACACAGTTCGGGTTCTATGACATGTGGGAACTTTTCAGCCCAGATTTTACCACCGTGTGTATGAGCCATACCAGGACAATACATTGGCCTTTTCATTTGAGTCATAAAATGCCAAAATGTCTATTTTTCTCTGTATTGTAGCAACCACGTCAACAACAAAGATGTCGATGACAACAAGAAGTCAATCTACTGCTAGAAACTATGGTAAGATAATTACCCTTGCCAAGAAGGTTATGTTTTCAGTAGCGTTTGTCTGTGTTTATGTTTGTTTGTGTGTGTGTGTGTGCGTGGTTTTGCAAGATAACTCAAGAAGCAGTCGTTGGATTGGAATGAAACTTGGTAGGTGGGTAGGTCTTTATGAGACCTAGAAATGATTAGATTTTGGGCTCCCTCTCGGCTTTCCTAGGTACTGCAGCAGAACTTCCGATTTTGATATCTCATGATCTGGACATGCTAGGGTCGTGAATTTTAAATGGCAGATAGCTCTTGGCATAGGGAAGAAGTGACACGAGTTTGGGTCCTATAGTGGCTTGTTCTGGAACTACAGGAGCATTTGTTGAAAATTTTCGAAGGAGGATAACTCAAGAACCGGTTGATGGATTGTCGCGATTTTTGGTATGTAGGTAGTTGACGTAATGGTTGACATAATCAGATGACAATTATTTAAATCATGAGCTAATTTGCATAATTAATGAGGAAATTCCATAAATCTGCATTGTTCTATTATGTTAATAAGGACCTAATTTGCACAACTAATGGCATCTTTTTTAAATTTCATAGTTGTAACTGCTGGGAATTTCATAATTGCCACATTTGGAAGTTAAGTGAAGGTGAACATCAATAAACATAAGTTATTAAAATTATGACCTCATTTGCATAATTTATAAGGAAGTGCTAAAATAGCCTTTTTGCTAAGATAAGGCTGTCATTGGGTTGAGAATATGATCAACTGATATAATCCATGCAAATGAGGCCCTTATTTACTAAATCAATGATTAAAATTGTATAATTCGTCAACCGCAAGGGTGAACATCATTTGCCGAAGGTATGAGGTCGTGGAACTCTTGTTCAACAATGTTTTACTTACTTCACCATGTGATACAGCTACAGATCGTACTAGACAAAGATGTGATGAAATGTTAAATGCGTCAAATAAGAATCAACAGGTGGAACCTATATTATGCTACTTTCACTATGTGGTATCAACAACCTTTAGGCAAAGGCACTTAACACGACTTTACTCACTTCGCTCAGGTGAAAATGAGTACTGCATTGTCCCCTGTGTTGGTGGCGGCATTAATATAAGTTGAAAAAACTTGAGTGTGCCGTCACCACGTCTTGTGATTACATGTTGGAATATAAAAGAACAACCGTTACAATGTTACTCTCGTTCACAGTATCTATCCCTGGAAAACCAGCACAGCCTCCACATATCATCCACCCACCAACGTTAGGTAAGTCTTGTTCGTTATTGTGTGTGTGTGTGGGGGGGTGGCTTACTTCAGCTTACCAGAGATTTTTCAATACTATTTGACAATGAGAATATATGTACATTGTTGAAGAGAGGACTGAATGATATGTATGTCAAAAGGTTTTCTCACCAATTGTCCGTAGATTATTGTGAGCTAGGCTTTTTTTAATAAAAATACCAAATCTGAATACTCGATGGAAAATTACCTCTATAACAATTGTATCTGATGTGCGATCTGTCCTAAGATAAGAATAAGTGCACACCCACTAGAGATATGAAAACATACATGTGCACGAGAGATTAGGTTTATATTGCCCTATGAATGCAGTGGGAAATGAAGTACATTTTATTAGTATAGTCAGTGTACTCACTATCAGACCAACAGAAATAGATTATTCAAAAGTTGTCACCATCTTTCCACTCTTTACAATGTAGAAAATCACCAAAAGACTACATTTCTACTTGGCAAAACCCACTCTTTATACAGAACGTGGCATTCATTCATTATCCATTGCCTTTAAAGAAGAAATCAAACCTCATAATAGCAGTAGAGTAATAGTAGCAGTAGAAGCTATTCTGATAGTATTTTTTCTTTAAAGTATTGCTGTACTGTACATGTACCTCCTGTGACTACAAGCAATTAGCCCCCGAACATAATTTTGCAAAACAAAAAAAATATTCATATCTGAAATGATGTTGCACATTATTATATATGATGGCACCCTGGTTTGAATGAAATAGAATTTTTTTTTTCAATTTGAATTTCAATACATCGTGTCTCTCTGGAATGGACGGCAGAAACACCTGTCGAAAAGGTACGAGTAATTTTGAAGTTTAGTTATTTTCAAATTTAGTACTTGAATATTTTATGATCTTGCGAACCTAGAAATGGTACATGTTTTAAGACGAATATACAATGTACTTACACGTTTCATGTGCCATCAAAATACGATTAATAGCTTTAACCCACACACATTGACATTTCATTACTTGTAATATTTGATAGCTTCAGAACCTCGCAAAAGGCCTAGGCCAAAATTTCCCGAAGGTAATACGGCCAGAGGACATCCTTGAATTGATGACTAACATCAAAGAGATCATCAAACCTACTTATGCTTCCGATTCGGAGATGCTGCTGTCAGTTCTGGTAATCTCCATTCTATTCGTTCTAAAACAATCCGGTTTCGTATCCCTACTAGCAATGTACTGTTAACAATATTTGGGATATAAATATTTTTAGAATCAATTTTGAAACGATATACATTTGAATATATATAGAGAGAGTTACATTGTGTCTTTTCTGGGAAAACACATTACCATACGCTAACGAATACTAGCATGTTGGATAAAACATATATATGTATACGCGTACAGGTAGAATTCTTAACGCCCGGTTTTAAACAATAGAGAGTAATTACATACCTATGATTAATTTGTTTTGTATCTTTTCTTGACAGCAAACTACGGCGAAGATCACAGAAAATCTTGCCTCTGCCGCTAGAGGGCTACAGGGTGTATCAGTAGAGAAGATGGAGACCATTGCCGATGGTGAAAATCATTTACAGTTACTCTCGTTTGCGATTTATTAGTCACAGTATTTAAATGCTTGCCCACACACACGATCTACAGACAAACTGACTAAATTTGATTATGCAGCGTCATCGTTTTATACAATACTGTAGGTCTCCGCGTGCTGTTACAGACATCTTTATATTGGCTGTAGTACTTCCTGGTAACGGGTGCAATTAACTTTCCAGACACGACAATGCAAATGATATGCACATTTACGTACAGACACTGTTCAACCGTTAATTCCTAAATGGACTGCAAATGATGACAGATATCCTTGTTCACATTGCCTAAATCAGCATCACTCATTCCAATTTTCCCCATTTATCCTACATTCATCCTACCTGAATCTGCATCACTCTGTATTCACTCCTATTCCATCTGATTCTACATAACCCATTTCTTCTGAATTGGAAAGTATCATATGCGTCCCGGTCTTTCATAATATAAATAAATATATAATGTCAATGCAGTTAGTGCGTTTTACTGATTGAGATTTTTTTGTTTGTTTGTTTGTTTGCTTTTTGTTGATTTGTTTCTACCATTTACTGTTCCCAGCTTTGGTGCAGACGGCGTCAGCAGTTGTAGATATGTTACCGGAACCGGAAACACAAACTGTAAACTATTCTGACAACTTGTTTGAAAGCGATGTCATCGACATGAGTGACCCTGATGTTTCCCCCAAACAGCAGCTGAAGATGTTGAAAGAAAAACAGGAGGAAAAGCAAAGCATGGTATTGATGATCTAGTTTATGTCATGTTGTGTAATATACTTGATTTATATTTAATAACATTGCACCAGCATTAAATCCCTCAACCAAATGTGGCAATTGCATGTTTACTGCACAAACCTTCATATGCTTAGCTTCTGTTCCGTTCATCAACATTAATAAGCAATTATTAATCTGGAGTATGTTATCAGTTATGTTATTAGATATTAACATAATTGTTACCATTTGTTATCATTTGTTAATTGAAATGTTGATTCAGCCATGTATTATCATTGTTATATTATAATTTATAGTTTTTCTTAGTTACTGCTTACTTATGCTATCGAATGATAACGTAGTTGTTATCATTTGCTATTCTAATTGTTAATTCATCTATATATTGTTATCGTTATACTGTAATTTATAGATTTAGGAAATAACTGCTTCGTTGTTTATGTTTTAACCCTCAAACACCCGAACTTTTTTTGTGACGTTAATGCCCGAACGGGGTCCAAATGGACCCCATTTGGTTTCTTTCAAATTTATATTCCTTTTGCATCCTTTCAGTGACCTCTGCACATATATTGGTTTATTTTGACATGATTAAGTGTTAAAAAATTCCAGCTCATTATCATAATTTATGCAAAAATAGAATGAGGCGTGCAGGCATGAACATGGGGTTGACCTTTGACCTCATATGATTGTCAAATTGTCAAACCTCTGAAAACCCGATGAAATAATTCCTGAGGTGGAGGTTACTTGGCAAACTGCATAATATTAAAGCACTAATGCTTTCTTGAAGACATATTGAGGACATCCGAACAATTCCGTGTGTAGGAAAGTGCAAATACATGACTGGGGTCCGTTTGGACCCCAGACGGTCTTACATCAGACTTCCGTTGTTATTTTTGCAAATTTGTGCCGATCTCCAAAAAAAAATTAGGAGAACTTGTAGAAGAGGTTTACTGACAAAGTCACGGGAGGAATTTTTTTTAGAATAAACAAAATTCAAATAGCACATAAAAATATACGTCTGGGGTCCAAATGGACCCCGTTCGGGTGTTTGTAGGTATAGAGAAAACCAGCACACTCTCGGGTTTCCTCATTTTTTGATATGCGAACAAGGAATACAAAACCTTCCACCCTTCTTTTTTTATAACTTTTAGCGTCTTTCTATTCAATTTAAAGCAACAAAAGGCGTCGCAGTCTATCGTGGCATCTTTGGACCAGGTAGCCGACACACTGCTGGCGGTGCAGCCCGAGGGGGGAGAATTTCACTCACGATTTGAAACAAAAAGCATCTGTGTTAATGTGGCACGATTTCCCTCCGACAAGGACCTCCTTCTTAACTCATGTGATATTGTGGCAAATATTTTATCCACACAAACCGGGGCTCATACACACCACATGCAGGATGTCAAGGTAAGTAGACTCAACTACTTCGTGGTGCCCTCTAATTTTACCCCTTTTCATAAGGCAATAAATAACGGTTTCTTTTAGATCACTTATTCTGGGTTCGGAGAATTATTGTAATAGCAATACCTGGTATTTCAATTTTTTTCTCTCAATTTTGAAAAAGGTTGCTTTACCAGCCAGGGTTGGTTATCAGAACCCAGTAAATTGAGTAAAACACGCAAGAATGACAATGAAAAAAAAAGACAAGTGGAGTCTGCAATGAAAGCTACTTCATTATATATTCAAGAGCATTGAACAGAAAAACTTTCGTATTACAGATGGTAATTTTCAAAAAGAATCCATATTCCTGGAGTGAATCGACAGGAGGACAAAACATCTCGTCCTCGGTGACTTTCCTGACTGTAGACTCAAAAGAACCCGGCAGCCGTCGCGAAAACAAAGCGGAAGAACCAACCTCCTTGGTAGAGCTAAACATGCCATTTGTACCCTTCCAAGAGACAGTACAGCCACTCGACCGGCCACATGTAACGACAGAAACCCCAAGTACGGCGGAAGGAAACAGTAACGGCACGGCTATGGTGTACCACGCCTTCAGTTTTCCACATGATAATGTCATCCCTGTTGTGCATATGAACTGGTGGGATGTAGAAGCGATATTTCACGTGTATATCTCGTACGGATCCCTTCCAACAGCAGAATTGTTCTCCGAGAAGATAGTTGTCCAGAAAAACGATTATGAGTCCTGGCTCAAGGGAACAAACTTTTCGACCTCCTTCATTCCCAACACGACTGGCCATGGCGGGCTTTTGTATATTGGAGTTCAAAAGTTAGGTATGTCCCCCTTTTATATGTTTTAAGATCTTCGTTAAAACATACAAAATCTAGGGCATATTTTCTTTCCATTTAACACTTTTAACCCTATCTAGACCGGGAGGGGCTTAAAGTGCCCGCGCCAACTTTGATGTCACGTAGCGTCTGAACGGCTAGCGCTAGAACGGCCAAACTTGGAGACTTTTCCTAGAATATTGTTGGCAACAAATCTGTATCATTGGAATAAGATAAAACATTTTTGTGTTGCCATGGAAACGGGTTTCTGGCAGGCATTTTTTTGCTAAATTTAGTAATTTTAGTTTCAACAATAGAATTTTATGGGTTTTATGTCATGTTATTAATAACATCCCATATAATTTTATGTAAATTTTATAATTAAAAATGCATAATTTATGCTAATTTGATGACGTCATTGGCCAAAATCCAAGACCATATCATTAGAACAGGTACATACAGGTTATTTTCTTTAAAATTTCATCAAAACTTCCATTTCCTTTTACAAAAAAGGTTCATATGAACGTCTTTAGTCTGTATTTTAGGCTTTATCCTGAAAAAAAAATTAAATTCAAGAGTGATGGTCCAAAATGGCGGATAGCTTAAATATCCATGACGTCATTTTATGACGTCACCGGTGTTGCTATGGGCAACATAAGACTTAGTACACCCTAATATTCTGTCATAAACCCTTTTGGTAAAGTTATGTTGTATACCATTTAGTTTTCAGGGGATAACGTATTTAGACGGTTTTGGCCAATAAAATCACATTTATGTCGTCATAATGACGTCATATAACGTCATAACGACATAAAAATTGTAGATATGCTTAATTTTTACTAGTACACTGTCCTCCTAAAATTTGGTGGTCATGCGACATACCCTTCTCGAGTTTTGAGGGGGGTCAAATGAGCCTCCCCCCGGTCCCACCAAGCTCAAAAAAGCCCGGTCTAGATAGTCTTAATCTATTGTGGCCACAGAAATTAATCTATATGACATTGTCCAGCATTCTCAGGACCGGCTAACTCTGGCAGTGGTCAGCAGTCTGTCGCACAGATCCAGGACATGAAAGACTACCGACTATCTTTCTTAGCTGTGGGCTGCTCGTCTTGGAAGGACAATGAGGAACAGTGGATGCTGAAAGACTGTGATGTATGTTAATTTACTTTGCATATCATTTAACCTATCACCCCCAAAAGACATAGCAAACTGAGGTATTTTTATAACCACTAGGATACAATTAGATCTGCTCGTTATCGGGCTTATTTATCAAAAGGACACCCCAGGGTAGCTTGAATGCTCTCTTACAACAAACGCTTTTCTGATATTGAAAATAACAATGATGGAAGCAAATGCTAAGCAAAATAGACACCAGAAAGGGAAGCAAGGGTAGTAACTAATAAGACCTCAAACATAAGCCATCATAAAGTTACTAACTCTTAACCATTTCCAAATAAAATAAATCAAAAGAAGGGCATAATATATGGACAAAGATGATCATGTATTCATAGACAAATATTCCTGCTAACAGCACAATTGGGTAAAACACATTTCTGTCACATTTCACATGAAACAGGCCACCATTAACCTGGAGAATGGAGCCATCAACTGCAGGTGTCACATGTCGGAATGGAAAGTTTCTGTGGGGACCATGACTCTTCCTGTTCCCAACTCCATCAACTTCATCAACGCGTTCCAGAACTTCCTCCATCTGAGCGACAACTCCGTAGTGCTCTCCATCGTGGTGTCTGGGTTCATCCTGTACCTCCTTCTCATGGTTCTTCTGTGCGTGGACTTTCAACGTCTATGGGTATGTTTGAGCTGCTTGATTTGATTTATTGAAATTGTAGCAATACAATACCCGTTGAACACAAGCAACTATATATGCTTGTGTCGTGACCAACGCATAAAACATTACAGAACAAACAAGACATAAGTAAACCTAGGCCCTAGAAACCACAATCGAAGAAAATCATACAATATAAAAAGCATTTAGAATCAAAATAAAAACAGCCCTACAATCTGCCCATTTAAATACTCATTTGTACATTTCATACGTTTAAAGTCTGTTTACATTACTTTTCAATAATCTTCTAAAGGCAAATGTTTGGTCCATTTAACCCCTCTAACAATTAGAAGGAATAAGTCATGTACCAAGTATCTTGACATCATAAATACATTCATTATTTTGTATTGTATCTTGTTAAAGACTCGTAGCGTTGGGACCATTTTGTTGAAGCTAAAAAAGTTTTTTTTTTATAAATCCTCAGAATGCTCGTCGCTTCACCTCCCGGATCAGCCCCACTTCTGGAGTGATCGGAGAAGCGAACAACCAGAGTAAGCCTCTGTCCAAAGTGAGTCTGATCCCGCCAGACAGGATGCCGGCACCTCACGTCTATCAGCTCACAGTCACCACCGGGTCCATGTTCGGGGCAGGGACCACCTCACGGATCGGACTCCAACTCTTCGGGTCAGAGGCCACATCTCCAGTCAAGATGCTCAACCCGGGAGGAGAGGTCGGTGATGTTGTTACTTTCTCTTTATTTACATCGATTCCTTTGAACAAGTTTCATGATTTTGCTGGACGTGTTATGCAAGACCTTTACGATATCAGTTTGTCATTTACATCATTTATCTAAACATGTATACACTAGCAAAGAAACATAATTTCATCCAAACACTAAAATTGAAAACCGGTAAGTTTGAGGAGTAAAGAATATACCTGAAACGTCTGACCGTTTTCAAAAGCATATTTTTTGGCAAATATTCCTTGTCACCTTGTTGATTTGGCTGCGTACATGAAGGACAAAAACTGTTATCATGTGCGGGGTACTGAAGGCCAATAACGAAAAAAAAAAAGAAATTATAGTCCGTATTCCAACGCTGATGTTAATTGTTTTTCATATATATATCCTTGCATTGTAGCAAAGCAAGTTCAAAATTGAAACTGCAAAAGGAATAGGCCAACATACCAACTATATGATTGTCATTTGTCATTGGTAATTACAGGAGTTGGTTCGTGGAAGTACTTTGCATTTTGTCGTGCCCGTGCGAGAGTCACTTGGAGAAGTGATGTTGTTGCACATCTGGCATGATAACTCTGGGGAAGGCGACACGGCATCCTGGTTCCTCGGACGTTTTGTCGTCAGAGATGTAGAAAAGGATGTTGTGTAAGACGTAAAATACATATACGAACCGGCATTTGTTTGATTGTTCCGTCGGTTTGGCTTCTTTGCTACACTGACCTCAATGCTCAAGTTTGACTTTACTTAATCTTGGCATGTTGGGTTTGCAAACAAATAATTCATTTGTCTCTTCCAATGTGGACAGCAACGGGAGGAAAGTTTTGCATCATGGTTGAAATGAAATGGCATGTTTGTTTTAATAGCCTCCTTTGTATTCCTGTCTCGAAAGAAACATGTAGTATTGCTGAGGAGAGAAAACGAATGGTATACAAACGTGGCCTCATTAAACCGGCTTCCTTCAATTCATAGATCTTACTTCATCTGCAATGACTGGTTGTCGACAGAGAAAGGGGACGGTGAAGTGCAGAGGGTGGTTTACTCAAGCCCCGAGGAGGAACTGACATCTTTTACCAACGTCGTCAATGAAGCAGCCAGAGATGTGCTATATGATAAACAGCTGTGGGCATCTGCCATTGTAGCAGCACCTGGTCAGTATCCTTGTTAGGCAATGAATATGTTAATTCAGGATTTGTTATGATTTTTGAGTGTTGTGCGGAGTGCTTTTGTAATGTAAATGTAACATTAGGATTCAAGTGCTCTCAACTCAGTTGTCTCTCAGGTCTTGGCCTCTTAGCCTAGTGGTTAGGGTGTTGGCTTCGTGAGCTGTTCCCCCGGGTCCAATCCCCGAGGGTGACGGTAGGGTTCTCTCTTTCTACTCCCGCCTCATGGATGACTGTTTCCTAGTACTTTAGATTCGAGAACGAGTTCAAAAGAAAAGAGGTAGCAGTGTTACAGTAGGGTTTAAGTGCTATTACTGACTCGTCTGACGGGTCCAGTCCTTTTGGCCTAGAGGTCAGTGCGTTGGATTATGAGCTGGCGGTTCTGGTTCGATTCCCGTTTTTTGGGGGGGCGGGGGCATGATAGACAGCACTATTTGCCTCTTGTGACATAAGAACAGCGCACTGACTTTTGTTAGGAAATCTTCAAAAGATGTGCAAAATTAAATCCACTTATTACTAAGAATACGTATCAATAACAGTGTTGTGGAGAGCGTGGTCTTTTCATCTACACCTCAATTTCAGCTCCAAATATACTGATATACAGTTCAGACAAACGAAAGCTCATCAAATGTGCGCATTGTTCATTCTATAATATCTGTAGGGTCCAGCTTCACCAAGGCCCAGCGTCTGTCCTGCTGCTTTACTCTGGTGAACACCATGATGCTGGCCAGCGCCATGTGGTACAAGGCAGAGAACACAACTGCTAACGCAAGGGTGTTTAACCTGGGATTTGTCCGTTTCACTGTTGAGGTAATATTTCCATGTAACTTTATATGTTTGATATATATGTATATACGTCTTGCATTTTGTTTTATTAGTTGCATCAAAGTTAAGTGACTGTAATGTTTGTTAAGACACTTAACGTATTGATTTGTTATTTTATTTTTGTTACATAGGAGCTGTACATCAGTTTCATGACTATGCTGACCGTACTTCCCGTCAATGTGATGCTCCTGCAACTCTTCGTCATTGGGGCGCCACTGTCCGTCAACACTCCAGAGATGACGATCCGTCCATCTAAACAAGGTATGGACTGGGGTAGTAGTAGCACAAGCATTGTTAAATACAAAATACACTCATGTTGACCTGGTAAAGAAATAATATACATTTGTACTTCCCTACGCACGATGCAGATTTCATTTATATGTCAAATATATTGCCTTTCAACATACGATGCGTGACCTAACCCATCTATCCTGTGATGTGTCACTTTGTTGTTATGACACCAAGACCTATATAGTGACAGGTTTTTAGCTGTAAGTTGTATTGCATATGTATCAGCCTTTCTCTGTCCCTATCTAACACAAAACTAGCTGCTGCCATTAAATCATTTTTGTTGAGCCACAGGATATTTTAGGAAAACTCTCTTCCGGTTGGCCAAGTACGTGGCGTGGGTGACCGTGTTCCTGGTGTCCACCAGTTCTGCGTTCTTCGTCCTCCTGTACAGTATGGACTGGGGGAAGGAGACGAGTGAAGCCTGGATGAAGGCCTTTGTTCTGTCCTTCATTGGATCCAGCTGTGTGGTGGATACACTTCAGGTAATGTAGCTGTCTGGTTCGTAATATTTAAGAACATTTGCAACAAGAATTAGGAGACTTCACACCTCCATGAAATATTTAGATCGAGTAATGGTGACCTCTTCATTTCAAGAATTTCATATATATATATATATATAGTGGTCATTGCTGGGAACTTAATACTTGTAATATTTGGAAGTTTATTGAAGCTGAACAAAACTAAACATGATTTATTCAAATCGGGACGTAATATGCATACTTCACAAGGAAACAAGAGAATGCCCTTATTTTGTAAGAGTTTATGCAAATTAGCGTCTTTTCATACTTACAATTCATACTTACCATGAAAAATATATGATTAGTTTAAACGGTTAACATAAGTTGGGGAAGGTATGAGGTCTTGGAACTCTTTTTGTGTATAAAACCTTAAAATAAGTCTCTAGCTTTCACATAACAAACATTATACCTTTTCCATGCCAAATGATACGGATTTGACTAGTGTGTTACTAGGTAGGGGCTATGTACTAGTAAATCTTTTGCATAAGAATTTTTGTAAATGAGCAGGTCATCAAATAAGATTCACAAAAGCAATAAACATTTCAAGGATGTATCAGGTTTCCAAACTCTATTTGCATTATCAAATTGCAATTTTTGTTATCATCATTGTTATTATTATTGTTGTTGTAATTGTTGTTTGTTAGCAATGATTCTTTATTTCCTGCTGTTCTTTCTGTTGTTTTCATTTGCTCCACGATCAAGAAAGAATACTGTTTCCCTCATCCATTGCACATACATGTAATAAAGCTGCAATAAGTAAATAAAAATGTTGTTGACTGATCAAGCAATAAATATCCTTTCCTTACAGATCTTTGTGCTGTCTGTTGCCCTGGCTGCTATATTTTCTCTCCCGTTCCTCAACAAGCCAGCAGCTATCCGGAAAGAAGACCTGCAGCTGGACCTGTGGAACTCAGCAGGTTAGAATTCTAATACTAACATGTTAGTCCAAAAATCCTGGTAACTTTTATTATGTTATGTCTTCTATGAAGATAATAATTCTGCACAATAGCAAAACTTTCGAACTGTTAGCTCCGGTGTCTTTTCTAAATGCAAAATTGCATACAAAAATTGCCTTCGAAATATTATGAATTTACAGCGCAAGTGAAATGTGTTTTTTTTTAATTCGACACATTTAAATGAGAATAACTTAGTTTTCCTTCGACAGATTACTTTCATTAATAACTACATTACCATGCAAGACGCGAAAATCGTTTTTCTTCAACACTTATGATTTACTGTACATTTTAGAGCCATGCATTTCTGTTGTCTAATCATATCTTTTAAATCATAGCACCGAAGAAGATTTACGCACTTGTAAAGCCTGATGGTCAATCGGCCAGGAAGAAGAAGGAGCTGGGTAAGAAGTCAGCTTCTGTACTGAAGGAGTTTCTTCTGCTGCTTGTCTTCGTGGTCCTCCTCTTCTACATCGCCCAGGCGGACAAAGACCAACATGCCGTCTATGAGAGACAGTCACTGTCCAACAATATTCTGCAAGAATATGATGCGGTAAGCAGATGACTCGCTTCTACTATATCCTTCAGTTTAAAAGTTCATCTGGTGTGATTGAAGTCTATCGGAAACACGTTTAAATAATCTGTTCCTGTCAGAATCATAGAAACAGAAAGTAGCTATAGCTATATGTTTCATAATCCTACAGAGCTACTTTACTTTCTTTGACACTACATGCAATTAGCCTTCGGGCATGACGACTATATGATATATTGTCTTGCCCACAGATAAAAACCCCGGACCAGTTTTACAGTTGGCTTGAGGACGTGTGGATGCCGACCCTGTACCCAACCACCTGGTACAACGGAAAGAACATGAAGTACTTAGACCGACAGTTTGCACACAACACGGGATCCTTTCGCATCGCTCCACCACGGCTGACACAAGTTCGACAACTTCCCATTTCAGGTACGTCTTGAAAAATTGACATGTTCTTCCGTCGCCTTTCTGCTTTAGTTAACTAAACGCATCTTTTTCGTCCTCATGGACTAAAGATGACCTTTAATAATCAAGGACAGGACATCTCGTCCATTGTAAACATTACCCCAACCAACAAAATCCATTTTTGCATTACAATTGCATGACATCATAGATTCTCAACTGCAGTATATTATTCTCTGTGAACCATATTAAACTTCAAGATTCTTGATATAATTCGTATTTTATCTTATATGAACTGAACAGATGTATCAACTGAGCACACATCAGCCCTCTCCCTTTTGGTTGTTATAGCCTCTCAATTTCAGTTTGTCGTGACAGTATTTAGTATAGTTCTAGTATAGTTCTATTTTCATACAAGATTCTATTTATAGAATTTACGCAAGCGTAAGATGCCTTTTCCCCTGTCCTCTGTTGATATGCTTGACTGAAACGACAGTTTATTGTAACGATTATTTTCTGCCCTTATATACTACAGAAACCATGGCGAGGACGTCTAGTGATGAGCTCGGTTGGAGCTTTCTGCAGGGGAACGGGTCTGGTAACTGTTGGCGATTCAGGATTCGGGACCAGTTAACTCAGCCAAACGACATCAACCATTGCACGACTCGCCACTCCTTTGACGTTCCTTTGAGTCATGGCTCCGCTGTATCATTCCTCGGTGCCTTGAAAAACAACGAGTTTTTCGACAAATACACACGATCCGTGGTAATCGACATCAACTTCTACAACCCCAGCCTGAAGCTGTTCAGCGTTGTGAACCTGATCTTGGATCGTTCCGGAGTAGGGCATCTTGTACCAACATCAACAATCACCTCCTTCAAACTATTTCAATACGAAACTGATGCCGACTATGTGGACTTGTTCATGCACATTCTATTCACACTTATCTTCTTAGTGGTGCTTTTTAGGGAGGTGAAAGGAATGAAAGACATGGGATGGAAGTATTTCACTTCGAAGTGGAATGTCCTCGGATGTGTTAGCCTCATCGGTACAGCAACAATAATTTCTGTCTTCATCAAGAGATATGTCGTGGCATCTGAGACACTTACAATGGTCGCTACAAGCAACGGTACGCTAGCTTCCCGATAAACATAATAAGGCTTATGCAGGATTAATGCAGGAAAGGAATTAAGAAAATTAAAGCTTGAGATTTAATAATTATATGATACCTCTTTATTTTAATTTGTTAGGTTTGATTATTTCAACTAAGGTGAATAAGACGCTTACACTGCGCGAAGAGTTACATTTACCAATGGCAGTATATGCCAGTTATTTTGAAACATATAGTGACACGACGTGGTGGCGACACACTCAAGTTGCACTTATATTCATGTCGCCACTTACATGCCAGTTAACCCTATCTAGACCGGGCTTTTTTGGGCTTGGTGGGACGGGGGAGGGGGGCTCATTCGCCCCCCCCCCTCAGAACTCGCGAACGGTATATCGTAGGATCACCAAATTTTCAGAGAATGGTATATTAGTAAATATTTATCATACGTACAATTTTTTTTGTCGATGTGACGTAATATGATGTCATTATGACGTCATTAATGTGATTTTATTGGCCAAAACCGTCTAGATAGGTTATTCCCTGAAAACTAAACGGTATACGACATAACTTTACCAAAGGTGTTTATGACAGAATATTAGGGTGTACTAAGTCTTATGGTGGCCATAGCAACCCTGGTGACGTCATAAAATGACGTCATGCATATATTACCTATCCGCCATCTTGGATCATCAATCTTGAATTTTGAAAAATAGTTTTTTTTCGGGATAAAGCCTTAAATACATGGTAAACAGACTAAAGACGTTCATATGAACCTTTTTTGTAAAAAGAAATGGGAGTATTGATGGAATTTTAAGGAAAATATGCTGTATTTACCTGATCTCATGATCTTGGATTTTGGCCAATGACGTCATCAAATTAGCATAAATTATGCATTTTTAATGATAAACTGTAAATATAATTATATGAGATGTTATTAATATTAGAAACCATATGTAGCCTGACATAAAACCCATAAAATTCTGTTGTTGAAACGGAAATTATTAAATTTAGCAAAAAATGCCTGTCAGAAACCCGTTACAATGGCAACAAGAAAAATCATAATCTTATTCCACTGGCACAGATTTGTTGCCAACAATATTTTAGGAAAAGTTACTAAGTCTGGCGGTTTTAGCTCTAGCCGTTCAGACGCTATGTGGCATCAAAGTTGGCGCGGGCACTTTTAACCCCCCACCCCCGGTCTAGATAGGATTAAGTTGAGCAATGTTTTTATCTTACTTGATATTTACTTTAAGGTCCGGTACTGTTTGAAAAATAAACATTACCCGTCTAACTGTTTATAACGTAAGCATTGCCCAACTTTACTGGCATTTACTACGGTAAAACACATTTAACTTTCCGTGCAGTGTTACTGAAAGTACCTCTTAAGATTTCATGCGTTTCTTTCATCTATCAGGTGACCTTGGGTTTGTACGATTTCTTGACCTGACTGCTGCCTTGTGGTGGGATGCTTGTTTCAAGCACGTCTTGGGCCTTGTTGTCTTCATCAACACCATCACCCTACTTCGCGTCGTCCGCTTCAGTCAAACAGTTGGCAAACTGCTGGCCATCCCCGGTATCATGAAGGAGGAGCTCCTGTCCTTCTTAGTTGTTGCTGCCGTTGCCCTCATAGCCTTTGTCAGTTCAGGTACGAAGTCATGAATTATGTCATCATTATTATGATCTCACAGAATAGTTGCATGAGTGAATCTCTCTCTCCTATTCTCCCAGTGTTTACAGCACGCTTTTTTTAAAAACAACTTCATTCAAGCCGGTTGGTCTTTCTAATCTTGCATGATGTTGTTTGCATACAATTACAGTAAATTTCTTTCACAAATGACTCTTATAACTCAAAAGTCATGATTTTACCGAAACTTTGCTACCTTTACTCTTTAACCAACGTTGACACCTTGTCATGTTCCTGGTTTCAGGACACCTCATCTTCGGAAGCCACATGGAATCTTACACAGACCTGTACCATACGATATTTGCTCTCTTCGAGATGATGCTTGGCAGGTCAGTATTATTAAAGAACGCGTAACGGTCTTCATTTACTAAATTAAAGTATGAAGCATATCGTGTTCCTAATGTTTATCACGTATTACTGTCAAGGACGTTGTCTCATGGTGAACCTACTTGTGTTTTAATTCAAGGTTCTTCGCCCAAGACATGTTGGATTCCAACCCTCTCACCGGGCCGATCTTCTTCTCTTCCTTCATGATCTGCATCTTCATCCTCCTGATGAACTTCCTCATCACCATCGTCTGTGACGCCATTTCCGCTGACGTTCACGTCACCCACGACTCTGAACTTGCCGAGTACATCTGGAGGAGTTTCCGGGCCATGTTGGGGGTTTACAGCACGCCGGATAAGGAGGATAAACCAGGTAAAGCTGGAGTCACATTTGAAAGGGGGCCTGCTCGGCATGTTCCCGGTGAAGACGCCGAGCGTGCGCCGGCTGTCAGGGTCACAATTAAATGTTCCTTTACGGTTCCCTTTCGGGTCGCTGTGGCGGCTTCTATCAAAAATTCACAAACTGTTGGTCCCTTTGACGGCCGGTTTCTGTTAGGACCCGGCGGCTAGGTAATGGCTTGGTCCGGTGAGGTTACAGGGTCGCTTCGGCGTACCTTGCCCGACGGGGCCCGAAGTGATTTTAGTTTGAGTTAAAATCAATTCGGCGACCACGCGGGGCCAAAAATAGGCCAGTTTCCGTCCAGGTCCCGTTTGGTAGAGCAAAAAAAACCGAAAACGTGCCGAGTGGGCGCCTTTGTTGAATTGTGACCTAGGCTGAGGTTAAGCAAAGTACATCATTCGGTAGTGTTTTAAAACATGGATTTTAGTCTTTGGCTTAAGTGCAGTAATTAAAGTGTTCTGCACTCCATGTTTCCCATTCTCTTGACATATACAAAAAAGTAGCTCCCTTGCAATAAAGATTCATCCATGACATACAGTCCCATGTAAATATATATCAACTCAATTTTATGTTGTATTTGTTTTCAATCATTATTGGCGCAAACATGAAGAACGTTTCCTTGTCTTTTTCTTAAGGTGAATTAAAGATGGAGGAGTTGAAAGTCAACATATGCATGATCGGGGACAAACTTGACGAAAGTCTGGACATCTGCAACTCCATCCTGCCACTGTCATCACGTCAACAGAAGAGTAGCCCGACCTCAGACGTGCTTAACCTTCTGCAGTATAGCCGTTTTAACCCTTCTTATGAAGTCATCCGCAGAGAAAGTAAATTAACAACGATTGACGAGGAAAACTAATTTGCTACCACGGATGTACAAGACGACGTCTCACAATCTAAAACTTGCTAATGACAACGTAAATAAATTCGACATAGACACCGAAATCCAAAACATGATGCACGAATACAGGAAAGAAGAGAAACTGGAGCAACAATGAGCTGAGCATGAACTAATATAACCGAAGTACGATTCAGCTCGGATCACCGGATTACATTGGTTTGCCATTGGTAGCGAGTCTTTCCAATCGAGTAACTTGGAGGACTGAGTAAGTGTTAGAAATGTCGCCAAGTCTTTCACTTGGGCTGCTGTTTTTAAAGTTCACATGTGCAAGGTTCTCCGGAAAATAGAACTGAAGCAGGCAGCATGTCCATGTACATAATACGGCCCTCTGATACCTTTTTTAATCCCTTAGGGTCATCACACACATATCCTAATATGGCCTCACGAACACTGGACCAACATAGATAGGAAGCAAGGTCCGCTGTGGTTGGCTAGTGTTCGACGAGGTTGACTACTGTTCGGCTGCGCCAGCCAAATATTTTTAAATGTTTCAAACATTGGGGGTGGCAACGGAAGGTTCGGCGATGATTGGCTGGTGCTCTGGAGTAGGTCTGGGTGTGGTTGGCAGTCAAATTTAACTAGATTTTGTTTTCATTTGTACCGAAAGGTAAATCTGTCTAAAGTTCTTATTCTGTCTTCTGTTCAGATGTTTCTAAAATTCAGCCAACCTTGGTTTGTGTCCGGTGGAACGTCGTGAATGTCTGAAGGGGCCTTTACTAGTCTAGATATAGATGTTTTAGTCATTCTCTTTTAAACGAGTTTACATTTTCGAATGGTGTAATATTGTACGTATCTGTATATAAAAGTTTAGCATTTTACCTATATATCTACCTAATGATTTCCTCACACCTGTGCAAATCATGCAATATTATGTATACATTGTTACAATTCATAAGTATTATATTAGTTATCTCTTTGTATCGTAGTAGGTAAACCCTATTTATGTTATATTTATTTCTTCATGTGTGGAAGTAAAATATACACATATATCTATACTTTGATTATAATGATGCTGCCGATTGGCCTGCTTTTAGGATACATTAACAATATGTTAATGTTTCAACTCATTAAACGTATGATTATCTATGTATGTATTGCGCTAGTATTGAATTTATGCATTATCGTAAATGATTTATAAGTATATGTTATAGGTATATGTTACATAACTTGTTTGTCAACAAGTTTTAAAACATTTACCATAGGAGAGAAGCATCCATATCTCAAAACCTTAGGCGCTCTTACAGTAACTATTAAGTTATCTTAAACGAATTTTTTAAAAAAATCCAAATTTGCTTTCTAAGGACATGACACCAATAAAAGCACCGCTTACGAATCTAGCTGTAGGTCAGGAATGCACCTACGGTATATTCCTTATTGTTTGTTGCTTGTAACATAGTGCATAAATGTTTCTTTCGAAATCTCGTTGTGTCAATGTTTTGTTCTTTGTTCAATGATGGGATCTGCGTTGTGAACTTGTGACAGTAAGTTCTATAGTAAATGTATTGTTTTCTCTCATGTTTATTCCTCCTGCCATTTCATCAAACGGATTCCATTTCTTTATTTTTTGGCCAAATGACCTGAAATTTGGTATGGAGGAAAAGTGGTCAAACACCATCATTTTTTTGGAATGTCTATCAGGCTTTTGCTAAAGTTTTAGAACATTTTTTTTCGGTTTTTACCATATATGGTATGCATAACCATCTTTGGCACAAGTGGCATGCATGTCCATATTTGGCACACACGACCTACTTACTCATCAGGTGGGAGTAGTTTCTTCTTGCTGATTGGCTGCTGGGATAATATGATCACACTTATGGTAATCAAACAGATACAGGAGTGTATTTTAAGTTAGGGTGATATGAATTGCATGGGGAATGAGGACATTTGGAATGGGGAGGAAGAATGGGTGAAATGTGCTTTTTCTTTTTAAGATTCCAACGTGCTGGTAATCATTTCATTGCCTGTTTGCAGTTTCTCGCGTTTGGGTGGACGGATTCTTTTGGGACTCGGTATATGTTTTGCTATTGGGCTGTAGATGATGCACGTTCTTTTGTTTTTATTGTACATGTGTTTTCGGGCGGGAAAATGGTGCCTTATGGTGGCCCCAGAACACCCCTTCGAGCCTGAAAGTGGTCGCGACCGTCGATCTTTGGTGTGTTTGAAGTACTCTCGGTCGGGTCCACTTTCGCACAGAGGTGTCTGGTCTCGATGCATTCTTTGTTTATGTTTAAAATATGCACCAAAACGCTCTTTTCCAGGGCTGCATAGCCAGATTCAGTGAAAAATGCACAACCTTTGGTGATAATATATTTCTTTGCGGATTTATGGTGTTTTTTTACTTGGATCGAACCCGGAAGTGTCAATACGGGGGCACGATGTCTGGTAAAAGTCACAAGTATGCAAATGAGTATTATGCAAACGTTTGCATATGTGCCTATATTACTACCATTTCTTGTAAACTCTTGCATATTTGACGTACTATAAGCAGCAAGCTTCTGTATGTGACATTTCGGACCCCAGTCACTATGTCTTCGATCGAAGTATTTGTGGTTTTAACGTCAGATTTAACGGTTTCGGTTGTCATTCTGAGTTTCATTACGAGTTCCTTGCGGCAGATTAAATAGAATTTCATAAGTTCATGGGTACATGTTATAAGCTGCAGATGAAAATGTTGACCTGTGTTAACACAACTTGGAACGCTAAATCTAACACGTAAAATTTAACATTATCAACTATTCATAACAAACAGCATATAACAATATACAATAAAAAGCCCGGAGGTATAAAATCTCAGATTTTACTTGTTGTTATATTGTTCTCATTTGCTTGTTTACATTCTTTTTATGAGCCTCCTAAAATACAGCAAATTGCCTGGTGCAACTTGGAGTCGCCGGAAAAGCGAAATAGCGATGCTAATCTGTTGAAAGTTATTGAAAATAACAATCTAGATGAGAAAATGTCAATTATTTATATTTACAGTTTTGGCGAAAAACTCTTACATAAGGTCATGTTGATTTGATTATATGGAAGACATCCGTACGCGCATGAATTTTCGGCCGTTTGCTAACAAATAAAGTTTTCAACCATACTGTAATACGTACAAAACGTTTACAAAATTAGCAAATATAAACCGAAAGTTGCAAAAAAATATTGGAAAACCATAGTCTGTGTCATTTCTAGGATTGTCCAACCTTCATGACGACGTAGACTTCATAATAAAATAAAGCAACTTTTTTTTTTGGAAAACTTTTTTTATTCGCACGCTCGCATCAGTTTTGGGGTTCCCAGAGGATGTCGTCCATATAATCAACTCAACATGGCCTAATATTGCTTTAAAATCTTCCTCTATCACACACGATAACAAGAGTTTTGAACTGTCATACTATTTACTACGTTATAATACAAGGGTTGATAAAAAAGTTCGCAGCCTTACCTACAAGACCTCACTGAAACTCCCATTCTGGGGTATAACTGTATACTATGATGTCTTAGATCACTGCACACAAAAATGCAAATTTTTATATTCATTATGGGGGGAAATGGGTCGTCCTCGGTTTGGTCCTATATTCCTACTCATGTCGAAATCTAGAGCAAGATTCAAGCATGCACTTAGACAGTGTAAACGTAATGAGGATAGGGCTCGAGCAGACTCCACTGTTAACAGTTTTAATTCTGGAAACTATAGGGAGTTCTGGAGAAATGTGAGAAATTCTAATTCCTCTAATACGGTTCTACCCAACACTGTAGACGGTACTTCTGGTGCGGAGAATATTGCTAACCGTTGGAAAGAACATTTTGAGTCTCTGTTAAATTCTGTAGATAATCAAACTCATAAGCCGGAAGTGATTTCCGCTCTGTCACCTGTATGCTTTGATCACGGTATGCAAATCTCCGCACTGGAGCTCGCCAATACCATTAGGGATTTACCCAATGGTAAGGCGTGTGGGTCAGATGGTATAAGGAATTAGCACCTGAAATATGCTGGTCCGAGCTTGTATGTCCATTTGTCGTTGCTGTTTACAGCTACCATTGTCCATAATTTTATTCCCAGTAGCCTTTTAGACACTATTATTGTTCCCATCGTAAAAAAAAATCTGGTAACATCTCTTGTACTGACAATTATAGACCAATTGCGATCACTTCGGCGTTATCGAAAGTCCTAGAGGCACTCCTGCTTAATCGTCTGAAGCCTTTTCTTCTGACGTCTGATTCTCAATTTGGCTTTAAACCTAAACATGGGACTGACATGTGTGTTTTTATGTTAAAGCAAATTATCGAGTACTACAGGGGCTTAGGGTCCCCCGTCTTTGTGTGCTTTATGGATGCCTCTAAGGCCTTTGATCGCGTAAACCACTGGACACTGTTTAGAAAGTTGATCGACAGAAATGTTCCGCTATATCTAGTTCGATTCTTGGTTTCCTGGTATACGAATCAAAGAATGTTTGTGAGATGGGGTGCAGTCCTTTCCCCCAGCTTCTCCGTTGCTAACGGAGTACGACAGGGTAGTTTACTGTCCCCATATCTTTTTAATGTATACATAGATGATTTGAGTGTAAGCTTAAACAATGCCAAGGTGGGCTGTTATGTAGGTGGGTCCATCACCAACCACCTGTTTATGCCGACGACTTATGTCTGATTTGCCCTAGCATTAAATCTCTACAGAGATTGGTTGGGATTTGTGAAGTGGTTGGCCATGGTAATGACATATTGTTTAATACTAATAAGACTTTCTGTATGTATTTTCCATGTACTCGTTTGCCACTTCAGCTTCCATTGCCACCTGTAGGTCTATACGGTACCAACCTGAAGTATGTAAACTCATTTGTCTATTTGGGTATACACCTAAATACCACATTAAGTGACGATGATTGTGTACTTGCTATGCTGAAGAGTCTTTATAGTCGTGCAAACAGTATCAACCGCAAATTTTTCTGTTGCTCTCCATCTGTTAAGAGACACCTGTTTATGACGTATTGCGCCCAGCTATATGGCGCCCAGTTATGGAGCTCTGTAAGCTCTGGTGTTTTGTATAAGTGTAGAGTGGCTTATAATAATTGTTTTAGAATCATAATGAATCTGCCTCGGCGTTGCAGCGCGAGTGAAATGTTTGTCTGTAACTATATTGACACTTTTGAAACCAGGAGGAGGAGAATTTGTTATTCTTTTCTAAAAAGGTTATTTTCCTCCAATAACGCAACAATCTGTCGCTTAATTCATTCCGATGCCTTCTACAGGAATTCATTCTTTCGGAAGACCTACCATTTGTTATGCTTTTAGGTTTCTTCCTGTTTTACTTGTATGTCTGTAGTGTTTTTGTATTATTTTAATGATGTATTGTACATGTTATATGGGTTTTTTTTTACCTGAAATAAAGAATGAATTAATTAATTAGCACGTGACGCCCCGTGAAAATGGGCGGGTGAGGGCAAAATCACAAAATGGCCGAAACAGAAGCTCGTACTGCGATCACGTATATCGATAAAAAGTGATGTGTCCCAAGGAAGTTCAGGAACACATGGTCAAGACACTTGGTGATAACTCCTTTTCTTATTAAACTGTAAAAAAGTGGGTTGCCAACGTCAAGCGCGACACGGAGAGCACGAAAGATGGACAGAGGTCGGGGCGCCCTAAAATCAGCACCACGGACAATCCAGCTCAGGCCATCCATCACATGATAGTAAATGACAGATGTGACACTGTCCAACGTGTAACAGGTTCATTCGCCTTAGTTGTGGCTCAGTTCACAATGTTTTCTCGGATGAGCAAGCTGTCTGTAAGGTGGATGTTGACTGCCCACGTGTTAAGACAGCTAGAATGTTGTCTGAACATTAGAAGTTAGACAGGCTGGACATTTCAAGGAACGAATTCAGTCCATGAAGGCAATTTACTAAAACGATTTGTCACCTAAGATGAGACATGGGTTCGCCACTTGTACCCCGAATCAAAACGGCAGAGAAAACAATTGATAAAGAACGATTCCAGTGGATGCCGCCTGAAAGCTCCTACGCTTATAGAACTTGTCTTGTGTAATAGTTTTTATATCCTTCCTTGTACTTTCATTAAACGTAATTCATTCAAATCAGTATACCAGTTGCATAATATATGGGGAAATGTTATAATGGCCACCTTTTTAAGATAACATTTCTGTTAGGTGGAGAATATGATCAAGTGATATACTGCATGCAATTATGGCTCTTGAAAGAAAAATGTATACTTTTTCAGAATGGTTAAGATTATTTGGCGAAGGAATGAAGTCGTCGAACTTGTTTTGAAGGTTGTGAAATCTTACATTTTAAGGTCGACGTCCCTTTTAGTTGACAGAAGCAATATTTTAACCAATACAATTTGATACTTAAATCTTCATACCAATACAATTTCCTTTCTTACTGTCACAAGTGAACAACGCAGATCCCATCATTGAACAAAGAAAAAAACATTGACACAACCAAAAACAAACACAACGAGATTTCCGAAGAAACATTTATGCGCTATGTTACAAGCAACAAACAATAAGGAATATTGAATCCTGACCTACAGCTAGATTCGTAAGCGGTGCTTTTATTGGTGTCATGTCCTTAGTAAGCGAATTTGGATTTTTTTTTAAATTTCGTTTAAGATAACTTAATAGTTACTGTAAGAGCGCCTAAGGTTTTGAGATATGGATGCTTCGCTCCTATGGTAAATGTATCAAAACATGTTGACAAACGTAAACTACTGAAGTTATGTAACATATACCTATAACATATACTTATAAATCATTTACGATTATGCATAAATTCCATACTAGCACAATACATACATAGATAATCATACGCTTAATGAGTTGAAACATTAACATATTGTTAATGTATCCTAAAAGCATGCAAATCGGCAGCATCATTATAATAAAAAGTATAGATATATGTGTATATTTTACTTCCACACATGAAGAAATGAATATAACATATATAGGGTTTACCCACTTCGATACATAAAGATATCTTATGAATTGTAACAATGTATACATAATATTGCATGATTTGCACAGGTGTGAGGAAATCATTAGGTAGATATATAGGTAAAATGCTAAACCTTTATATACAGATACGTACAATATTACACCATTCAAAAATGTAAACTGGTTTGAAAAAGAATAACTACAACATCTATATCTAGACTAGTAAAGGCCCCTTCAGACATTCACGACGTTCCACCGGACACAAACCAAGGTTGGCTGAATTTTAGAAACATCTGAACAGAAGACAGACGAAGAACTTTAGACAGATTTACCTTTCGGTACAAATGAAAACAAAATTTAGTTAAATTTGACTGCCAACCACACCCAGACCTACTCCAGAGCACCAGCCAACCATCGCCGAACCTTCCGTTGCCACCCCCAATGTTTGAAACATTTAAAAATATTTGGCTGGCGCAGCCGAACAGTTGTCAACCTCGCCGAACACTAGCCAACCACAGCCGACCTTGCTTCCTAACTATGTTGGTCCAGTGTTCGGGAGGCCATATTAGGATATGTGTGATGACCCTAAGGGATTAAAAAGGTATCGGAGGGCCGTGTCATGTACATGCTGCCTGCTCCAGTTCTATTTCCAGGAGAACCTTGCACATGTGAACTTTAAAAACAGCAGCCCATGTGAAAGACTTGGCGACATTTCTTACACTTACTCAGTTATCCAAGTTACTCGATTGGAAAGACTCGCTGCCGATGGCAAACCAATGTAATCCGGTGATCCGAGCTGAATCTTACTTCGGTTATATTAGTTCATGCTCAGCTCATTGTTGCTCTAGTTTCTCTTCTTTCTGGTACCGGTATTCGTGCATCATGTTTTGGATTTTGGTGTCTATGTCGAATTTATTTACTTTGTCATTAGCAAGTTTTAAATTGAGACGTCGTCTTGTACATCCGTGGTAGCAAATTAGTTTTCCTCGTCAATCGTTGTTAATTTACTTTCTCTGCGGATGACTTCATAAGAAGGGTTAAAACGGCTATACTTCAGAAGGTTAAGCACGTCTGAGGTCGGGCTACTCTTCTGTTGACGTGATGACAGTGGCAGGATGGAGTTGCAGATGTCCAGACTTTCGTCAAGTTTGTCCCGGATCATGCATATGTTGACTTTCAACTCCTCCATCTTTAGTACACCTTTGAAAAAGACAAGGAAACGTTCTTCATGTTTGCGCCAGTAATGATTGAAAACAAATGCAACATAAAATTGAGTTGATATATATTTACATGGGACTGTATGTCATCGATGAATCTTTATTGCAAGGGAGCTACTTTTTTGTATATGTGAAGAGAATGGGAAACATGGAGTGCAGAACACTTTAATTACTGTACTAAAGCCAAAGACTAAAAGCCATGTTTTAAAACACTACCGAATGATGTACTTTGCTTAACCTCAGCCTAGGTCACAATTCAACAAAGGCGCCCACTCGGCACGTTTTCGGGTTTTTTTTGCTCTACCAAACGGGACCTGGACGGAAACTGGCCTGTTTTTGGCCCCGCGTGGTCGCCGAATTGATTTTAACTGAAACTAAAATCACTTCGGGCCCCGTCGGGTAGGGTACGCCGAAGCGACCTTGTAACCTCACCGGACCAAGTCACCGGACCAACAGAAACCGGCCGTCAAAGGGACCAAAAGTTTGTGAATTTTTTATAGAAGCCGCCACAGCGACCCGAAAGGGAGCCGTAAAGGAACATTTAATTGTGACCCTGACAGCCGGCGCACGCTCGGCGTCTTCACCGGGAACATGCCGAGCAGGCCCCCTTTCAAATGTGACTCCAGCTTTACCTGGTTTATCCTCCTTATCCGGCGTGCTGTGAAACCCCAACATAGCCCGGAAACTCCTCCAGATGTACTCAGCAAGTTCAGAGTCGTGGGTGACGTGAACGTCAGCGGAAATGGCGTCACAAACGATGGTAATGAGGAAGTTCATCAGGAGGATGAAGATGCAGATCATGAAGGAAGAGAAGAAAATCGGCCCGGTGAGAGGGTTGGAATCCAACATGTCTTGGGCGAAGAACCTTGAATTAAAACACAAGTAGGTTCACCATGAGACAACGTCCTTGACAGTAATACGTGATAAACATTAGGAACACGATATGCTTCATACTTTAATTTAGTAAATTAAGACCGTTACGCGTTCTTTAATAATACTGACCTGCCAAGCATCATCTCGAAGAGGGCAAATAACGTATGGTACAGGTCTGTGTAAGATTCCATGTGGCTTCCGAAGATGAGGTGTCCTGAAACCAGGAACATGACAAGGTGTCAACGTTGGTTAACGAGTAAAGGTAGCAAAGTTTCGGTAAAATCATGACTTTTGAGTTATGAGAGTCATTTGTGAAAGAAATTTACTGTACTTGTATGCAAACAACATCATGCAAGATTAGAAAGACCAACCGGCTTGAATGAAGTTGTTTTTAAAAAAAGCGTGCTGTAAACACTGGGAGAATAGGAGAGAGAGATTCACTCATGCAACTATTCTGTGAGATCATAATAATGATGACATAATTCATGACTTTGTACCTGAACTGACAAAGGCTATGAGGGCAACGACAGCAACAACTAAGAAGGACAGGAGCTCCTCCTTCATAATGCCGGGGATTGCCAGCAGTTTGCCAACTGTTTGACTGAAGCGGACGACGCGAAGTAGGGTGATGGTGTTGATGAAGACAACAAGGCCCAAGACGTGCTTGAAACAGGCATCCCACCACAAGGCAGCAGTCAGGTCAAGAAATCGTACAAACCCAAGGTCACCTGATAGATGAAAGAAACTCATGAAATCATAGAGGTACTTTCAGTAACACTGCACGGAAAGTTAAATGGTAGTAAGTGCCAGTAAAGTTGGGCAATGTTTACGTTCTAAACAATTAGACGGGTAATGTTTATTTTGTAAACAGTACCGGACCTCAAAGTAAATATCAAGTAAGATAAAAACATTGCCCAACTTAACTGGTATGTTAGTGGCGACATGAATATAACTTGAGTGTGTCGCCACCACGCCGTGTTACTATATGTTTCAAAACAACTGGCATATACTGCGATTGGTAAAGCTAAATCTTCGCGCAGTGTAAGCGTCTTATGCAGCATAGTTGAAATAATCAAACCTAAAAAAATCAAAAAAAGATATCATATAATCATTAAATCTGAAGCTTTAAATTTCTTAATTCGATTACTGCATTAATAGAGTTATCCTTTTTTATCGGGAAGCTAGCGTACCGTTGCTTGTGGCGACCATTTCAAGTGTCTCAGATGCCACGACATATCTCTTGATGAAGACAGAAATTATTGTTGCGGTACCGATGAGGCTAACACATCCGGGGACATTCCACTTCGAAGTGAAATACTTCCACCCCATGTCTTTCATTCCTTTCACCTCCCTAAAAAGCACCACTAAGAAGATAAGTGTGAATAGAATGTGCATAAACAAGTCCACATAGTCGGCATCAGTTTCGTATTGAAATAGTTTGAAGGAGGTGATTATTGATGTTGGTACAAGATGTCCTACTCCGGAACGATCCAAGATCATGTTCACAACGCTGAACAGCTTCAGGCTGGGGTTGTAGAAGTTGATGTCGATTGCCAAGGATCGTGTATATTTGTCGAAAAACTCGTTGTCTCTCAAGGCACCGAGGAATGATACAGCGGAGCCATGATCCAAAGGAACGTCAAAGGAGTGGCGAGTCGTGCAATGGTTGATGTCGTTCAGCTGAGTTAACTGGTCCCGAATCATGAATCGCCAACAGTTACCAGACCCGTTCCCCTGCAGAAAGCTCCAACCAAGCTCATCACTAGACGTCCTCGCCATGGTGTCTGTATTATGTAAGGGCAGAAAATAATCGTTACAATAAACTGTCGTTTCAGTCAAGCATATTAACAGAGGACAGGGGAAAAGGCATCTTTCTCTTGCGTAAGTCCTTATCTCATTTTTTTTCCATATTAGCTCTATATGGAAAAAATGAGATAGCACGTCCTTATCTCATTTTTTTCCATATAAGAATTCCATCAAACTCTATATGGAAAAAATGAGATAACACGTCCTTATCTCATTTTTTTCAATTAGAATAAGAATACGTACTAACTAAATGTGATAAATAATCAAGTCTATGCAATTGTAATGCAAAACTGGATTGTGTTCTTTGGGGTAATGTTTACAATGGACGAGATGTTTTGTCTTTTAATATTAAAGGCCATTTCTAGTCCATGAAGACGAAAAAGATGCGTTTAACTAAAGCAGGAGGACGACGGAAGAACATGTCAATTTTTCAAGACGTACCTGAAATGGGAAGTTGTCGAACTTGTGTCAGCCGTGGTGGGCCGATGCGAAAGGATCCCGTGTTGTGTGCAAACTGTCGGTCTAAGAACTTCATGTTCTTTCCGTTGTACCAGGTGGTTGGGTACAGGGTCGGCATCCACACGTCCTCAAGCCAACTGTAAAACTGGTCCGGGGTTTTTATCTGTGGGCAAGACAATATATTATATAGTCGTCATGCCCGAAGGCTAATTGCATGTAGTGTCAAAGAAAGTAAAGTAACTCTGTAGGATTATGAAACATATAGCTATAGCTACTTTCTGTTACTATGATTCTGACAGAAACAGATTATTTAAACGTGTTTCCGATAGACTTCAATCACACCATATGAACTTTCAAACTGAAGGCTATAGTAGAAGCTAGTCATCTGCTTACCGCATCATATTCTTGCAGAATATTGTTGGACAGTGACTGTCTCTCATAGACGGCATGTTGGTCTTTGTCCGCCTGGGCGATGTAGAAGAGGAGGACCACGAAGATAAGCAGCAGAAGAAACTCCTTCAGTACAGAAGCTGACTTCTTACCCAGCTCCTTCTTCTTCCTGGCCGATTGACCATCAGGCTTTACAGGTGCGTAAATCTTCTTCGGTGCTATGATTTAAAAGATATGATTAGACAACAGAAATGCATGGCTCTAAAATGTACAGTAAATCATAAGTGTTGAAGAAAAACGATTTTCGCGTCTTGCATGGTAATGTAGTTATTAAGGAAAGTAATCTGTCGAAGGAAAACTAAGTTATTCTCATTTAAATGTGTCGAATTAAAAAAAAAAACATTTCACTTGCGCTGTAAATTCATAATATTTCGAAAGCAATTTTTGTATGCAATTTTTCATTAAGAAAAGACACCGGAGCTAACAGTTCGAAAGTTTTGCTATTGTGCAGAATTATTATCTTCATAGAAGACATAACATAATAAAAGTTACCAGGATTTTTGGACTAACATGTTAGTATTAGAATTCTAACCTGCTGAGTTCCACAGGTCCAGCTGCAGGTCTTCTTTCCGGATAGCTGCTGGCTTGTTGAGGAACGGGAGAGAAAATATAGCAGCCAGGGCAACAGACAGCACAAAGATCTGTAAGGAAAGGATATTTATTGCTTGATCAGTCAACAACATTTTTATTTACTTATTGCAGCTTTATTACATGTATGTGCAATGGATGAGGGAAACAGTATTCTTTCTTGATCGTGGAGCAAATGAAAACAACAGAAAGAACAGCAGGAAATAAAGAATCATTGCTAACAAACAACAATTACAACAACAATAATAATAACAATGATGATAACAAAAATTGCAATTTGATAATGCAAATAGAGTTTGGAAACCTGATACATCCTTGAAATGTTTATTGCTTTTGTGAATCTTATTTGATGACCTGCTCATTTACAAAAATTCTTATGCAAAAGATTTACTAGTACATAGCCCCTACCTAGTAACACACTAGTCAAATCCGTATCATTTGGCATGGAAAAGGTATAATGTTTGTTATGTGAAAGCTAGAGACTTATTTTAAGGTTTTATACACAAAAAGAGTTCCAAGACCTCATACCTTCCCCAACTTATGTTAACCGTTTAAACTAATCATATATTTTTCATGGTAAGTATGAATTGTAAGTATGAAAAGACGCTAATTTGCATAAACTCTTACAAAATAAGGGCATTCTCTTGTTTCCTTGTGAAGTATGCATATTACGTCCCGATTTGAATAAATCATGTTTAGTTTTGTTCAGCTTCAATAAACTTCCAAATATTACAAGTATTAAGTTCCCAGCAATGACCACTATATATATATATATATATGAAATTCTTGAAATGAAGAGGTCACCATTACTCGATCTAAATATTTCATGGAGGTGTGAAGTCTCCTAATTCTTGTTGCAAATGTTCTTAAATATTACGAACCAGACAGCTACATTACCTGAAGTGTGTCCACCACACAGCTGGATCCAATGAAGGACAGAACAAAGGCCTTCATCCAGGCTTCACTCGTCTCCTTTCCCCAGTCCATACTGTACAGGAGGACGAAGAACGCAGAACTGGTGGACACCAGGAACACGGTCACCCACGCCACGTACTTGGCCAACCGGAAGAGAGTTTCCTA
>NW_017804198.1:517601-568322 GCF_001625305.1 Branchiostoma belcheri
AAAAATGATTTAATGGCAGCAGCTAGTTTTGTGTTAGATAGGGACAGAGAAAGGCTGATACATATGCAATACAACTTACAGCTAAAACCTGTCACTATATAGGTCTTGGTGTCATAACAACAAAGTGACACATCACAGGATAGATAGGTTAGGTCACGCATCGTATGTTGGAAAGGCAATATATTTGACATATAAATGAAATCTGCATCGTGCGTAGGGAAGTACAAATGTATATTATTTCTTTACCAGGTCAACATGAGTGTATTTTGTATTTAACAATGCTTGTGCTACTACTGCCCCAGTCCATACCTTGTTTAGATGGACGGATCGTCATCTCTGGAGTGTTGACGGACAGTGGCGCCCCCATGCGGAAGAGTTGCAGGAGCATCACATTGACGGGAAGTACGGTCAGCATAGTCATGAAACTGATGTACAGCTCCTATGTAAACAAAAATAAAATAACAAATCAATACGTTAAGTGTCTTAACAAACATTACAGTCACTTAACTTTGATGCAACTAATAAAACAAAATGCAAGAAGTATATACATATATATCAAACATATAAAGTTACATGGAAATATTACCTCAACAGTGAAACGGACAAATCCCAGGTTAAACACCCTTGCGTTAGCAGTTGTGTTCTCTGCCTTGTACCACATGGCGCTGGCCAGCATCATGGTGTTCACCAGAGTAAAGCAGCAGGACAGACGCTGGGCCTTGGTGAAGCTGGACCCTACAGATATTATAGAATGAACAATGCGCACATTTGATGAGCTTTCCTTTGTCTGAACTGTATATCAGTATATTTGGAGCTGAAATTGAGGTGTAGATGAAAAGACCACGCTCTCCACAACACTGTTATTGATACGTATTCTTAGTAATAAGTGGATTTAATTTTGCACATCTTTTAAAGATTTCCTAACAAAAGTCAGTGTGCTGTTCTTATGTCACAAGAGGCAAATAGTGCTGTCTATCATGCCCCCGCCCCCCCAAAAACGGGAATCGAACCAGAAACGCCAGCTCATGATCCAACGCACTGACCTCTAGGCCAAAAGGACTGGACCCTTACAGACGAGTCAGTAATAGCACTTAAACCCTACTGTAACACTGCTACCTCTTTTCTTTTGAACTCGTTCTCGAATCTAAAGTACTAGGAAACAGTCATCCATGAGGCGGGAGTAGAAAGAGAGAACCCTACTGTCACCCTCGGGGATTGGACCCGGGGGAACAGCTCACGAAGCCAACACCCTAACCACTAGGCTAAGAGGCCAAGACCTGAGAGACAACTGAGTTGAGAGCACTTGAATCCCAATGTTACATTTACATTACAAAAGCACTCCGCACAACACTCAGAAATCATAACAAATCCTGAATTAACATATTCATTGCCTAACAAGGATACTGACCAGGCGCTGCTACAATGACAGATGCCCACAGCTGTTTATCATACAGCACATCTCTGGCTGCTTCATTGACGACGTTGGTAAAAGATGTCAGTTCCTCCTCGGTGCTTGAGTGAACCACCCTCTGCACTTCACCGTCCCCTTTCTCTGTCGACAACCAGTCATTGCAGATGAAGTAAGATCTGTGAATTGAAGGAAGCCGGTTTAATGAGGCCATGTTTGTATACCATTCGTTTTCTGTCCTCAGCAATACTACATGTTTCTTTCGAGACAGGAATACAAAGGAGGCTATTAAAAGAAACATGCCATTTCATTTCAACCATGATGCAAAACTTTCCTCCCGTTGCTGTCCACATTGGAAGAGACAGATGAATTGTTAGATGACAAACCCAACATGCCAAGATTAAGTAAAGGCAAACTTGAGCATTGAGACAAGTGTAGCAAAGAAGCCAAACCGACGGAACAATCAAACAAAAGCCGGTTCGTTTATGTATTTTACGTCTTACACAACATCCTTTTCTACATCTCTGACGACAAAACTTCCGAGGAACCAGGATGCCGTGTCGCCTTCCCCAGAGTTATCATGCCAGATGTGCAACAACATCACTTCTCCAAGTGACTCTTGCACAGGCATGACAAAATGCAAAGTGCTTCCACGAACCAACTCCTGTAATTACCAATGACAAATGACAGTCATAGATGGTATGTTGGCCTATTCTTTCTACAGTTTCCATTTTGAACTTGCTTTGCTACAATGCAAGAATATATGTGAAAAACAATCAGCGTTGGAATACGGACTATAATTTCTTCCGTTTAATTTCGCTATTGGCCTTCAGTACCCTGCACATGATAACAGTTTTTGTCATTCATGTACGCAACTAAATCAACAAGGTGACAAGGAATATTCGCAAAAAAAAGACAGGTACTCAAGAAACTGGATATGATTTTGGAAACGGTAAGACGTTTCAAGTACTATATTCTTTACTCTTCAAATTTACCGGTTTTCAATTATTGTGTTTGAATAAAATTATGTTTCTTTGCTAGTATATATATGTTTAGATATTTGATGTAACTGACAAAATAATACCGTGTAGCTCTTGCATAACACGTCCTGCAAATTCGTGAAAAATGTTCAAAGGAAAAGGTGTAAATAAAGAAAAAGTAACAACATCACCGACCTCTCCTCCTGGGTTGAGCATCTTGACTGGAGATGTAGCCTCTGACCCGAAGAGTTGGAGTCCGATCCGTGAGGTGGTCCCTGCCCCGAACATGGACCCGGTGGTGACCGTGAGCTGATAGACGTGAGGTGCCGGCATCCTGTCTGGCGGGATCAGACTCACTTTGGACCGAGGCTTAGGAGCCTTCTAAAAATTTATGACAAAACACAGCTTACTTTAAGCTTTCGCAAGATACAAAATTATGAATTGAATTATGACGTCTTTGTTAGATACATGAATTATTCCCTCTAATATTTAGAGAGATTGCATGGACTAAAACATATGTGCCTTTAAAAATTATTAAAACGTTATGTGAACAGACATTTAAACGTTTTAGAAAGCGAATGAATTGTGGCAAGAAACTTTAAGTTGAAGTATTTAATTAATGAAATGAGTACATAGTAGGGCTGTTTTATCTTAATTATGATTCTTTTTATATCGTATGTATGTCTTCTTTTGAGGGCCGAGGTTTATATGATAATAACAATGACAAATGAAAATATATACCTTGTTTTGTAATGCATTATGTGTTGGTCACGGCAGAAGCAATAGCAATCTCGCATGTATTGTATTGCTACAATTCCAATAAATAAAATCAAGAAGCTCAAACATACCCTTAGACGGTGAAAGTCCACGCACAGAAGAACCATGAGAAGGAGGTACAGGATGAACACAGACACCACGATGGAGAACACTACGGAGTTGTCGCTCAGATGGAGGAAGTTCTGGAACGCGTTGATGAAGTTGATGGAGTTGGGAACTGGAAGAGTCATGGTCCCCACAGAAACTTTCCATTCCGACATCTGACACCTGCAGCTGATGGCTCCATTCTCCAGGTTAATGGTGGCCTGTTTCAGGTGAAATGTGACAGAAATATTTGTGTAGCAGGAACATTATCCTATTAATACATAATTATCTTTGTCCATATATTATGCCCGTGTTTTGATTTTCTTTCCGTAATTTGGAAATGGTTTAGGGACATTATGATGGCTTACGTTTGAGGTCTTATTTATTTAATAGTTACTACCCATGCTTCTCTTTCTGTTGTCTATTTTGCTCAGAATTTGTTTCCATCATTATCATATCAGAAACGCGTTCATTGTAAGAGACCATTCAAGCTACCCTGTGGTGTCCTTTTGATAAGTAAGTCCAATACCGAGCAGACCAAATTGTATCGTAGTGGTTACAAATGCCTCAGTTTGCATTTTTTTTTGGGGGGGGGGGGGTTAGGGTTAAATGATATGCTTTGTTATACCATGGCGGCTAATTTAATTCACTTACATTACAGTCTTCCATCATCCATTGTTTCTTATTGTCCTTCCAAGACGAGCAGCCTACAGCTGAGAAAGATAGTTGGTAGTCTTTCTTGTCCTGGATCTGTGCGACAGACTGCTGACCACTGCCAGAGTTAGCCGGCCCTGAGAATGGCATACATATAGATTAATTTCTGTGGCCACAACAATTGCCTAAAAAATGTGAAATGGAAACAAAATGCGTCCTAGATTTTGTATGTTTCAACAAGGATCTCAGTACATATGAAAAGTGGACGTACCTAACTTCTGAACTCCAATATACAAATGCCCGCCATGGCCAGTCGTGTTGGGAATGAAGGAGGTCGAAAAGTTTGTTCCCTTGAGCCAGGACTCATAATCGTTTTTCTGGATGACTATCTTCTCGGAAAACAGTTCTGCTGTTGGAAGGGATCCGTGCGAGATGTACACGTGAAATATCGCTTCTACATCCCACCAGTTCATATGCACAACAGGGATGACATTATCGTGTGGAACACTGAAGGCGTGGTACACCATAGCTGTGCCGTTACTGTTTCCTTCCGTCTTACTTGGGGTTTCTGTCGTTACATGTGGCCGGTCGGCTGGTTGTACTGTCTCTTGGAAGGGTACAAATGGCATGTTCAGTTCTACCTCTCTGTTTTTGCGATGGCTTCCGGGTTCCTTTGAGTCTACAGTCAGGAAAGTCACCGAGGACGAGATGTTTTGTCCTCCTGTTGATTCACTCCAGGAATATGGATTCTTTTTGGAAACTATCATCTGTAATACGAAAGTTTTTCTGTTCAATGCTCTTGAATATATAATGACGTAGCTTTCATTGCAGACTCCGCTTGCCTTTTCTTTCCATTGTCAGTTGTGCGTGTTTTACTCAATTTAATGGGTTCTGATAACCAACCCTGGCTGGTAAAGCAACATTTTTCAAAATTGAGAGAAAAAAAATACCAGGTATTGCTATTACAATAATTCTCCGAAGCCAGGATAAGTGATCTAAAAGAAACCGTTACCTATTGCCTTATGAAAAGGGGTAAAATTGTAGAGGGCACCACGAAGTAGTTGAGTCTACCTGCCTTAACATCCTGCATGTGATGTGTATGAGCCCCGGTTTGTGTGGATAAAATATTTGCCACAATATCACATGAGTTAAGAAGGAGGTCCTTGTCTGAAGGAGATCGTGCCACAATAACACAGACGCTTTTTGTTTCAAAACGTGAGTGATATTCTCCACCCTCGGGCTGCAGCGCCAACAGTGTGTCGGCTACCTGGTCCAAAGATGCCACGATAGACTGCGACGCCCTTTGTTGCTTGAAATTGAATTGAAAGACGCTAAATGTTATCAAAAAAGGAGGATGGAAGGTTTGTATTCCTTGTTCGCATATCAAGAAATGAGGAAACCCAAGAGTGTGCTGGTTTTCTCTATATCTAATTAAAACATAAACAACAAAGCATAAATCTAAATCTATAAATTACAGTATAACGATAACAAAATATAGTTTTAATTAACAATTAGAATAACAAATAATAACAACTACGTTATCATTCGATAACATAAGTAAGCGGTAATTAAGGAAAAAACTATAAATTATAATATAACAATGGTAATACATGGCTGAATCAACATTTCAATTAACAAAAAATAACAAATGGTAACAATTACGTAAATATCTAATAACATAACTGATAACGTACTCCAGATGAATAATTGCTTATTAATGTTGATGAACGGAACAGAAGCTAAGCATAAGAAGGTTTGAGCAGTAAACATGCAATTGCCACATTGGGTTGACAGATTTAATGTTGGTGCAATGTTATTAAATATAAATCAAGTATATCACACAACATGACATCAGATAGATTATTACCATGCTTTGCTTTTCCTCCTGTTTTTCTTTCAACATCTTTAGCTGCTGCTTGGGGGAAATTTCAGGGTCACTCATGTCGATGACATCGCTTTCAAACAAGTTGTCAGAATAGTTTATAGTTTGTGTTTCCTGTTCTGGTAACAAATCTACAACTGCTGACGCCGTCTGCACCAAAGCTGAAACAGTAAATGGTTGAAATGAAAAAAAAAGCAAAAAAAACCTATCAATCAGTAAAACGCACTAACTGCATTGGCATTATTTATTTATATTATGAAAGACCGGGACGCATGTGATACTTTCCAATTCAGAAGAAATGGGTTATGTAGAATCAGATGGAACAGGAGTGAAATACAGAGTGATGCAGATTCAGGTAGGATGAATGTAGGATAAATAGGGAAAATTGGGATGTATAGTACTACAGCCAATATAAGCTAGGATGTCTGTAACAGCACGCGGAGACGTATTTTATAAAACGATAACGCTGCATAATCAAATTTAGTCAGTTTGTCTATAGATCGTGTGTGTGGACACGCATTTACATACTGTGACTAATAAATCGCAAAAGAGAGCAACTGTAAATGATTTTCACCATCGGCAATGGTCTCCATCTTCTCTACTGATACACCCTGTAGTCCTCTTGCGGCAGAGGCAAGGTTTTCTGTGATCTTCGCCGTAGTTTGCTGTCAAGAAAAGATACAATGAAATAACTTAAAACAATGAAATAACTTAAAGGTATGTAATTACTCTCTATTGTTTAAAACCGGGCGTTAAGAATTCTACCTGTGCGCGTATAATGTATATATTCAACATGCTGGTATCCGTTAGCGTATGGTAATGTGTTTTCCCAGAAAAGACACAATGAAACTCTCTCTATATATATTCAAATGTATATCGTTTCAAAATTGATTCTAAAACTATTTATATCCCAAATATTGTATATGTATATTGCTAGTAGGGATACGAAACCGGATTGTTTTATAACGAAGGGAGATTACCAGAACTGACGGCAGCATCTCCGAATCGGAAGCATAAGTAGGTTTGATGATCTCTTTGATGTTAATCATCACTTCAAGGATGTCCTCTGGCCGTACTACCTTCGGGAAATTTTGGCCTAGGCCTTTTGCGAGGTTCTGAAGCTATCAAATATAACAGGTAATGAAATATCAGTGTGTGGGTTAAAGCTATTAATCGTATTTTGATGGCACATGAAACGTGTGAGAAGTACATTGTATATTTGTCTTGAAACATGTACCATTTCTAGGTTCGCAAGATCATAAAATATTTAAGTACTAAATTTGAAAATAACTAAACTTCAAAATTACTCGTACCTTTTCGACAAGTGTTTCTGCCGTCCATCCCAGAGAGACACGATGTATTGAAATTCAAATTGAAAAAAAAAATTCTATTTCATTCAAACCAGGGTGCCATCATATATAATAATGTGCAACATCATTTCAGATATGAATATTTTTTGTTTTGCAAAATTATGTCCCGGGGCTAATTGCTTGTAGTTGTACAGAGTCACAGGAGGTACATGTACAGTACAGCACTCTACTGCTATTATGAGGTTTGATTTCTTCTTTAAAGGCAATGGATAATTAATTGATGCCACGTTCTGTATAAAGGGAGGGTTTGCCAAGTAGAAATGTAGTCTTTTGGTGATTTTCTACATTGTAAAGAGTGGAAAGATGGTGACAACTTTTGAATTAATCTATTTCTGTTGGTCTGATAGTGAGTACACTGACTATACTAATGAAATGTACTTCATTTCCCACTGCATTCATAGGGCAATATAAACCTAATCTCTCGTGCACAGGTATGTTTTCATATCTGTAGTGGGTGTGCACTTATTACTCCGTGAAGGAGGTCAGGACCTCCGAAACGGAGTGTTGTGAACGGCTGGTTTTTCGTGTTCGCAGTCAAAACACTGGGTTCTCTTTGTGTAATCGGCACGCAATTTTATACGCCGTCTGCGGGCATGCCCGTGTTGATGCACGAATGTGTATTTTTGCCGTTGCTGCTTTCGCGGTCAATGTAATATTGCAGACGCACCCCTACAATTACGAGGCGAATTGGAATGGTCCAGAAAAACGCGTTGTTTGGAATAGCAGTGGGGGGGTGGAACTTCATGCAGACACGGGGTGGTTTTGATAAGTGGTTCCAGATGTTTTTGCCCATGGTTAAGAGATGGCAAGTTTTTTGGAAGATGTTCGCAGCCAAAACGCATTCTTCCGTACGTCGCATTTCTGTGTAATTTCGCATGTGGTGTTGCATTATGTCCGGGATGATGCACGTCTTTTTATATTTACCGTAGCTGTTTTGATATTGGAGTAAATGCATATTTTAGAAACATCCCTACTTTTACAATCCTGTGGAATAGGCCGTAGGTTTAGGCAGTTGTCTGGTAGCAGAGGTTCTCCAAGCAGATATCCCGGGTATCTGACCGGCGGAAGTAACACTCGCGGTGCTAGCCGCGACTGTTGCTGGAATTTGGCCTGTTCCAGTCGTTCTTAATAAGTAACAGGCACGGTAAGACGTTGTCTTCGTTAATATGATAAAGCCTAAATTACATTGTAAACATACTAAAGACCTTCATTTAAACCTTTTTTCCAAAAAAAAAAGGTTTAAATGAAGGTCTTTAGTATGTTTACAATGTAATTTAGGCTTTATCATGAAAATTCAAGATTGATGATCCAAGATGGCGGATATCTTAACTATGCATGGCGTCATTTTATGACGTCACCGGTGTTGCTATGGGCAACATAAGACTTAGTACACCCTAATATTCCGTTATAAACACTTTTGGTAAAGTTATGTTGTATACCATTTAGTTTTCAGGGAATAACCTATCTAGACGGTTTTGGCCAATAAAATCACATTAATGACGTCATAATGACGTCATAATGACGACATAAAAATTGTAGATATGCTAAATTTGTACTAGTACACCATCCTCTGAAAATTTGGTGGTCATGCGACATACCGTTTGTGAGTTCTGAGGGAGGGTCAAATGAGCCACCCCACCCCCACGTCCCACCAAGCCCAAAAAAGCCCGGTCTAAGTAGGGTTAAGTCTCAAAGACTACAGGTATCTTCATATTTCTGCTACAAAAGCTGTTACTGGGCCTCTTCTACTTGTACGTACCTGTTACAACACTTGTACTGGCGGCAAGGCTCCTCCCAAACCTGCTAACGGCCACCAACTCAATGTCATACCGAGTACCGGGAATCAGACCTGTCACTTCACAGTTGTCCACGTCTCCTGACAACATCATGGACGTACGTAGACCTCTCCCTTCTTCTGTGTACGTTATGTTGTACGCGGTGAGGGCTGCTTTAGGTGGTAACCATGAGATCAGGACAGAGTTGGTTGTCCTCTGTGCAACACCCAAAGCCATTGGACTGTCTGTTCCTGAGGAATAAAAAAAATCAGCGTGTTGTTCAGACAACAGAAATTTGGTTAGACAATTCTTTACACTACATACATTTTGAAATATCATATATTTAAACATTAACATAGGCCAGTACTCTGAATACAAGAGAGTTGACTACTATGGATGGTGGGCGTGACAGTTACATCCTTTACATCCGCCACCCATAAGCCGCCTCACAATACAGAGTGCGCATGTAAACTAGTGACGTATTATAGTCACCGAGTAAATTTCAAAGCCACTCAATTCAACAATATAATTTTATGTGTAAAAAGGTTCACTATTCAGCTTCCAATCCCCATTGATCATTTTATACTATAATACACCCCGTATTACTCCTGGGACTTCCCACATTCTGAAAAGTACGTGATTCTGCATTAGAACACGACAAAAGCACAATATCACAACATGGATCTTTATTTCTCTCTAGTAGGAATTAACCTCTGATCCCACACACAAACCCTGTAGCGCTGGAATAGAGAGACGGTTTATTGCAAGAGAAGAGCGTTTTCTTACTTGTTGCCACAGTGAGGCTCGTTTCTGGCCCTTCGTTGTACCTGTTGATGCTTGTGGCTGATATCATATACTCTGTAGCAGGGCTGAGGCGATCAAATATCACATCGGTTTGACCTGAGGGCACAAACTGTGTGAACAGGCTCACAGCGGCATCACTCCGCGTTATCCACATCCTGTGGCCAATAGCGAGGGAGTTAGTCCTCGGCTTCCAGGAGACTGTGACGGAAGTTTCTGTGACGTCTGTCGCCTGAAAGTCCTCTGGTGGGGGCGTCACTGCCACAAAAGAAAGCCGCGTGTAAACAAAAATAAATAGACTTTGAAGTCTTAGACTAAAAGAGGTACCTACCTTTTTCACCAAAATACAACATTTTGTCTATCAACAGCTATGAACCTGACACAATTGTTTCTTATTCATGCAGATGATACGTAGTACCCACAGCAGCAGCAACAGCAGCAGAAGTAGTAGTTGTAAAAGTAGAAGTAGATGTAGTAGAAGTAGTTACTGTAGTAGTAGTGGTAGTAGTAGAAAGTCAACTAGCAGGGATATACCTCTTCGTCGGGGTTATACCGCCTTAAGGGGTGTCTAGATGATGTAACAGTTGCATTTGGGCAACATACACGCAACATTTAATACACACATAGGGTAAATATAACGCCAATATAAGAAAGAAAAGAACTTAACAAAACTGTAAAATACTGTCTGATGACACGAAGAAAAATTAAACTCACACGTCGCACAAGTCATCTCCACTGGAGAGCTGTCCTCATACACGCCCACAGCTACGACTGTCACTTTGTACTCCCGGTCAGCCTGGACATCCTGGAGTACTGACCTCTCACTGTCCGGACCTACGTTTGTCGTCATCACGTCGGAAGGACTGTCACTAACCAGCGTATGGTTCACTCTGTACCCGAGCAGGCGCGCACTCGACCGAGTCCAGCTGACGACGAGTGAAGTATAAGTCGCTGTTGAACAGCTGAGGGACTGTGGACTGTCCGTTTCTGAAACACACACAAAAATGCGTTAACTGTGTCTGTTTCCACCAGATATACTATAGAAATTACTTACTTTGTTGGGTTTACCGTATAAGCTGATTGTAAAATGGGGCGCATGGTTTATCAATAAACCAGTTACTACTACTATTATACTGCTACTACTGCTAGTACTGCTACTACTAACTACTACAACTACTACTACTACTACTACTACTTACTACTTCTACCACTTCTACTACTGCTACTACTACAACAACTACTACTACTACAGAAGCTACAGTTCAGACATAATGCGTTCCTTTTTTTATATACTTAAAACATTTCGCTTTAATCAGATAATGAACCAAATCATTAACGATCACATCCTACCTCTAGAATGTACCGTGCCAAATAATCAAGAACGTTACAAAGATTACCGGTTATGCACTGAATTGTGACGTCAACACTTTCCGCTGTGGGAACGACATTGCGGACGGTGACGTTGTATTTGGAACCGCTCTTTAAACCGTCAATGGTGACGTCGACACTTCTGCTTCCCTCTTCCAGTGACGTCAACAACTCTGTTGGTTCCACGTTCTCTGATTCGTGCACATACCAAATATGGTATGCCGAAAGGTGGGCGGAAGGATACAGCCAGTGCAATAAAAAAGAGTCCGTTGTTTCCGAGCTGCATGTTAAGTTCTCTGGTGGGAGTACTAGTAATGAAAACAAAACCAAAATTATTTCAAGAAATACACAGGACGTAGTTGAATATTTGAATATCCCTTACCCTAAGATTAGTATATGTTTCACAGTTATCTTGTTTTAGATGAATGCAAACCATTACGTGGTTGGCGTTGTATAAAAAAGCTGTAGAACCAATACCGCAGAGAGGATGCTGATCCCAGCTGACCAGTCCGAAAAGGTCTACTGCTGTGTTTGCCCAGTCGATCACGTTGCCATGGAGATTACAGAATGCCGAAAAATCAGCCTCTATTTCAGTCTGAGACAGCACGCGGTCCCAGAGGTTCACCTGCGACAGTTCTCCACTGAACGCTTGTCTCACGTTGAATCCTCCCCCAAACGTGTCTTGGTCCTGTCCGAGGATCCAGATACCACCACTGCGCAGGTTTCCTCCAACCTGAAGTCCTGATCCCGAGTTCCTGAGCACACCGTTAGTGTAGATCTGCCAAGCCCCGTCACTGCTGCGCCAGGTAAAACATATGGCGTGCCAGCCGCCATCAAAAACCGGCAGGTAACCCATGTCAACCACGGATTTTGCTAAAATCACCTAGAGAAATGGCATCTTTATTAATTAATAACAGTTGATATTTCGCCAGCTAGGGAGATACAACTTATATTGTTTCAAGAAATAAAGTGTCATTACACAGGGTGTAGACATTGACGCAGTCACATAGACGCTGTTGCAGATGTACCTGTTACCACTGCTATTGAACTTACCTGGAAAGGACTGGACTAAGATTATCGGACACTGATTAGGACATACAGTCTATCGATACTAGAGAAAAAAATCATGTGAGTATTACACACAACTACCTATGGCCAGCCATGGAAATATATGTGTGCTAACACTTAATGTGAGAGGATTACGTGACATGGAGAAAAGAGCGCAGTTATTTACTTGGATAAGATATCAGAAGGCAGATATAGTCTTCCTGCAGGAAACACACTTTACAAATGACATGACAAAATTAGTTAATATGGAGTGGACTAGAAGGTGTTTTGCATAATGTAGGGACAAACTTAAGTCGGGGTGTAAGTATACTGTTTCACCCAAAGGTACAAGTCTCTGATTTAGACATTTGCAACGATGATATGGGTAGAAAAATTCTAGTAAACTGCAAAATAAGGGGAGACAATTTTACGTTTGTTAACATATACGCACCAAATGAACCTAAAGATAGAACTCTCTTTTTGAAAGACCTAATTAGCTGGATACATTCTTCTAATATATATGATCTAGTGATTGGGGGGGACTGGAATACCATTATAGACAAATTTCCACAGGCGGTACACTCCAACGCATACTACAGTGAATCAGCAGCAAGAATAGTTGATTTGTGCAATACTTTTAAACTTTACGATGTTTGGAGGGAAAAGTTCCCAAACAAGTTACAGTACACATGGAGGAGATTTAATCCTAACGTGGCCTGTAGATTAGATTATTTCCTGATACACAAATCCTTAAAAAAACTAGTTGTAAACACAGATATAAGACCAGCAACAAGAACTGACCATCAAGCTGTTACACTTAAATTAGCCACACAACTTAATCAGAAAGGACCAGGACAGTGGCGGTACAACGATAGTCTTTGCAATGACAACACCTACAGAAAGGTTTTATTACAAACAATCGAAGATACTAAAAAAATGTACAAGACTCAAAATCACAGAACACTATGCGACCTGTGTAAAAAGAACATTAAAGAAAAGACAATACAATACAGCAAACACAAGGCGAAAATTCGATCAAAATGTTTACACTCATTGGAAAAAAAATTGTCAGTTTTAGAAACAAGGCTACAGGAAAAATTAGAATCTAATGCTAAAATTGTTCTAGAATACAACAACACTAAAAAACAAATAGACCAGTTCTACAAATATAAAGCCACTGGTGCAAGAATAAGATCAAGAACTAAATATTACGAAGAAGGCGAAAAATCGACCAAAACGTTTCTAAACCTACAAAGGAGAAACAATAAAAGGCATACTATTACCGAGCTGGAAGGGCCTAATGATCTGATGTTTACAAACACAGCTGAAATTCTTAATCAATGCAAGGAATTCTATCAGGATTTGTACGAATCCAGGCAGGTGCCGGACTCAGAGGTAGAACATTTCCTTCAAATTGTAAACATACCAAGTACTCTTTCTGAAGAAGACAATATATTTCTGGAGAAACCTTTAATGGATAATGAGTTTTGGACAGCACTCACACAAATGAAATCTGGAAAAAGTCCAGGATCAGACGGTTTAACGGTTGACTTTTACAAAACCTATTGGGATGTGATAGGCTGTTTGGTGATTAATTCAATTAAGGAAGGTCTTGAAGAAGGTGAACTGTCGATCACACAAAGAAGGGCGATACTTCGATTGTTACATAAAAAGGGAGAAGAAAGTAATTTAGATAATTGGAGACCAATTAGCCTGTTAAATGTGGATTTTAAAATACTAGCGCATGTGCTAGCTTCTAGACTTAAACCATTTTTATCCCAAGTTATACATGAAAATCAAACAGCATACATAAAAGGCCGTCATATCAATCAAAACATACGACTACTCCTGGACACTATATCATACACAGAAAAGATGAATATCCCTGGAATATTATTGTTTTTAGATTTCAGAAAAGCGTTCGACGCGGTAGAATGGAATTTTTTATTCAAAACACTTGAGAAGTTTAACTTTGGAAACACTTACCTTTGCTGGTTGAAAACAATTTACAAAAACTGTGCAAGTGCCGTTAGTAATAATGGCTGGATCTCGGAATTCTTTAACTTACAAAGAGGGATTAGGAAGGGCTGCCCGCTGTCGGCAATTCTCTTTCTCTTTGTGATGGAAATTCTGGCCCTGTACATTAACCAGGAAAAGGACATTGAAGGAATCAAAATTACAGACGGTGAAGAGATTACAGAAATTAAGACTTCACAAGTAGCAGACGACACAACACTTCTTTTATGGAGCGAAGAGTCTGTGCATGTTGCCATACAGGCACTAACATATTTCAGTAAGATAGCAGGACCACAATTAAACCTGAGAAAAACACAAGCAATTTGGGTAGGTTGCTGGAAGTTTAGGAAAAAGGAAATTGGAGGGATCTCTTTTCCTGAAAGACCGATTAAGTCTCTAGGAGTATATTTTGGACATGGAGTAGAAGAATGTAATAAAAAAAACTGGTACGAAAAAGTGAGAAAGATTGAAAACATACTACAGTCGTGGTCACACCGAAATCTAACACTATATGGTAAGGTTACTATACTTAAAACATTGATTGTGTCACAAATAATTTATTGTGCCACATCACTTGTTGTACCAGAGGATGTAATCGTCAAACTAGACAGAATGTTTTATCATTTTCTGTGGTCGGGAAAAAAAGACAAAATTAGGAGGTCAGTAATTATATCAGATTATGAGAATGGGGGAGTAAAGATGCTAGATATTCGTTCGCAAATCGATGCCTTACATGCAAGTGTTATTAGACGTATAATGGACAGTTCTGTGGGTGATTGGAAGATACTTCCACGTTTATTTCTTAATAGTTTTGGGACAAACTTCCTTATTCTAAATATGCATTTTAAAGACAGGCTTAACAGTCCTAACATGGAACGCATACCTTTGTACTACAAACATGTTTTCAATATGTCTGAACAATTGTTATGTGATATTTTACTTAGAGGATTACCTGATTTATACTATGATACAAACTGTAATATCTTGCTAACCACTCAAACTTATATTGTTGACACCAAACGGTTTGTACTCGATTGATTTATCATATAGCCTACTAAACATTTATTTGTACTATTTAACGACCCATCCCACCCACTTGCTGTTCTCTGTTTTTTGTTATGTATTGTAATTGTATTCTATGTTTGGTGGTGAGGCTAAAATTAGCTATAGCTAGAGTACCTCACCACCTTGTCTTGTATTGTCCTTGTTGAATTTGCAAAATAAAAAAAAACAAATGTTATCCTAAGCTGGCACAAAGCGTTAGGCAGAAACATGGTAGAACCCGAGACCCCGGGCGAGATAAAAGGACACATAATCTGGGGATCGAGGTTTATTGCCTTCGACTGAAGGCTATGCCTTCGGAGAAGGTTATGAAATCGGTTTTGCACTGTTTGGCAGATTAGGCACGATAACTCTTGAAGGCAAGGTCCGAGGTTCACGAGTTTTGGCAGGCAGGTTGATTTAGGGGTGGCCATTGTCAAGGCTAAAAATGGGCTTCGTGGGGGGTTCCTAAGACACTGTAGTTGACCTTGGTTTTTGGTGTTTTTTCCTTGTCATCAAGATATCTCGAGAATCCTTAAATAGATGTTCATTATTTTTAGTGGGCAAGTTACCGTTGAAAATGCCGAGGTCAAGTTCAAAGATGGGCCCCGTGGGGGTTTCTATGTCACTGCAGTTGACCTTTGTTTTTTGTGTTTTTTCTTGTCATCAAGATAACTCGAGAATCTTTAAATGGATGTTCATGTTTTTTAGTTGGCAAGTTACCATTGACAATACCAAGGTCAAGTTCGGATATGGGCTTCGTGGGGGGTCCCCACGTCATTGAATTAGAAAGTACTGCAGCGAAACTTCTGGTTTTTAAATCTCGTGATATGGACGTGCTAGGGTCATGATTTTTAGATGGTAGGTAGCTCTCGTGCTCAGAAAGAAGTGCCGTAAGTTTGGGCCCGTAGCAGCTTGTTTGGGAAATACAGAGGCATTTGTTTGAAAATGTTTGAAGTAGGATAGCTCAAGAACCGGTTGACGGATTGTTGTTATTTTTGGTATCTCGGTAGCTTAAGTGATGCTTGACCTAATTAGATGACAATTATGCAAATCACGATCTAATTTACATAATTAATGACAAAAGTCTATAAATCTGCTGCGTTCCATAATAGAACAATTAAAATGGTGGCATATTTAATCAAGAGGAAGAGGAACATTAACAGATATTAATTATGTAAATTGTGACCCAATTTGATTACTTGATAAGAGAAATCTAAATGTCTTTCATACTGCAGTTACGTAGTGGGCTTTTGGTGATTGTTAGTTTTTCAGTAGTTGAAGCTGTAGAATAGGAATTTTTTAAAAATTTTTGTGAATAGGTAAGGGGTTTAGATTGAGGGTTTAAAACTTGGAGTCTGTAGTAGGTTGTGAGTACGTGTAATAGCCTAAGGACATTTTGTTTGCACATCTTTAAAGTGTAGGCGAAGTCTTTGTCCTTTTATGTAGTTGGTTAAACTAACAACAGCATAGTTGTGTTAAGTAAGTTACGCTAACAATAGCACAGCAAGGGTGTAGAGTTGTTTGTTGAGATAACAGTAACCGTCAAGTGTTCCTTTAACAATCGAAGCTATCCAGGAAACAGTCCTGACAAGGTAGTACTGTAAATCAAAAATAGGTTCAAGGTCAAGTGTTGGAAACTGCATAACAATTGCCTGTTAAACTACATGTAATTAGTGGACGATGACACAGCCTTTAAAGTGCATGTATTTACTAGTACATGTATATGGTAAGTTTAACATTACTAGCTACATGTACGTGTGTAGTTTAAAAAGATGTGCGATATTTGAGCCACTTAAAGAATTATTTGTTGTCTTGCTTTTTTTGGGGCACAAAACCACATAGGAAGGTATTGTAGGACACTTCCACACCATTTCCAGGGTAAAGAGTTGTTTGTTGAAGCAACATAGGTGTTTGGAGTGTCTAGTAGGTTGTGGGTTTTCACATGCAGGCGTGTTGTTCTATGTAGTACATGTAGGTTAAGATAACAGATAGGGTGAACTAGGGTAAGATAACAATAACACTGGCAGGGTGTAGAGATGTTTGTTTGAACAGTACCAATGAAGTGTCCTATAATAACAAGAGTATCAGCTTACTCTGTAAAACAGCCCTGACAAGTTAGTACTGTATATCAAAATAGATTCAAGGTCAAGTGTGGGAAAACCGCATAAGAATACATGGTATACAACTTTTTTTGAGTACTAGTAAGTTGTAACTCATATGCAGGATTCAATGACGTTGTTGGATCGAGCTCAAAAGGTACAATTAATTTGCAAAGAAATATATATTTTCACTTAAGGTTATTTAAAATTGTATGTATGTTTACAAAATCTGGCTAATATATGCAGCCGTGGAAAACAGCGTTTTGGCGCATATTTTTAAACTACTCACGTCACTTTTCCCAAGCAAAAAGAGCTACATAAGCTTATTTTCCAAATTTTGTCACCCTAGCATGTCATGAGATTTCAAAACTGGAACTGGTCAACTACATGTATATTGTTTTTAATTATCTAGTATAAAGCGCATGCCATAATTGCATTTTGTTGGAGTTTCTACCATCTATGGAAGACTCTCCTACTCGCACGGTCGTCTTACGTATGGCAACTCTTTTTTGTGTTTTCTCTTGTGGACAAGATAACTCGAGAATCTTTAAATGGATGTTCATGTTTTTTAGTTGGCAAGTTACCATTGAAAATACCAAGTTCAAGTTCGGATATGGGGTTCGTGGGGGGTCCCCACGTCATTGAATTAGAACGTACTGCAGCGAAACTTCTGGTTTTTACATCTCGTGATCTGGACGTGCTAGGGTCATGATTTTTAGATGGTAGGTAGCTCTTGTGCTCACAAAAAAGTGCCGTAAGTTTGCACCCCGTAGCAGCTTGTTTGGGAAATGCAGAGGCATTTGTTTGAAAATGTTTGAAGTAGGATAGCTCAAGAACCGGTTGACGGATTGTTGTTATTTTTGGTATCTCGGTAGCTTAAGTGATGCTTGACCTAATTAGATGACGATTATGCAAATCTCGATCTAATTTACATAATTAATGACAGAAGTCTATATATTTGCTGGGTTCTGTGATAAAACAATTAAAATGGTGATGAGGAAATGCTAGAATAGCCCTCTTTGTTTAAGATAAGACTCATTGGATGGAAAATATGATCAAAGGATATAATTGCAAGTGAGGATATTATTTCCATAATCAATGTGAAACATTCATAATTTGTCAGTCGTAAAGGTTAACATCATTTGTCGAAGGCATGAAGTCTTGGAACTCTAGTTGTATGTAAGCAGGGGAAGAAGAAACCCACCTCACTATTCTACAAACACTGGATAGATTCAGGAATAGTACATATAGATGACTTGCTAGATGATAATCAATGCATAAATGAAACACTTATTTTCGAGAAACTTAATGATAAGAGAAAATGGCTACAAGAATTATATATCGTAAAAAAAGCAATCCCCAAGAAGTGGTTAACGTTGTTACATATGCATGACCCAGACCCATTAGTACAAAAGGTAGAAATCACTAATTTTTCTCAGTATACCTGTAAATATTTGTATAAATTGTTATGTATAGACAAGATAGAACATCCACAAGCTATAAGAAGTTGGGCCAAACAGTTACAGAGGGATCCCAGCTCTCTGAAGGTTCCATGGAAGGAAAGAACTCTTGGTGTAACCATGGAAAGAAAATTGTCAAACTTTATGTACAAATTTCTGCATAAAATCCTTCCTAATAATCAAAATCTCTTTAAGTGGAAATTAATAAGGTCACCTCTATGTAAAATATGTTCAGAAATAGAAGACGAAAAACATATGTTCTTTCAATGCAAAAGACTTAACAATTTTTGGAAAAAAAATGGAGAAACTACTGAACATTATAACTACTATTAAGGATATCAATGTTGAAACACTGTTATCTGGATGTCCACAGAACCAACAAAAATCAAGTGCAACTAATCATACAATAGCTATAGCAATGTACGCTATATTTAGAAGCTGGTGCACTTATAAGGACAAAGATTGTTATAATGAAATAGATCCATTCTCTGTTTTTCTAACTGACCTTACTTCCATCCTAAAAATAGAACAAAATATTTCATACATGAACGCAAAAAGAAAATGGGGAGATCTTTTGTGTCTTATAGATTGTGATTGAAATACTGTATATTCCGTAAACATTATGTACCGTATGTAATTTTGTGTAAATATTTTGAAATAAAGACCACGACACGATCGTGGAAAGGAAAAAAAAAGTGTCATTTTTTTCCAGCGACATATCTAGTAAGTTAAGCACTTTCGGATTAACCCAGATAAAGCTAAGGTCCCAATTGGGAAAAGGGGCCCTGGCGGGTAGTTCCCGGGCTGTTTTTTACCACTTTCGGGCGGGACCCCGACGTGGCCCCGCGGGGCACCCTGCGGCTACCGGGCTATTTTTTGGCCCGTCGGGGCCCCGAGAAGAATTTAATTCTGAGTTAAATTCTACCCGGGCCCCGCTGACAAAAAGACACCGTGATCTCATCGTGAGAACACCGACAGGTACCCCTCCGGTTGCCTGCAGTCCACCGGGACACATTTCTTACGTCACAGACCAGATGAACAGATTAAAGGTGACGTGTACTTCTTAAGACCAGGTGAAATGTATGACGTCACAGATCATGTGATGACAGCAAAGGTGTTCACTTTGTTGGATGCGTGTCAGTTCGTCACCATGCCAAAGGCAAAGAGGACCGCGGGGAAAGATAAGGGAAAACAGCCAATGCCGATGTCCAAAAGGACAAGGCAGAGGGCGGAGGAATCGTCTGCAAGTGACAAGAGTGAGACAGAGGAGATGAAGACGACACTAGTTGAGCAGCAGACTACACAGAAGGGTGTCACAGAAGAACAAGACGAGCAGATCGCCTCCTTCATAGAAAGCCACCCGGCGTTTTATGACATTACCACCGCGGACTACAAAAATAAGGTGAAGAAGGAGAGTTGGTTGAAGGATGTTTCTTCTACAATTGGACTGACGCGTAAGTTTATGACTTACTAAACTTAACTTGATATGCAAATTTATGACTCCGTGCCTTCAAATATTGTAATTCTTTGGAATACCAATGAAAATATTTCACACACGGGGATTCTATTCCAAGTTAATACTAGTTAACCATGTAGTCAAATTATAGTTAAAATACTTTCGTAAGATATGTTAGATAGTATGATGCCGATGTAACACTAGTCTGAATTCAGCATGCATGTAGTGCTGTAAGACCTGTGGTAAGGTAAATCATTTTCGTTAATCGATTGATTGATTGATTGATTGATTGATTGATTAAAAGACACCCTTGTATATACTAACAGCTAAACAGGTCATGACAAGGTTTCAAACGATGCGAACCGATTATTTCAAACTGAAGAGAAAGGTGGCTGGGAAGTCTGGCCAAGGCCAGACAAAACTCACCCCTCTGCAGGACTTCAAACTGCGACGATACGCATTCCTGGATGCACACTACAGAGGAAAAGTGGCTTCAAGGGAACTTGGATCGGTATGCATCCGGGGGGACTCGTTTATGTTCTGTACATTTCTTATCCATCCCTTTGTTACTATGAAGTTGATGGTACATCCGACCCATTAAAAACTCTTGCAATTCCATATGCTTAAGGTTCCGCAGGTAGTTGTGAGTTCAGGCGACGACGACGACGTTGAATTCATCCCGGATCATACTACGGGGACAACTTCTGACCGCAACGTCCATGGCGGCTGTGTCACACCACCAAAGAAGAAGAAAAAGAAGGACATGACCGAGGTCCTCGTCGAACTACTGACTGACTCCCAAAAGGAGCTCCGGCAATCACAAGTCACTTTAGCACAGGTACAACAATGAGTTTGCTTATTTTTATAATTAATTTCTCACTTGACATTGGGATATATCAATGCCTGACAACGCTAAACTAACAGTCTGCGGATATTTTATGTTCTAGGCTGCAGGTACTAGTGGCGAAGACGAACGGGTCTGCTGGGCACAGTGGCTTGCCAGTCTACAGAAGGACATCCCCTCAGAGAAGTGGAGGGCGTACCAGAAGGATACTTTCGCTGTGGCCATGCGGTACACTACAGGGGAGGATCAGCAGCAGCCGACTCAGCCTGCTATAACCCAACTTCAGCCACTTCAGCAGCACCAGGTGATTCAGCAACAACAACCTGTACAGTACATGGCGGTACCCTATGGCTTCGGTGCTCCAGGACAGCAGCAACTGGCTACTTTTAGATCGGTATGTAATCCCCACTCCCCCCCCCACCTTGGCTAATGCTTATGTGAATGATAAAATAGCATGACTATTACGACAAACACTTAATGCTTTTTTTGCTTCTTTTCTTTCTGCTACAGGCTCAGCCACTTGTATCCGCTACCCTGCCTACCGCTACCCCTACCGCTTCCACTTCCGCTACCATGTCACCACTGAGGGCAGCAATGGTCACTCTACAGAATGCCGGCCAAGTGGAGAGCGAGAAGGAAGAGACCGCTGAAGATTAGTTTATTTCAAAGCCAAATAAACACATGTGTTGTATATTGCTTGCTTTGTCAACTTCTTTCAAACATATCAAAGTTCATTGTAAAATAGATGAAAAGAAATTACAAGAAGAAACAAAAAACACATCCTTATCTGCTTATGAAGAATTCAAATAGTACCAAAAAGGTGCTTACAGTATACCTCATATCTTACTTCATATCATATCATATTATCATATTAAGTCTCCAAGCAAATATTACCTCATATCATTGTAAGCATACAAACAATACAGCATTTATTGTTCAAAATTAACAGCACGAAGCTGCCATGGCACACTTCCTGCATCACTATTGAAGTATTCTTTGAAGTAAGCCCTTAGCCTCTTTCCCTCTGCTGTGGCGCGTGGTCCCCGACCCTCGTGGGCCACCTCCCGCATCACTGCAGCGGTCCTCCAGGCTCCAGGCACCAGCTCATAGTCATCGTCTTCATCGTCCATGTTTACGTTATGCCTGAAAGGATACCTTATCCTCAAGACATTGTGTAGTGTGAGACAGGCCTCGATGATGTCCGTCGCAGCTTCTGTGCCTACAGCCAGGGTGGTAAGAAGGCATCTGTAGCGAAGGGCCAACACTCCAAATGCATTTTCCACCACTCGTCTGGCCCGGGAGAGACGATAGTTGAAGACACGCGCCTCAACGTCCAAATATCGCTGGGAGTATGGCTTCAAGAGGAAGGTACGCAGGGGAAAGGCGTCGTCGCCGATCAGGAAATACCCCGTGTCTATATCATCATTTGGGATGGGCTCGGGGTCAGGGAATCCCATGGTACCTTCTGACAATGACAGTTGAAGATTGGACCGGTTGAAGACGCCACAATCAGAATCTGATCCAGGAGAACCCACACTTGCCCAAAGGATTTTGTAGTTAGAATCTACAAGTGCGAGGATAACCAAGGAGAAGTAGCCCTTGTAGTTATAATAGAGACTACCAGACTTCCTAGGTCGCTTGATGGCAACATGTTTGCCATCGATAGCGCCGCAAACATGGGGGAAATTCCACCTTGTTTGAAACCCCTGTGCCACCTGGCGCCACTGGTCGGGAGTTGAAGGGGTGTCAAATGCTTCTTGGGCGTACTCCTTTGTAATTGCCCGGCAGACTTGGGGAACAAATTTGGAATAGTGTTGTGCGCCACCCTGAAGGAGTAGGCCAGGGAGCGATAGGAGTTTCCGGTCGCTAAGAAGCGCAGAGTGATGGCGAGCTTCAGACCTATCGGCAATGGCTGTCTGGCACTGTAACAGAAAATTACACACATATATCAGCTGGACATTGGGATTGATATGGTAAATTGCTGTTTGCTCTTTATGAACTGAAAACTGACAGAGAATATTTCACTAACAACTTACTTTGTACTCTTCTCAATAGAGGGGCCTACACGCTGGAGAATCTCGTCAAACATCTCCGGTTCGATTCTTAGGAACGACTTGAAGTCAACACGATGACCACGCATGAGCTCGCCCATTAGCTTCTCGTACTGCCCATATCTAGGTCGTTCTAACAACCAGGGCCGAATCCACCATCTTCTTCTGCGGCGCTGCAATTCAGCGTACCTCTCCTGTTCTGCTAACAATGTGGCAAGAACAAGGTTGCGACGGTGACGAGCTGTCGCTAGCCTCAGACGGACTAGACCCAAGTTGTCTGCAGGTAGTCGCTGCATGTTCAGACTTCTGATTGTGTACGGCACGCGCAGTCCTCTCAGAGAAACGAACAACTGAATGTAAACCAATCAGCGCTTCTTTATATGATACCCCAAATATGACGAGTGTCCTCAAGGAGCCTTTAGGGTGTCTGACCGTCATTCGTCGGGCCAGCGGCAGGGATCCTACAACTGCCCCACCGGGATTTGAAAATAACGCGCTACCCTGTCGGACCCCACAGGGGTCACTACAAGACATCGTCAGAGCATCTGCCGGGTATCTACCGGAGTCCAATCAATGACGATGGAAAAATTTGTATCAGCAGGCCACCGAGTGCCCGCCGGGCAACCCCGGGACACCTGCAGGGTAGCGTAAAGGCAACTTTTAATTGTGACCACGACAGCCGATGCCCGCCCGACTCCTGAACCCGGCCGGGGCCAGCCGGGGCTACATCCCCGACGGGCACCGGCGTAATTGGGACCTTAGCTTAAGTGGGGTACAATCTGCACAACCTTTTACACAAGATCTCCAATACTGACTAATCATCGGAGTACAGTAGCTGACATGTGTTGAAACATGTCTCTAAAAAAGTGATAAACTAACTGTACAAGCATTGTACCTTTGTCAATAATTCATTTATAACTTTCCATGTACCACATTAATATTGGAAACAAACAGGAATGTTATCGAACCTCTACTCGAGCCAACCGTGCAACTTAAAAGTAGGGATGCATATCAATGATAGATAAGACAAATCGAAAAACATAACTATCAATTGCAACATGGAATCGAATACTTACAAAAAAGTTGTCACGGGAGTAAATGAGTAGTTCATTGTCCGTCTGTGCCACAGCATAGCTGATATAACTGATGAAAGTGCTGAAGTTAATGCCAATGCGCATGTGCATGCACATAGTAAAGCCATCCAAGTCCTGAGTCAATGACGTCATCAGTCGAGCATAGTTGCTGGTTGTGCGAGGGGTGGGGAAAATTATCTTCTGTGGGTTACCTGATTGACATGCAAACAAAACAACAAGGTATGATATATATCATATCTTATCACACAGGTGTAGATAGGAATTGGAAAACAATCAATGAAAGTTGCCATTTACCACCATAACTACTTGAAATTGTGTGACACCATGCGTCTCAATCTTAACAATATAACAATGATTAAATGGGGAACGGCACTACTTACTATTATTGTAGATCAAAAAAGAGGTTTCGCTGATTGGCCTAATACTAAAATCGTAACTCTAAAACAAGCACTCGGGGATGATTTTTGTAACTCCAACAATCACTGGGGGATTTTTGTAACTCTAGCAATAACACGGGGCTTGTGTGGCTCTAGTAAGCAATTAGGCATTTTTTCAACTCAGGGATTTTTATAACTCTAAAACAAGTACTCTATAATTTAAGTTAAACAAACACTTGGGGATTTTTGTGTAACTCTTAAAATTATTGGAAAATTATACTTGTCAAAGTGCAGCCTAAAATCTCCACTCTCATGCTGATCCATCCATGCCGCGTCTGAGGCAGGAAACGGACATAGCGGGTATCAATGGGGTAGTCCAAGAGGTTGGTCACAGGGGTGTTCCTGTCCACATTGCCTGGGAATACCTGTTAGGAAAAGGGATTGGTCACTGAATCGCCGTACTGTCAAAATGTGCAATTGCCTACTCTATTAACTTACTTTACCTAATTAAACGGATATATTGTTTCAGAAAGTAACATAATATAACCTCTTTTTTCGCGAATAATACTGTAGACATTTTATGAAATTCATTTTACTTTAATGTATTCCTTGTTTTAGAAATCACAGAAACATAATTATACAATCTCTATATTTTCGTTTTCGTTATCGCTGCCTGCTGATTCGGTGTACCGTGAAATAGTACTGTAGCCTTTTTATTAACCGTTAGTGAAACGTATTTCTTGCGTTAGAAATCAAAGAAACAAGAAGCCATAGGTGACAATCCTCCGTGAAGTTTTATATTTTGCAACAAAAATAATCCCAAGCGTCAACGCCAGACCTACTGTGCAGACATAAGGCAACGGGGGCAATACAATGAGGGAGCGTCACAACCATAAAACATAAAAAGATCTAAATCCATTACTGCTCTCAGGGCGTGTAAAGATACGGTGCTTCAAGTTCGAAGTTCAAGTTCGAAATTCATTACACACACACAATCATTGCATTCACATAAAGATCGGACTATCATGGTCGTGTCACTAGTAACAAAGACAGCCCCACCGTCTTACCGTGCCTGTTACTTATTAAGCGCGATTGGCAAATTCCAGCAACAGTTGCGGCCAGCACCGCGAGTGTTACTGCCGTGGTACCACTTATCGGCCTCTCACCATATCTGCCTGAAGTTCCACCCCCAACGGCTATTCCAAACAACGGGTTTTTCTGGACCATTTCAATTTGCCTCATAATTGTAGGGGTGTATCTGCAATATTACATTGACCGCGAAAGCAGCATCGGCAAAAATACACATTCGTGCATCAACACGGGCATGCCCGAAGACGGCGTATAAAATTGCATGCCGATTACACAAAGAGAACGAAGTGTTTTGACTGCGAACACGAAAAAACAGCTCTTCACAACACTCCGCCCGGAGGTCCTGACCTCCTTCACGGATTAACAAGAGACAAACTCTTCATGATACCTTTTCGGAGCTATTGTTGCTTGTATATGTTGTCCAACTGGTTCCAGTTGCTCCGTACTGTAGTTTGTAGGAAGTCACCCATTCGTCGGCGTTATGGTAGCGACCCTGAGTGATGGTTGCCGTGACTCGCTTCATTTCTCCTAGATCAGCCTAAATGACAATTGTTTTGAACATAAAATGCAAATACCTTACGTCAGACATAAATTATTTGCCATAATTGATGTAATTGCTAAAAATACAGTATGCGCCATTTCGTGAATTTTGGTACCTGAAAAACCAGAAGTGATCTACGACAGGTTACAACGAATAGACAGTTCTCATGACCATAGCACCCGACTTGCGACAGGAGTTGGCTTAAGACTGCCTAAACCGAAGACAACCGCAATGGAAAGAACATTCGTTTATAGATGTATAAAATCTCACGCCAGGTCAGCCACACCAACACTAGTCAAGAACATCATAAACGACTCACAACATCACAACATCATGATAACTCACAAGACAGATACATACAGACCCTTAAAGCACTGGTGGTAAGGTACTGGTACAAGCGAGAAGTATCAAGTGTCAAGAAGCTGTATATATTATCATTGTATGCGACCTCTGACCTCCCAAAAGCGATCTGGTAATGTTGTGCTGCTTTGTAGTTGTTATTGTTTATTGTTTTGTAGTTTTATGCTAGTTGTAGTCTAATGGATGCAAGTGTTATGTTATGTGCCTTAATGTGTATTATATTTTATGAATCCAGGAAGAATTGATTAGATTTGTTATCTGATCTAATGGATATCTAATAAAACATCAAACATCAAGCCAGCGTCTATTTTGACAAATTCTGACGTGATTCACACACTCACTCACTCACTGGGTCGATCTTCCCTCGGTGCCAATGATAGCTCTCCATCTCTTCCTATCCTTCGTTTCTACCATCAGGTTTTTCCTGTTAAAGCAGTTTTAACTTTCGTGGACTTCAACAAAGCATTTGACTCGCTACATAGGAAGAAGCTCTGAGGTGATTAAAGGTAGGGAAAGGTAGTGGTTCCCACAGTAAATCTGCTTTTATTTCGGTGACGCTTGTCGTTGTTTATGCAATCTGACTGCTTAGTTTTGTGCTCGTTTTATATTGTTCCTTTTTTATATTTCAGTCCATACCATGGTATGGATGAAATATATTGTGTTCTCTGATGTTTCTTCTCCTTCTCCTTCTCCTGCCAAACAGTCAAAGGGATTCAACTCCGCCATCATTCAGCCAAATGACTTAAAATTTGGCATGGAGGTAGAGTGGGCCAATACCCCCAGGCGATTTTTCCTTCTTTTTTATACATGCCTTTGAAAAATTTTTATGAAGGTTTTTTTGGGGCATTTTTCACCAAAAAATGGATTTTTGGATCCTGAGCCCTGGTTTTACAACCAAATGATCTGAAATTCGGTATAAGGGTACTTTGAAAATGTGTCTACAGAATAGCAGTCACATATTTGGCATACATCACTTCCAAATGACTCATTTGGGGGACTTTAATGGCTATTTTCAGCAAAAAAGGGCCAAAAGTGCTATACCCGTTCCATGTTCTATCTAAAGAATGGCACGTTCTATCTGCCGTTGGCCATGGAACACATGTTCCATTGCGGGTTACCTGGGGTCACATTGCACGTAAGTCATGCGGGATGACCCACACATTCAATTCTATGTGCCTAAGACCTTCAAAATGTATCAAATCTCATCATTGTTAGTATTTGCATACCTGTAATAAGATTAGTAAAGTTTTCGAGATTCAATGTGCTTGTTCTTGCATCTTTGTTCTCAATTACATAGCTACTATGTAATTCATTTATTTGAGAATCTTTGCCAGTTTTACACTGGGGTAAGTTTGGAATAGTCCACTTTTGCGTGGGAGGGAGATGGACTGAAATATGCTGTATTTGCTCCCAAGCAAATGTCGGCCTCTCTAGTTGTATTATGGATTCTGTATTGTTCTGGGTCTTCGAGATGTGGTCTGGCTGGTGATGCGTATTGCATTGGTTTCCCGGTTACGGGGCATGGGCATAAGTTATCACTCATACACATAAATAATGTAATTTAGAAAAGAGGAGAAAAGCATGTGGGATATATTTGTCATAGGTGATTGTAATGATATAGATATAGATGATTGTAATAACAGAAAAGTCACTTTTCCAAGTGGTAAAACGCAAATGTTTGATCAGTTATCATATTTATGCCTACCTGAAACCATTCCCCGATAGTGTCACTGTTGGCTCCCCAGGCGCCAATACCAGCGACCCCATTTAAGCGACCGTGGAAGGGAGCATGATTATGTTCCCCCAGATAGAAAGAGGATGCAGTGATACTGCCATCCGGTATGCCACCAGATTCCATCCCTAATGGGTCGCTGCAGTCTGTGAGGACAGTTTCAACTAGATTAGAGAAGAAATGTTATTTTCTACTAAAAGATCCCCCACCAACCACCCTCCTCTTTATCTTGGGACGTCTAAAATTAAACGTGTTTCTCACCACAAACATATTTTGACCATCATCATGTCTTGGCATAGCCACATCATTCAGATGCTTGCTAAAATTTCAAGAAATATGTCATACGACACCGTAAATGTACACTTTTAGTTTGCACTCGCTGACTTCAGCTGACCATGACCGCAAACCACGTCTGTCTACAAGTGCAGCATAGTACTTATTAGGTTAACTTTATTAGATGTACTTTGACATGACGTAACCATGTATATACATAACGTGAAATTTCTTTAATAGTCCCCGTCGTTCCATCTATATGATATTTTGTTCTTATAAGATAATTGTACCAACTAAAGAGTAACTTCGCTGGTCAAAAATCAATTAACGACACCGTAAGTCTACACTTTCAGTTTGTACTTCAGCTTACCTTGACCGCCAACCACAGCTCGTACATTCCTATTGACCGGTTCGTCTGGGCCTCGTGCGGCACCTGAAACAATCATCACACACGTAAATAATTTCATCAGGTTGGTAAACGAATGAATAGCAAAGTTCTTTGATCACAACTATTTATTTTTCACGAGCCGACGTTTCAATGACCGTCTGTCATCTTTATCAGGGCAATTCTGACTGGTTTGCTGTGCACTGACCCTAGATGTTACTTGGTGCATAGTGCACTAAAGGTGTTACATGGTCCGCAGTGTACTGTTACTTGGTTCACAGTGCACTTTTTTTTTGTTTTTACTGTTAACAATGCATTTCCGAACGTAGTGCAATTGTGACATACATAGGCATTGTTACATCATTCTTACATTGCACAGCAAACCAGTCAGAATTGCCCTGATGAAGATGACAGACGTTCATCGAAACGTCGGCTCGTAAAAAATAAATGGTTGTGATCAAAGAACTTTGCTATTCACATTGTAATCACGTTTATGCTTGTTAGAACATGGAGATATGATGAGGTTTACCTCATAACAATTTTACAGAACATCACAGAAACTTACTACCACAACGGCTTTTAAAAACGGACTGAAACATGACTTATTTCAATTTCAATTTTTCTAAAGATATTTTCTACTTTATTTGCTTTATGTCAATAATTTGTTTCTTGCTGTCTTTATTGAGTATGTATGCATGTCAGTGTTCTTTTGTGTACCCAGGGAGACTTCGAAAACAGTCCCTAGTGTGAGCTACTTGAAAAATGAAAAAAATGAAGATGGATAGTCAATTTAAGTATGTCTAACTGTTAGAAATCCTTATAAACATGCCATAAGGTGCAGGGCCAGTGTTGAACGGTCCCTCAAAGTCCCGAAAGGTGGCGCTGTGATATGCCAGACCGTCATCGCCATTTTCACCTGGTTCTTCTGCCGGGTTCTATCGAAAAATACAGGAAACAAAATATATTGCGTCCGTCAAAGTGTGTTTGTTTATCGATTTTTCGTCGTGTTTCATTTCGCGTGAATACACTTGAATTAGAAGCGATGCAGTGCATATGCATGCAATTATATACTGGTTTGTTATTGTTTAGTCCAAATCTCCAGGGAATGCCTTTCTTTTCATGTATTATACTCCGAATCCAATGATGTAGTTATGTTGGCTAAAGGCCAGGCTTATCCATATTCTGGAGACTCAAAATTTATCGTAATATTACCAAGCCCAATTTTACTATATACCTGTACCGTTGTATTTCTGCCACGTCTGAAACGGGTATAGTTATGTCACCGAAGGAAAACGTATTGTTTTTGCTACGTTTCCTCTTCCTCTTCTTCTTCTTCTCCAAACAGTGACCTCTTACCTAACTGAACCAAACTGTCTCTCACCATGGTAACTAGTGTTGGGTTATATTATGTTGGAATTTTATAGTAGGAGGGATTTAGACTCCTGTCACCATGTCTGTGAATGTGTTTGAGTAAGAATTAACAGAGCAGCCCATATGCGAGAATAAACATTATGCATTAGTTTTGCAAATGTTACTTTTTTCTAGTTAGATTAAAATCATGAGGAAAAAAGCTCAAGTAACCACCTGTTTTAATTTCATCACCCTTTGTAACTACGTCAAGCTTGTAAGGAACTACATTGATAATAAAGTGCTCTAACCGGCATCGGTTAATTAAGAAATCTGGCTCTAATAGGATTTCTTGACTTCTACCTCATCCTTCTGTCTGAGTCCAGACGTCCTCCAACCGGTTGCCAGCACATCCCCGAGAGCCTCTGCTGGTTCCTCTGCGTCTTCCAATGGTTTACACACGGCCGCGACGGCCAGAAAAGCAAGCATCAGAAGTTCAGTCTTCATGATGCCATGCTGGTGGATAGGAGTAGCAAAAGTAAACTAAGTTTGAATAGCAAAGTTCTTTTTATCACAACCATTTATTTTTCACTAGCCGACGTTTCGATGACCGTCTGTCATCTTCATCAGGACAATTCTGGCTGGTTTACTGTGCAATGTCACTAGATGTTACATGGTGCATAGTACACTAAAGGTGTTACATAGTTCATAGTGCACTTAAGCTAGTTTTTTTTCTGTTTACAATACATTCCGGAACGTAGTGTAATTGTGACATACATACTAGGCATTGTTACATCATAGGGAAATATGTGGTTCCAAATGTAAAGTGTTTCTATATAAGATTTGTTTAACTGACAATACTGAGCTATCACAGTCCCAAATAGAAATTATTAAAAGTTTTTGTTGCATATGTATTGTTAGGAATCATAATATTTACAAACAATAAACCAATGTCAGTTATTAAGAATGTGATCCCAAACATGACTAAGTTTATACCCCCTCATCACGGAAAAAAACTCCCCCTCATCACGAAAAAAACTCATAAACAGAAAAAACCTAGCTTAAGTGCACTATGAACTATGTAACATCTTTAGTGCACTATGCACCAAGTAACATCTAGTGTCAGTGCACAGTAAACCAGTCAGAATTGCCCTGATGAAGATGACAGACGGTCATCGAAACGTCGGCTAGTAAAAAATAAATGGTTGTGATAAAAAGAACTTTGCTATTCAGTCGTTTACCAACCTGATGAAATTATTTACGGAAGTAAACTAAGTTGTCAGAATCTGATGAAGTTTTTTATCATATTTCATTAGTGGCTTTCAAACCGAGCATTTCACAAGACACTCTTCATGAATCAACATAAAATACATTTCTTTCTCGCAGTTTTCTAATGATAAGAAAACAGTCAGAGCCAGAAAACAATTTTAGGCCAACCGCTAACTTTTATTATTCAGGAAAGGGGAAAGAAGGACCACATTGGTAGTGGGTACGCCTCCGTTGCCATAACTCTTTACTCTTGTTTGCACAGAAACAACCTTGCAATAAATTATTCAAACTGTGGCAGGTCTTAGGTATTAACTGCTCATTTCCAGTCTATCGCAACACAATGCGAATAGGCTGTATGTATTGTACACAAAAGGTAGTTAACAATAGATTTTTCTATAGATTTTTCACACTCAGTGGACTTGATTCTGACACGCCAGAGTCGAACTGCGCCAAATTGTTCTTCTTTAGACCAATCTCGTTGTTTTTTTCCTCGATGGAAAAATATATTTTATCTTCTTAGCGGTATTATGTATGTATGTTTTACAATTTTCAGACCACATGGTCTTTTGCTACATGCCTAACAGTATGGAGTCATCTTAACTTATTGATTTTAGAGTTCCACATCCGCCTATTTCCTGCATGTCTAGCTAACTGTTCAAATGATAAGTGTTCACAATCCATAAGCAGAGTCCCTCAGGAGGGTTGTCTCCTCGGCACACGGAGGCTTTGAGGGAGCGCCTAAGCAGCCTGGAGGGGTCCATGCGAAGAATGTGGCCAAGGTACCGGAGTCTCCTACGACGAATAGTGAGCATCAGGTTGTAGTCAGGATTTGTTGCTGTGTCCCGAAAATGTTTCTTAGTTATCACTTGTAGGCATCTGCTGTTGAAACCGTTGCTCATTCTTGTGACGTCCCGGGTTAAGTCCCATGCTTCACAGCTACGTGTGAGGGTTGAGCAGACGGAAGATTTGTACCGACGTACTTTCATTGAATTGGGAAGTCTGTGGTCTCTCCAAATATGTTGTAGGGAGCTGAAGAGTGTTTGGGCGATCACCATCCTGTGGTTCACATCCGCTTCCTGGTCACCGTCACATGGCATGCGGCTTCGGAGGTAGTCGAATGCGTGGACGTTTTCTAGTTGTTGGCCCTGTAGGGTGACATGTGGCCGTTCCTTTTCCTTGGCGAGTCTCTTCTGACGCTGCACTTCTTTATCAGTGAGGGTACCCGTACGTGACCGGGTGTTTGCAGTGGAGGGATGGCGGAGGCACCAACGACTCCGGTGGATGGCTAGGCCTCTTTTTGTTGGAAATTCTCATGGTGCACTCTGAGCATCTGTGTTTGAGGTTCAAGGCGGCTACCTCGGTCTCGGTCATCTTTGATGTCTACTGTGTATGTGCATGGCTTTGGTTTTGGGGACTGATATTTCCATGGTAAATAGCGGTATTAAACCATCCCTGTTAACAACCTCTGTTTTCAACAGGATAACCTAGATAACACAACCGTGTTCCTCGGCCAGATGAATAATCTATATACGATAATATCGGCCCTGCAAGGTAAAGCATAGGAGACTTTTTCAACTAGAATGTGCAGTTTTGTATTAGCAGTTTTAATGCAAAAATGCAGCTTCAAAGATGGCAAGATGGTCTTGTGGTTACGATTCTTGACTCAGAATCTAAAGATTGTCGGTTAGAATTCCTGGCAGATCCATTGTTGTGTCATTTGGAGAGGCACTTAACACATATTCCTCAACTCGACTCAGGTGTAAATCTACTAAACCTTAAGATGTTTAAGGAGAAATACATGCGAGCACAATAAAGATCCCATCACACTTGTCGGAAATAGTAGAGGTCCTTACCGGTGTGAGTAGTTCAAACCAGTTTAGTCCAGTCTTTCGCAGCTTGTACAAAACTGGTGTGCTATACTAATTGTGGCTTACGCCGGCGATATTTATCAATAATTCTTAGATTTTCTTAAATCTATTACTAGTAATAATTCTGGTGGGTCTGGCACTCAGCCATTCCATATAACAATGTCGAACTAATGGCAACACAGTACTCCATATTTCTACTGGTGACCAATAGGCCGACCTTACAGCCAGTATCCTAAGAATAATACATGTAACTAAAGGACTAACCTTTAGCTGATCACCGACTAAATACACACAAGTACACGGCAGCAGTCGTATTACGCACAGCTCTTGTGCTAAAATGGCCTCTTTATTTCTTCTCCTACAGGTTAACAGGGAGACGCCTATGCCATAAATTATTCAAATTTTGGCAGGTCTGAGATATTATGCAACTGCTCATGTTCCAATCAACCATAGCGCAATACGAAGTGACAGTTTGTATTGTGCGTACCAGGCAGTTAACAATAGGGTAATCTTCACGTGGGGCGAACGTTGGATACAGGCTAGGCGGCCGATGGACTGTGACAGGCGGCTGACATAAAGTCCCCCTGCCCCACCGAATCTGCTTGGAGATTGACAATAGGGCATCTTATCTCAATTCAGCTGTAATAGACTGTGTAACGCCGAGGTCAGTAACATCAGTCCCGCTTAAAATAGCGATCGCTACTTTCGGGCGCAAAGGCCACGTCCCTATCCGCCTCTCCCCACCCAGACACCAGGGGAGGGGCCAGTAATTCCGCCAGTCGAGAGCTATCAGTGTACATGTGTACACCTGCCAAGACTTTTTCACCGGATCAACTAATTTTCCGCGAACAAAGGAATCTTGATCAAATTTTGTCAAAAACACGTCAATTTCTGGTTCTCCTATATCTGGTAAGTTCGTGCGCTACGTAGTGCGGCTCGAGCAAAAATAGAGTCTGCTTTCAGAGCTAGAGTGGGAGACGGTTTCGCTGCTGGTTTCATCAAAACTCCCTCGGCGGCAAAATCGTCCCTCCCAAGCATAACGCGTCGCTCACTGAAAGAAATAACGCCACCGCTATACCAGTCTGCGAAGAAGACTAGGTGGAGACTAGTCTGGATTATGTTTGTAAAACCGCCTTGTACTGTGCGCTGATTGCAGTTCACAAGACTCCCACATAGCGCCATATAAAAGAAGGCTTTTAACGTTACAATAAACCGAGCGGGCAAACTGAGCTGGTTTTCACATATTTTGTAGGCGGTTCACTGAACCCAAACGTATTCATTTTATGTAACTTGCTTGAGCACCCTACTATAAATTTCAAAAGCGTCGACTCTTCTCACTGTATGTTCCTTCACTATAAATATCCCTATAGGGCGAAAACTGTGTTATGCTACAGTCGGGGCCTTAAAAGCACCCCTTCCGCCCCCTGGGGCCTTAAAAGCACCCTTTGAACAGAGCCAAGTCTTAAATAACAATTAACGGTGCTGTTGTTGTCGTTCTGAATAACCTTTCTGTTTCCCGATTGGTTGATTAATAGTTTTTATCCAGACACATCAAGGCCAAACAAATAGCTAGAGATTACAATAGAGACGGCCGCGGCTTTATATACAACGTTGCCCTACCTTTTCTTCAAAGAAGTTGTTTGTTCGTCTCCTGACTACTCCACGACAGAGAATTCTCCATGTTCAGCTGTTTTTGGCTTGCCCCCGAAGGATATACATCCGCCAGTTGTTGAGAGCAGGTTCTGGTTGATAGCAGACTTTAAGGTAGGAAATCCATTGTTAATGATGACTGTCAAAATTGTATTTATAAGACTTCCATATGTGAAAATAAAAGAAATACGCAAAAAATACGCGAAACCAAGCAACGAGATTATCTAAAAAAAACAAGCCTTTATCAATTTATCAAATTGCTATATTTCTTTTGTATTACCTAATAGTTATGTCTGTATGACACTGTCTTTACCGTTGGTGAAGTGTGCTAATTGTAGAAATTGTCGACAATAGGGGTTAATATTTTTTTCAGGGGGTGGCCGATCGTTGGAGTATATATTTGTAAGGCGAGGGTTTGTGCATGGTCTCGATTTCCAAATCGTTAATACCGAATACAAAAGAAAACTGATTTTCTGACGCTACAATGTGCTTTGTACTTCTTTTGAAACTTTCATCCCAAAATCCCTCCCTATCCCAAAATTACTTTTTAACCCTGAAAATGCGTGGTTGATAATGCATGTAAAATTCTTATAACATAATATATTATAAAGATATGTAGAGAATGGCCCATTTATCATATGCTGTATCGTAATTTGAGTATTTTCAACTGTTGAAATTGCAATGCCAAGGTCATACTGTACTGTACTGTTTTCGTATGATGTGTTAACCAGTTGACAACAAGTATTGATTGATTATTTAATGGCTATTCACTGGTGACAAAGTACAGTAACGTATAGGTGTAACTCAATACAGTGATTGATTAACGTAACCGGTTAGAGAACAGGTCATGTTTGATTTTCAGACATGCTGCAAAGAAAAATGGGTGAAAGATTAGCTGTGTTGTTGCCTTCGAAGGTCGCATCAATTGCAAACATGTATTTAAATCGGTACCTAAGTTTACGTGTAACTGTATATCTGTTAATCTCACCAAGAGGCGATTGTGGTTTTGTTGCTGATTTCCAATTATTTTTCTCTGTTACGAATCATTGTCCTTATGCTCTGCACATTTTGCACAATTCCTACCTACGACGATATCATCTGGCATATGTTACCCACAGTTTAATAGTTGCCTTAGTGTAGTTAAGATGTTATCGTGACTCTCAGTTCAACAAAAGGTACATGTGTAGCTTGACAACGCCGCGTGGAGGTTGGCTCCTTGCTGATGTTTGCTGATGTCTGGAACTTTGTCTGGACTTTCTCGAGATTACAATTTGGTCCCTATATACATATTGCATTTTTAGATTAAACGCTCAACTGACCAAATGTACTCAAGCAGAAGTATGTAATAATCGTTATAGCCCCAATTCTTAGCAAAATAGTAGCATTTTCTAATCAATCATGCAAATGAGGTCAAATGAGGTACTGTTTTGCTTAATTGATATTCATCAATGTTCCTCTCGTTGTTACACATGGTGCTTGGTTGAATTCCTATCATGGAACACAGTTGATTTATAAATCCTGATTAGGTATGCATGTTGAACCTCTTGGAACAAAACAGGAAGTGATGTCTTGCATACAGGATGTGACGTCATTGCATACAGGTTTTGATGTCATTACGTGATAAATTTGCGGTACAGAAGTGGCTGCGAAAAACGTGAATATAAAAATACAGATATAACGTTATTTACAGTCTTACGGATCAACATTGGTTAGTTGAAGGTTGATCAAGGTAGATATTCAAAAACTTTTAAGTGCATGATTTTTAATTTTATGAGCTTAAAACTTAAAACAATAAGTGAACATTGTTTAAAGTATCTTGCAATGATTTATGGTCATCATGATCAAACATCTTGATGGATTTTCATAGGTGTTATGCTGCAAGGATTTTGGCGCAAGAAACCTTCATTCACTAACTTTACTACTTAATGGTCAGCAACAAACCTTTTAATTCCTTGACCTGCAGACTTTACCAACATCTCAAGACACAACATCTATAATCCTTGTCCTGCTGGCTTTTTTGCACAATATTTTTCAATAATTCGATGTCTTAATCAGGTCACAGAACCTTGAAATTTTAGCCCAGCGGTGGCGTAGTTACTTCCGCATTCGTTGTGTTTTGCTGTAGTGTGATGTGCTGCACAAGAAATACCCCCAAATCGTACATATACAAGGCAACGGGATCTACATAAATGGTACTGTATCATAGCAGTGAATCCAAGATCCCTATATTTACAACTTGTGCAATTTTTACGATCAAAGTTTGCATAGTTTTGTAGCCCTTTGGTCTTGTTCTTTCAAGGAGAATTCCCAGTAGGAACATCAAATGGTATAAAAAAAAGTTAAAAACAAAACTTCATGCGCCACCAGGTGCAAATCCTGCCTACGGTTGTTGTCCCGCATAAGTAGTCTGGAGCACATTTTAAGGCCAGGTGCCGTATATCCCGCCAATGTTACAAGGTTCCCGGTGCTTGAGACGTGAATGCCGAGCGGATTCAGGCATGGAACTCCCCCACGAATGCTATTACTGCGCCACCCCTATGTTAGGCAGTTGGTTTAGCCCACAAAGTCCAGAAGGACTACGTCATCACGTGACTCCCGTCCGCCATCTTTGTTCAATATTGTTCAGACTACCATAAAGTTGTGCTCGGTTGTGCACTTAAATTGCAATCTGGAGTCACTTACTCAGCAGTCTACGTTGGCCCTGATCCGCCCAGGAAACCGTATGGCATGGGCCTCAAAAGCGGAATGTCGTTAATAAAGGGTTAATGCACCGCCCCGAGGTGTATATGGTGTCATAAATGCATGGTCAGCTGCTATAACCACCGAATAAACCACCGAGTGAGCGAAGCGAACGAGGTGGTTATTAGGTGGTTATAGCAGCTGACCATGCATTTATGACACCATATACACCGAGGAAAAGGCGGTGCATTAACGTTATTATCATATAGCCTATCCAAACTGACACAATGAATCAACACAATTCCTGTTCAAAACATTAAACCTTTAATATTTACATAACAATACATTCCAAAATATTATAATCATGGTTTGTACTTTAAAATAAATATGGAGATCATTTTACAATAAATATAGTTTACAACTTTACACGCGTCCCGCGGAAAAAAATATTGATAACAAAGATGGGGGAGGGCAAAAATCAACACGTTCGTACGGTACCGACTTGTAGCACAAAACTCACCCTACAGGAGCTCTGTCGTCTGCACAGGAAGAACGGGAACCCTACACTGACTTGTTGGTGGGTAACGGGAACTATACGAAAGCACAGACAGGAAATACTCGAGATAAGGGGAGCGGGATGGCGGACGGCATGAATCACAGCCGCTCACAGACGCGCTCTGCCTGGCGTCCAACTCAGCTGGCGTCTGCCAATTCCAATTGATAACAAAGATGGGGGAGGGCAAAAATCAACACGTTCGTACGGTACCGACTTGTAGCACAAGTTGTTGTTCGTTCAGACACGCGAAACGCACCCTGCTGACCTCTGTCTCCGGTGTAGCTTCCAGCGTCTGTTCCTCGACCTCCATGGGTCCAAATATCTCATCTAAATCCGCGTCTGTTATCTCTTCCATGTAGAAATTAGGCAAACTCTCCATGACACAAGAAGGCAAGATGGCGGACCAAAAAAAAATAAATCGTCTGATCCCTGGTCTGATTCAGTCAGGTGATGTGGGCGATACCACTTTTTGTAGGGGTGTCAAAATAAGTATGGTTTTTGCTCTCCCGTTCAAATTCTATCTATTTACATATACATTTCATACTCACACACATTTTAGTTTATATGAAGCTTAAAAAAACATAATTTTGTCTGACCAGGAAACTGCTATGAATATTAACAGAAAGAGCTGTGTACCCCTATATCATTATGGTTTCACCCATGGTTTATGGAGAATAACGCACGGCTGAGCCATGGTTTATCGGAGAATAAAGCACGGGTAACGGAGGCCTCTGATTGGTCTACGCCACCCGGCTATATGATAATACTGATTAACGGTGTGATCGTTATCGTTCCCAGTTTTCCAATTGGTTAAATTGTTTTCATCTACATAAATCAAGGCCCAATTTAAATGGTTAGACATTTACATTAGAGACGGCTCTGTAAATAGCGACTTGGCATGGTTTGTCGCTACCTACGTACATGGAGAATGTTCGTCACTGATCATCGAGTGGTTTGTGGTTTGTTCGTCTCCTGACTAACCATGGCAGTCCTGTCAATGCTCAGCTGTGGCGGTCTGCCACCCGACTGATTGACAGCCGTCAGTTGTTAATAAGAGGCTCTGGTTGATAGCATGCTTTAAGGTAGGAAAACCCATTTAACGATTGTTGTAATCATGCTGCTTTAGTACTTAGTGCAAAATAAATCAACTGGTTAAAAAAACTGGATCTAAAAACTCTTTGGGAAACTAGTTTGCTTCGTGCATGTCGAATTATGTACTGTTCTACGGAGAAGTGACCTAGTGTCGACAGACCTCTTGGCGGATTGAAATAGTAAAAAATCGGGTAAATATTTCATGAGAGGACTTGGTCGATAATTCGTCCAAAATTGGGTGAATATTTTATCAGATATCTTGGTCGATTATCGAAATATATAATGTTTTCTGTCCAGGGTCGCCATCTTTAAAGTTAATTCCCTCATGTTCTGAATAAAGGCAGTAGATTAGCACCTCCGGTCGTTTATGTCATGAAAAAAACAGCAAGTATGGTTTCAAACCAGATTTACGTGGTAGCATGACTTACATGGTGTCACTCATAAATCTACAAAAAATCAAGGGGTGAGGTATGTAGTACACAACAGATCATTTGCCGAGTTCCTTGCTCGTCATTTCGTCATTAGGCCACACCAATTTAATTTGTTGGTTCTCGGATTTTTTTAGAAAAAATATGAAGCGACAGGGCGAAAAAAATAAAAATAAAAACAGGTCTAGGCATCCTATTATAGGCTTAAATGCTACAAAATGAGCCATGAAGTCAACACAAAAGGCTGGGTTAAAATTTAAACATTGATTTTGAACTTTTAATCAAACCACTGTAATGATAGATGGGAAAACTGTAACAACTAGGAAGAAAAGGACTTTCCTCAACTGTTGGGGGGCAAAACATGAGCATTTTTCAGTTGATTCAGGACCAGAATCAATTTTTTTTTTTTGCAAATCAGAAAAAAACGAAGAGGCGAATCCGAGAACCAACAAATTAAATTGGTGTGGCCTTACTGGAGATTTACAGAAAATTTCTATTGATAATGCCTGGACAAAAAAATTAAAAAAATTCACACAATATCAGCTTTGTCCTGGCGTCTATAACTTTAACTTGAAATGTTAGCAGCAACCAGTATCAGCCTGCTTCCGCCACACATCGTAAATAAAAGACGTTTCTGGTGACATTTCTCTAGTCCTATGAGTTTACTGCCGAAATGCCAAGTCACTACAGAACGAATGTCATCTAGTCCCAATTAAAACTGCGTGCATTTCTGTTCTTTCAAATCCCTGGCCATCTCCGATATGTGTGACATTGCTATAGGACTAGGACGGTCCCGTCTACTCACAGTTTAGTCACAAAGCAATAAAATGCTTTCATAACCATTTGGCACCTATTCAATAGCAATACTTTATCAACAAAGAATGTGGCGACTACAAACATACGCCGTTGCTTAGATATTGTAATGTTACGGTCGTCCAACTCCTTTTACCAATTGTCAACAGGTATTGATAGATTATTTTACGGCTATTCACTAATAACAAAATACTTTGAACTAATGGCGTAGCGCAGTACAGTGATTGATTAACGTGATCAGTTAAAGAACAGGCCATGTTTGATTTTCAGACATGCTGCAAATAGTATCAGGGGGCTATATTGAAGGCTTTACGACTGCATGTCGCTGTACTCTTGTTGTGTCAATAAAGTTAATTTGTTCTACAGTTGCCTTTGCAAACGGTGCAGCTACATGTATAAATTGGTACCAAAGTTTTTCTGTACATGTTCTGTTCGTTTCAACAGGCCACGTTTGTTGTTTTGTTACTGCTTTCTATGCATAGTTTTGGCCGTATGCTTTGCGAATCCTGCACAGATGCTGTGTTCGACAGTTTGTTGACAATAACTTTAATATTTCCCCTAGTGTAGTTAAGGTGCTATCGTGCATCTCAGTTCATAAAAGGCGCACTTTTGTAACTAAGAAACGCTACTGAGCGGTCAGCTCGTTCTCTGCTGATATGTGAAGCTTTGTCTGCATTTTCTTGAGGAAAGAGGTTACATTTTCTGGCTTCTTCACTAAGGTAAACGTTAAGACGGTATTCGCTTGCATAAATCAATGTTGTTCTTTTTTTCAAGCAACTCACATATGGTTAATTTCAATTACACAAGTACATGTGTGCCCTTGTAACTGCATGTATAATTTTTTGCGACTACTTAAAAATTAATTTTAGACGGGTGATCAGAAAAATTCAGTGTGGAAGTGTTTCTCGACTGGTCCATGTCGTTGCACTGAGGGTGGTGGAAGACTCCTTCCTTGAATGGAGGAGGGTCTTAGATTTAAATCTTGGGCTATGGTGACTGAAAAAATAATTTGTTTTAAAATTTGTGGACATGTTTAACTGAACCATGACATACTATGAGTGTCGATGGAAGAGCCCTTTATGGGGTTGTATTTTTTTTTATTCAACCTCAGTAAACAAGTGTGATTTTAGAAAAAACGTCCATATCTTAGGTCGAGGTGTGTTTGGATTGGTCTATATCATAATATTGGGCCAATGGAAGAGTCAATTATCGATTAGGGTGATTTTTCTTAAAAATCAATTTTGAATGAGAGATTTTGAAAAGTCAGTTGTTGTATGGCAGGTTTTGGAGATCTATGCAAGGGAGGAAGATTCCAATTTTGAATAGGGGGAACATTTTTTTTAGTTGGGGTGGAATTGGGAAGGCTTCATTTAAAACTTGGATGACCTGGCAGCAGTTTACTTGGGGCAGAAGTTTATGTTCTACTTTTGCACAGGTGTGTGATTGGAACAATCAATTCTCATGTTAGGGATATGGAGTACAACATGCTGTATTCGCTCACGTCAAAAAGTAGGCCTATCTAATTTCTTCATGATATATGTACTATTTGCTCTGGTTTGCATAATTAGCATTTCACAGAGTTACGAAGATACCAATCCCTAAGCCACCATACGCCGACCTAGCCGTTAAAGGAACTAAAACCTTTCGGTTAAGATACTGATACCAAATTTTCTTTTAATCAATTGCTAATGTGGTGCTAAACCATATCCAAACATGCATACAAACAAACGCTATGAAATTTGACAACGCCATCTGTGGCACCTGTTGCGAGTGGGAATGAATAATAGTTTGATGATTTTTCGTTTTGATATTCAGTCTTAATGAATGTTTGTTTTTACAGGACATTTTCATCAACACAGAGACGTCTTCCTAAGGTCATAAGATGGATCGCTCTCGTAAGCAAAAGTCAGGAAAACCACCTAAGATGGCTCGCTCTCGTAAGCAAAAGTCGGAAAAATCACCCACAAGAAAAGGCATGAATGAAAGGGAAAGACAGGCCAACGTCAGCATTTCGACGGAGTCAGAAGACAATCTGTGGGCTCAACTAAAGAAACCAAGCTCTTTAAATGAGCTTGACTGGAGCGGTAGTCAGCTGAAGTCGCTTCCCAGGAATCTGACTCCCCTGGCCGCAATCGAAACACTCAACCTGTCTAATAATGAGCTGGCCAAACTGCCTCCAAGCATGTCAGGGTTGGAACAACTCAAAGTCCTAATCCTCAGCGATAACGCCTTTGAAGGAATCCCCGAACCGGTCAGGTCTCTGAACTCTCTACAATGCCTGATAATTAAGCGGAACAGGATGAACAACAGCCAGGGCGACCTAAAGATGAACGTTCCAAGGACCTTAAAAACACTGGATATGGAGTCCAACTGTTCCTTAAAGGCTGTTCCAGAAGGGCTTGAACATCTTGAGAACTTGGAGGAACTGAACATCAGCTACTGTGGAATCGAGGCAGTGTCTGACGCTGTAGGGAAGTTGACTTCCATAAGACGGATTCATCTTGCTGGAAACAAGCTGCGCGCCCTTCCTGAAGAGATCGGGAACCTTCTCTACCTGGAAACTCTCGATCTGGAGGGAAACCGTCGTCTGTCCGATCTGCCGGTCTCACTGTATCGACTGAGGGAGAATCTCAGAGATAAGCAGACAGGTACAAACAAAGGTCTCATCCTGGACAACTGTCAGGCTCTAGCGCTTCCGGAGTCGGAAATTGCTCAGGGCAACGTGGTCTCCGTACTTGCTGAACTCGTGTCAAGAGATGTCATCAAACTAGCTGAAGTCAACATTGTTACAGACGTTGTTGAGGATACAATCATCGAAGGTCTGATGGAAAACACGATCACATCTGCTGAAGAGAGTGCTTGGGACGATCTTATGTTAGACGTCACTGACGTTGTACTCTCTGACAAAGAATGCTCCGAGGACATCTTCCATAGCATTTTGGAAAGAGTCCTGTCAGGTCTTGCAAAGGAAATCAGCAAAGAAGCAATCGATGAAGAGGAGGCTATGGCACTCATCACAGACGAGTTGGTGGAGGAAATGACAAGAACTATGTTAGAAGAAGAAGCAACAAGCTCTGCAGAGGCAGATAGCATGGCATGGGAAGTGATGAGAGACATGTTAGAGGAGGCAAAGGCAATGTTGACAATAGAAGTGGCTTCAGACGCAGTGCTGGCGGATAATGTGGCGTGGAAATTGGTGGAAGAAATGTTGGAGGAAGTGAAGGCAATGCTGACAACTGAAGTGGCCACAGAGGCTTTGCAGGCAGAAAGTACGGCATTGGAAGTGATGAGAGACATGTTAGAGGAAGCGAGTGCAATGTTGACGATAGAAGTGGCTTCAGACGCAGTGCTGATGGATGATGTGGCGTGGAAAGTGATGGAAGAAATGTTGGAGGAGGTGATGACAAGGCTAACAATAGAAGTGGTCACAGAATATTTCGCTTCAAAGGAGAGTGAAGAACGGCGTCTTGTAGTGGGAGTGATGGAAGATCTCTTGGACGACATTTCCAAGGAATTTGCAATTTGTGTGGATGCAGAACTCCGCCTGGGCCAAACAGTTCCAGACGAATACGACACACAGATTAGGTGAGAGCCAAAAATCGCATTCCCTTCTCTTTCCAGATATTTAGATAGTAACAACTATTGTATTTTTCGATGGTTTAACAACGTGATTTACCGAGTCATGAGGTAATTAAACAACTAACGTCATCTTTTATCATCCCCAGCTTTCCAATTTCATCAGACGCAGATGGCATGCAGTACCTGGACCTCCCGGCAGGCTGCAGGCTGAGTGTCCCTCCAGGAGCTACTGATGAAGATATCTCCGTCATCTCAGCAGTGCTGAACCCACACGGGTACGATCAGACAGTCGGGCTTGAGGACGACGAGCTACTAGTCAGCGACATCATAGAGATGAGACCGGCGGGGATGAAATTCTCCAAACCCGTGAAGCTGAAGATCCCGCACTCTTTACCAAAGTTCTTCTGTGAAAAGGAGTTCATCGTCAAGACAACTGAAGATCTAGGACGTTCTTGGATGAATCTGGACACTGTAAGCCAACAAGAGGAAGTAAGTAATAATTTTCAAATTTATATCTGTAGTGAATCACAAAAATTGGATTTAAAAGAAAGCCATTTTAGTAATACCCTTCATTTGAATGCGTGGATTTTACACGTGATTACAGTGATAGGAGGAATATAGCCTATATCTATCCCCCATTTTAAGCAAGGTTGTTTTTAATAATATTTTCTCCTCCTTTGTAGTAGTGGCTCAGCACCACTGCCAAAAGTGGTTGAAATGCTTAAGTCCAGTTGAAACAAAAGTTAATCCTTTTTAAGGTCATTTGCAAACACTAATTAAAATTCCATGGTAATGTTAATTTCAGTGCATATATATGTTCGTCTTAGTCGAACCAGTAACACATATGGATTGACATGCACTTTGCAGGGACAGTGGTTCGTAACAGTAGAGGTCTCACATTTTTCTGAGTTTGCTGCCGTGGCAAGACCTCTGGAGCACTGCCAAACAGTAGAGGAAGGGCAAGCGTCAACGCTGAGGTCCTCAGAACAGACAAACGTCGAGATGTGCCTCCCCAAGGACAGTGTCCCGCAGAATTGTGAGATAAATTTTAAGGTCAGACATTTATACTGACACTCTGATTCACAATTGCTAGAAGCAAAAGGAAAACGATGCCACAAATGCAGGGGTAAGATATATCAGGTAAGGTATAGAGTATCGGCGCGGCGCCCATCTCAGTTTCTTTAGCCCTTGAGCCACACAGTTGTGTCATCACTATACAGTAGGGGCTAGTCCACATGCAGTGATGTATGTGTAAGTCCCATACTCTTTCCCAAATGCTTGAGTGCTACGCAAAGAAAGCAGTATGCACAGGTCTTTGGTATGACTCGACCGGGGACCGAACTCACGACCTACCGAATGCAAGGTGAGCACTTGGACATTGTACCGGTTCTAAAAGCTAAGGTATTACTTAGTTATTTTATATCATATATATATATTTAAGAATAGTATTTTTTTTCTATTTTAGGTCCTCCCTGTGGATGCGGACACCCTGACGTGCGCTGCTACGGGAGAGGATGGGATCAGCGGTGTCGCCAGTATGAGTCACATCGTTAAGTTCAGCAAGAACCTGATCCTCAGCAGCCCTGCCACCATAATACTGCCGCTGTCGCCTGGTGATCAGAACACACGACTTCGCGTCCTGAGCTGCGATGAGAGAGGACACTGGGAAGACATCACCAGCTCCGTGGACGACATCGTCCTACAGGGGTCAAAGATGGTTATCAGAAGCCAACTCAAACATGGGTGAGCGGTCAATTGTACTTGGCGTAGAGGAGTCGAATGATATGACTAACTTCAATATGAAGAATAATGCCTGGAATTGTAAAAAGGTAGCATCAGTTCTAGGACAAAGGGAGTATTTTACATGGATAAGTTACTATATGACGAAAGTTTTTTTTTGCAAGTTCATGCCCTAGGGCTAATTGCAAACTGGCAAGGACGATAAGCACATAATGTATTGAAGATTGTGCAGAGATTAAGTTATACTTCTACTAAACTAAGTTTCTATCTCTATTTTTTAAAAAACTAATATCATAATCCATGTATATGTGACAGAAAGAGGATTGGGTAATACATAAAAATGTGAGAGACATGACACTACTATTCTATTTCTAGTTCAAATATTGGAGGGTTGGCATCTCTGGAGGCAGTGGGAGATGAATTGTCCGACATTTTAAAAAGTAAATGAGTCGGGAGACATGATCTAAAAAACAATAATATAAAAAATGATCTGTGTTCTTATTTCAGAATGCGACACATTTTATCGCTAACTTGCTATCGTCTGAATTAAATTACCAAAATTGACAAAGTCACTAATCCTAATCTATTGTATCAGAAATCAACAGGCCCATAAAGAAGGGAAAAAAGAAGTAAAGGTCTAAACAAATATGAAATCTAGGAAATACCTTAATGACAAACCATGACGTCATTGGTGATCTAGATCTGAAAAAATTTAACTACACGTTATAATACGGGTAAATTAACTAAAAACGCACGTTCCGTTCTTCTGCTAGTTTCACCGTTCTCCGTTGTGGCGAAATCGAAGATGCTACGAGGATTGTCAACATGGTAATCAAGAACATCAGGGCAAGGCAAGTCAGAATCATCATCTTCAAGAAGTGGAAGGAACCGCCGGAGGATGGAGTGATGACCGCCCGGATAGAGTGTGTACTCAACGAGATGGTGGAAGACCGCAAGGTCTGTGCTGAAAATGAAGGATTCGAGTGTCAGGTAAGGGAAGAGATGAATAAGATTAACACTGCACAAAACTTGGGCTTTTCCAATGAAAATGAATGCTAGATAAGTCTGATAATGGTTGCTTTTGGCTTTTTTCTTCTTTACGTTATGTTATCAGCCTTACCTAAAACATATAGCTGTTAGCTAGGCAACCATTACAAGAAGAACCAGAGACACTATCATGTACATGTAATAGCTAAAATAACATGACTGCTAAAGTGGGTTAAACAATAGCGGTTGGTACACTCAGAGGAAGTCTAATTTAATCACTGTCTGTAATGGTAAGCTAATACCATACAAAACTGTAAAATCTGAATATTCGATGGAAAATATCTATGTCACAATGAGTTTAATCCGCCATATGTAAGACAAGAATAGAGATAGAAAGGACTACTAGAACATACCTGTGTAAATGTGTAAATATTGTAGAAACAGTAAAAATATTAAACACATTTTATGATTCAGTGCACTCACCACAAGATCAAACAAACAGATTATTTCAACAGTTGCCACAATCTTCCCATCCTTTTACCATCTAGAAAATCACCAAAAGACAAGGATCACATTAAAACCCACTCATTACAAGGGACAATTCAAAATCCACTACCTTCAAAGAAGGACAGTACCATTATGGCAATTGTAGCAGTTGTATAAGAAGATCAGACAATAGTTCGTTATACGTTACCGCTTTGATCCTGTACATGCAATTAGCTTTCGGGCATAACGAGTATAATATTGGCGACGTTTTCGATTGAAACAACCGTGACCAGTTTTAGCTGGTATTTAATCATTGATAAATCCCACCTTGAATGCAGAAACGAGCCCCTGACCCCCCCAAAAGAAAACAGCCTGGATTTGTAAAACTTGAAAAGTCACCAAATTAGTTGTGCAGATTTCTGTGTACTAGATCAAGGAAAATAACATTTATTTAACCAATCGCGTGGTATTATATGGCTGTCGATGACACAACGTACCAAAAGCATTCTTATACAGCCTAGGAATCAAATGAATTCCTGCTCCATCTTTGTGATAAAAATGCGCATCTTGTTTCCCCAGCCGGGTACACCCACCCCTCCCATCGTTATGACGGAAGGAGAGGAATTCTGCGTCATATTTGAAGGCAGCATCCGCCCTGTTGAGAACGACCACGGAGTGGACTACATCTTCTACTGCGAGAGGCCGCGTGTGCTGGAGTTCGACGTGAAGCTGGTGGACAAGGGTGAAGGCGCAACTACCAAAGTGGAGCTGTATCCGGGCCGGCTGGAGAGACTCTACCCAGGGGCAAGAAGAAGGAAAGAACGTGGTCCAACGATTGAAAATACTAATCATGGGCAACCATCCACACTACCGCCACCAACTTCAACAGAGACAGAGACACCTCCACCTCCGCGGCCTAAACCACTGATGACCACTGAAATAACACCGCCTACAGTAAGTAAGATTGTGCACATCCTCAAACGTTAGTTTTCTTGTGGTTTTGTGGCATTTTGATGGTTTTAAGGGAAATTAATATGAATAAGAAGTCATGTTTAGATAAAGACGTTTGAGTACTATTCGTGGTACATGAGATTCATAAACAACATACAGAATATGTTTAGTTGTTTTTCTTTAGTTGTCCCGAAATGTCTCCTTTTTTTTTTCTTTATGGCAATGAAGCAAAGATCGCCCATGCCCAAGATGTTCCTGAAATACGATGCTGCTCATTTTCTTAATTTTACACTCTACAACAAGAGTTCTACCACGTCAAAACTTTGCCAATAATGTTAAGCTTTTTTGACGAATTAGAAATGTTTCTCATTGAGTATGCAAACAAGGTCCTCATTTTCATAAATCATATTAGTTGATCCTATTTACGTGACCTATTATCTACCCAATTACAGCCTTATTTGAATTAGTCATGTTTAATGATCTTCACCTTCACTCAACTTCCAAGTTTCATGACAATCCATGTATCTTCTTGAGTTGTCGCGCTAAACTACGTACACACACACATTACATACACACATACAAAGTTTAACGTTACCAACAGAATATTAACTTCTTGGCGAAAGTAACAATCTTGTGGTTCGGTTTCAGGCAGAACCCAGGGAACAGGTAGAAGTAGACGAGCCAGGTCAGTGGGCATTTTCATTTTATATTTATGTATAGATAAAAGACGATATCCAATGTACTTTATCATTAACTGCATGTATGCAACTCGTTGAAGAAGTTCATCAGTCACGCAAAAGTAACAGTTAGTAGAATATTCTTCAATCAGTGACTGTTTTTGAAAGGTAGAGACAAGTACCTAAAACTTTTCGAAGTCGACTGTACAGCTTGATCACTGGTGACCTAGTCTCGCAAGAACACGAGACTAGGTCGAGACTTGTGCTAATCTTCCGCCGCCTGCTTGCGCCAGACTAGGTCACTAGGTCGTGATCAAGATGTACAGTGGACATCGCAAATTAGGAAGTACATGTTTCTACTTTTCAAAAACAGTCATTGATTAAAGAATATTTTAGAAAATGTATGCAACTGTAGCCTCGATTTCTTGCGTTCTTAGACATCATAAAAACGAGAATAATCATACTGGGATTGGTCTATGTTGGCTGACGAACGATCTAAGCTACATGTTTATATTAAACATAATGTCCATCTCAAACATAACGGTTCAACCAATCATAACATTAGTTCTACAGTGGCTGCATGTCAGTCAAGTATTTGCATTTACATGTTTTGACCGAGGTAGAAGGGGCTATAAGGAAGGTCCATTACAGAGGGGAGAAACTCAACAACAAAGTTCTAATAGTGTGAATTTAACATTTGCTACAGGTGAACCTGATACAGATGTAACACCTGCAGCTGATCCAGGTGCCGACAGTGATCTGCCCGTTAATGGTGTCCCCTTAGATGAGTCGGGCTTCAGCCGGGCCCTGTCGGAGCTCTGTCACGCTGCAGAGCAAGCTAAGTACGCTAGCCGGGGGGACGACAGACGACGGTGGCTGGAAAGTTACAGACAGGCAGCGGCTCTGGTGGAGGAAGATCTCACGTCTGACGACATGTAATGCTGCCGCTTTGTGACAAACCATAGCGTTAGCACTGGACTTCCAGTGCTGATAAAGGAGGCGATCTGAATTCCAGTGCTGACACAGTTTTGATTACTGCATCAGCACTGGAAGTAGACATGGCACACCAAATTTTTGGCGACGCCTCAGGGGCGGAGCCGTTAGTATAGTACTGCGATCGAGTTGAAAATATTCTAAAAATTCCGTCAATGCATTCCCTGGGGAATTACTTGTTTGAATGACTCTGTGTTTGTACACAGCAAGTAGGGATATCTAAAGTGATGGTTGATCTTTTGCAGAAGTCTTTTGTTTACAGTTTAATGGCTTAGTTGTCAGTCGATAACTGGATACTTTATAAGTAGGAAAGGCCTATGTTACCATGCATGCAAAAGGCACCTTTTCCGGCCAACTGTGGCTTTTTGCACACAGAATATTAATGATTGTCTTTATTGATATTTCAAATATGTTCTCTTCTATCAAGAGAGAAAAAAATAGAATAAAATAAAACAGAATAATTTTGTTGCTCATAAGAAAGAACAAGGAGCAGCATATTCAAGCTTAAAAGAATAATGTTTTAAGTAAGTTTTTAGTTTCAACCATATGATGCTGGGCTTTTATTTATAACTTAACTGTGTGCTAATGATGATGTTTTGTGTGTTTTCCACCATGCGTGTTTGTGTCAGTCTTGCTTTT
>NW_017804198.1:568342-569425 GCF_001625305.1 Branchiostoma belcheri
TCAGTCTTGCTTTTTTTTAATTCATATTTTTTTTCTTTTGCTTTCACGATGCTGCTGCATTCAATGCTTGTTTTTCAATCTTCTTGCGTGCAAAACATGAATGCACACCCCGATCCTTCCTTGACTGGGCTTCGTGCTTGCCAGTGAATCCCTGCTGCAGTCTGCATCTCAGGGTGAGACATGGCGAAAATTTACCTGTGGACACAAAAAGAGAAAAGCAAATGAGGTCCATATTTGAATAAGTCATGTGATTTAATGATGTTTACCTTCACCTAACTTTCAAATGCCCTAGGTATGAAATTCCAGGCAGTTACCATTGCTGAATTACAACATTTATTTTATTTATTTAATCAACTTCACAGAAATTAAAATTCTGAGAGGAGCCGGCAACAGGAACATAGAGTTCCTCTACTAGGCCGACTCCTCTAGAAACATAGACACAAAACAAACAAACAAACAAACAAACAAACAAACAAACAAACAAACAAGCAACAATTAAAAAGAGTAATCAAATCACTAAACAATTATGGCAACGACATGTAGTGGTCCAGGTGCATAAGTTGTCGGTTGAAAATGTGTCATTTAGGCGAGATCTGTAGAACGAAATTAACAGTTTTTTAACATTGCTGAATTTCTCATTAATTATGCAAATTAAATCTTAATTTACATAATATCTGCCTGTGTTTTTCTCGTTCGCAATTACATATGCCACATGCTTTAGTAGTCCTATCATGTAATTTAACTGAATCATGGCACAGGGGCCTGGTACCCAGGCTACATTGTTTTCCCAGCAATCATTAATCATAGAATTCGAAAGCATGGTACTTTTCAAAACTCACACAGCTTATCGTGAAAGAAGTACTATAGAGATGCGAACATTGCCTAACTATCGTGATTATTTACAATATTGCGTATAATAAGGATGGTTGGGCACTCACCTGGTATTTTGTTCCACTTCTTCTGTCTTGTATTCTTGAGTAACTTTTGTTTGTCGTCATGTAGAGCTGAAAGAAACAGTGTAGAACAGGTTAACGAAGTTTGTTATATTCTAGGGTTGCGTTATTCTGCATAGTTCGACAGCGT
>NW_017804198.1:570162-572090 GCF_001625305.1 Branchiostoma belcheri
GATTTGAGGCATATAAAAACTAGCCTCCACCAGACCTTTCTACGGGAATACGGATCGTAGAATTCGGGGGAAAAAGATATTAAAATTGGCCAAGGGAGTCCGGCCGCGAGGAGGTAGTTAAATGACGCACTTAAATCACTCCCTCCGAAGGCGAGTCAAACCTACAAGGTCCTACAAGGCGGTCAAACTCTCCTGGCAAATATTCTACTATAAATAGCCAGCGTTGTGAGTCTGGTAGAGGCTATGTAAAGACATTGTCACTGAAAAAGTCAATTGTGAACGACAGGCCAGATCAAGTGTATAGCAAATATTAGTATCTGGACATACATTTCTGCATTCGGAATCGGAAACAACGAATGTCACCAAGGAGCGCTCTTATCTACGCACCGCAACACGTTCAATTCGACAGAACAACAACAGATGACACTTGTGGAACCGCCTGATCTTCGCGGATCAACTTACCTCTATAAGGTCGTTCTGTACGTTTCTGGCGAGTGTATCTGTGGTCACTCTATTTATTTATTTATCAACCTTGGATGCATGTTGGTGTCCCCGCAAACGTGTGTGGCGGACAACACATCTATAAACCAGACCTCGTGACCGTGGCCTGTTTGCGAACTAGCACACGGACAGCATCCAGGATATAATACAAGCACCTACAAGCACGCCAGGCCTATATCTGCAGCATTGGGGGTTCATACCGCCTTTTATAAACATTTTTCTGACAATCAAGAACCTGCGAAAAGGTTTGGGTTTGATAGCCTATTCCTACCCTTACAGAATATACACACAGCGACAGAGCATGCTATGTTATGCACATAATGATAATGTATATGATATACATATGGTTTTTGCGTATCGATCCAGAGTCCAGAGCGCACGTAAACTATATTGTCCTGCTTTCTATTATATAAGGTCAACGACCGCTTGACCGGGCATGTAAAATTTGCAGCGGTGGAGAAAAGGATCGCTTCGGTAGACTAGATAATGATCACCGGTATCCAGTGATCTTTGTTCCTACTGACTTTATACAAGGAGCTTTCATCACAAGTAGTATATGTTCTTTTATGTCTTACAACTTTTGATAGATTTTTACCTGGATTCATGTGCTGTACGTGCGCTCTTATAGAGTCCATTCCAAGTCACCGCGTGTTTTTTTAAAAATAATACCTTTTAATATTTTTCTCAATGTTTTTATTTTTGAAAATATTATAAATATTCTGAAATTATTATAAAAATGTACGTACTTGAGTAGCATGTTTCGAAAATGTCATAATTTGCAAAAATTTAGAAAGTGGCAATCAACTGAGATCTTAATTTTAATTCCTTTTTTTACCAGCCAAACTTCGTATTTACTTGATGTGCAGTTTCACCCGCGGCATCTGGGTTTACGCCCTCCGGCGGCGTCCTTTGTAGTCCATGTAGTCAAAAGGCAGACGCCTGCATACAAATGAGCCCGATCATGACGTCACACGCGCCGATGCAGACCGAAGATCGCGATCGCCCGAGCTACCGGCAATATGCCAGCGGTTTCCGCGGACTATTTGGAAGCACACATGACTTGCACGGACGGCGTTTTTGACGAGAGGGAAGACGGAGTGTATTTTGACATGTTTCGGTGCCGTGTAATAGATCTACGTAATACTGTGCGAGAAAGATCCTTGAATTTACAGGCGTTTTGTGAATGGGTACCTATTTTTTTATCTCAAGAAATATGGATGGACTGTACAACCATGGTACAACAGAAAGGATTTGATGTTTCACTAGAGTTTGAGATTTATTAAAAGCAGCGTACGGTTTGGCACTGTTTTTCAGTATCAATGGCTGGCCGCTATCGTGTCGAGTGCTCGCCGACGGCAGGATCGCCGCAGGGTTCATCAACGATTCCTATTTTTGGCTCACAGAACACTTCGTGTTGATGTGCAAAT
>NW_017804198.1:572620-599726 GCF_001625305.1 Branchiostoma belcheri
GTCAACAATTAAATGATTTGATTTAAAAATGCTTAACTATTGTCCCAATGGGAAAATCCGTGTCAATCATGGCACCGGAAAAAACAAGAAATCTACAATTATTCAGTCACATACTCTTTATTATAACTCTCACAGTTTCCATGCTACAGTCTTCAAATTTTTAGGAGTTTCAGATTACGATCAGATACAAAATATTTCAAAGTGTCATTAAAAAATTTCTGTTTTATGCTTATTAGGGTAACTTCCATTAATGAGGTCATTTCCAAACAAAAGCCTCTAGATGTACAGTTGCAAGTTGACAAGAAGAAATACTCCCAGCTAGCAAGTCAAAACTAATACCTGAATCACTTTAGATGGTTGCTTTCATAAAATAATTTTTAGTGAGTTTTGATTAGAAGCAAAATGTGCAAGTGAGGCTAATGGCCCAAATATGAATGCATTCACTTGTATATATATAATCTGTCTTACCTCTTACGATCTCCGCTGCACAATGTTGGCATAAGTGTTACATCTACATACAGACAGTCCTGAAAACAACCTGCACTTCACAAATAATTATATAATTATTTCTGCCAAATATGCTAATTATGTGTTTCCAACTAACTGTATGTTTGCAAATATGTTCATCATGTATGATGGTGATGTATGTTTACAAAATCTATCATGGCTGTTATTGAATAAACAAACATGATGTTTTGACATTCTGTATAGGGACTTACACTTGTCAAATAATGGAATACTGTCTCACTGCATACTTGTAGTAGAAGAATATTCCATATTACACCGAAAAAGCGGATCGGGCAAATCGTGCACATGTAATGCCCCCCTCCCAACCTACGCACAACAAATTTACGCACGCCCAGAAAAATGTTTTGCTAAACCAAGGCCACTAAACTTCCGTAAAATTAAACAAATTACATATTAACGACGCCAGACCTAGATTTCTTACTACGGTTGTGCACACTGTATGAACAGTTGGAAGATACAGGTACCTTAAAGTTAGATGTGCTGGTCAGTTACCTTGACATACCCACATAAACTCATAAACATCACAGACTGTCCAGCCACCAGGAACAAAGGATTATGGCATGGCATCGGAACTTCCGGTCATGATATATTGTGATCTGGACATACTAGGGTCATAAATTTTGATAAAAAGCACTTTTGCCTATAAAGAAGTGACATTATTTTGAAACCCCTAGTGGTTTGTTTCGGAACTGCAGGAGTTGTATTTTTTAACATTCAAACGAGGATAACTCTAGAACAGGTTGACAGACTTTTTTGGTAAGTAAATAGATGAAGGGATGCGTTACACAATTAAATTAGAAGATATTAATGCGAATCAGGATCTACGCGTTTCGTTCGATAATAGTACTATGAAACATCTGCATCATGTATTTGTTTTAATGACAGGAGAATCGACAGGTATCTATCATGTAAATGAAGACCTCATTTGCATACTTGTCGCATTTCGAATTGTGTGAATGTAAATGTAATTAAACATACTTTGTCTTAATCAGTATCTCATTTTACTAATATATGAGGAAATAGTTTATAGCAATCTTCATTATGATATACTTAATGAAAATATGACTTGATAAATGTATAATTTGTCAGTCGGAAGTGTTAAGATCATTTGGCGACGGTATATGGTTGTCGAGCTTGTTTTGAAGTTTGTGAAATCTTACTTTTTAATGGATGTCCCTTCTAGTTATGAGAGGCACTAGTTCAACTAATGCAATTTTATTTCTTACTGTCACAATGCAGATCCCAACAAGAACAAAACACTGACACGAGATTTCGAAAGAAACATTTATACATAGTGTTACAAGTAACAAACAAATAAAGTTACAAAACTAATCAACCCTGCACAACAACAGGTAATATTGAATCCTGACCTACAGCTAGATTCGTAAGCGGTGCTTATATTGGTGTCAGCTTAAATCACTTTGTTTTACTATTGAGTTCAAAAGAACTTTTAATTAATTGTTACTGAAAGAGTACGCAAGGTTTTGAAATATGGATGCTTCGAACCCATGGACATTTATCATGACTTGTTACAAACGTAAAGTTCTGAAATTAGGGTAGATATAACATATCGTTCAAAGAATCATTCACGAAAATGCATAAATTCAATAATAGCTCAATCATAGAATATTGTTAATGTATCTGAAAAACATTGCCAATTAGGAGCATTAATATGATAAAACGTACATATATATTTTACATCCAGTCATTAAATAAAGTAATAAATATAATATAAATAGGGTTTTGCTCAAGAATTTGAGGACGCCTCTGTACCTTTCGGTAGGAATGAAATCAAATTTGACTTAAATTTGACTTACAACCAAGCCCTGACCTACTTCCGACCACCAGCCAACCATCGCCGAACCTCCCGTCCCCACCCCAACATTTTTAATCATTTGGCTGGCACAGTAGCCAACCTCGCCAAACACCAGCCAACTACAGCCGACCTTATAATTAGTTCCAAATTACTCCCAACCAGGGTTCTTTGCGGCTAGTGTTCGGGACGCCATATTCGACTATTAAAAGGAAGTAATACTATATAGAAGGCTCCATGTATTGTACATGACGTCTGGTTCAGTTCCTATGCCCGGAGCACCTTCCACATGTGTACTTTTTCTTGCGTCTTTCTTCAATAAAACAGCAGGCCATGTGAAACACCTGGTGACATTTCTTACACTTAATCAGTCCTCCAAGTCTCTCGCCTGCGAAGCCTCGCCGGCAGCGGCAAACCAAAGTGATCCGGTGATCCGAGCTGGATCGCCCGCTGGGGATCCAACGGACTCGAGGGAAGGGTGTCAGGTGACGACGTTTGAAGCAGTCCAGGAGATGGGCTCTCATCTTGCTTTCGTCGTACCAGACCTGGGCCACATCCGTCCCCATCGCGATGTCTACCGCCCACGCTATGGCAAACAGTCCGCAGGTACTGCTGCTACTCTGCAGCTGCACACGTGGTAATTTGACAATTAGTACATCGGTGTCCAAGTTGGAGACTGGCTGGTAGCACTGACACAACTGGTACTCCAATGAATCATTTATTCCACTGGGGATACTGTTATACACACTGACATGTCCACCTATGGAGGACGAGACTACCCAGTGGAATTGGCCGGTGTGGTGAATCTGTAGACCTTCTCCGGAGACCCGTGTGTATCCGTACGAAGACGCTCCTACTGCCGTATCTTGTAGTCCTCCCAATCCTGGATACTGACGGCGGAGTAACATCTGTGCGGCATGGATGTGTTTGTCTGTCAGCACCTCATCACTAAGGAGTACGGCCTTGTCTTCAGCGGTGAGCCTTAGATCGGAGATCCACACGTTTCTTGAAGGACATTGTGCTGATTCTTGTGTACCAGTCATTGTATGATGTTTCTCATATGAAGCTGCTGCAACCTGGGCACACTGGGCCACCTCCTGCACACCTGCTTCGGCCGTACTGCGGTTCATCCTCGAAAGGATATCTTCGATTTTCTTGGTCTGCACTCTCACTTCTGTTAGTAGTTTATTCTCTGCCATTTGTTGGTACGATTTCTCTTCTTTCTCATATTCTTGCATCAGGGTTTGGATTTCGGTGTCAATGTCAAAGTCCTTTACGTTGACGTTATCCGGGTTTCCAGACGTAAGAGCGACGGCTTGTACGTCCATGATGGCATATGCATCCTCCTCGTCAATCGTTGCTAGTTTATGTTCTCTGCAGATGACTTTGTAAGAAGCGTTAAAACGGCCATACTTCAGAAGGTTAAGCACGTCTGAGGTCGGGCTACTCTTCTGTTGACGTGAAGGCGGTGGCAGGATGGAGTTGCAGATGTCCAGACTTTGGTCAAGTTTGTCCCGGATCATGCATATGTTGGCTTTCAACTCCTCCATCTTTAGTACACCTTTGAAAAAAGACAAGAAGACGCCCTTCATATTTCCGCCAATAATGATTGAAAACGAATACAACACAAAATTGATATATAATTAATATATGTTTACATGGGATTGTATGTCATGGACGAATCATTATTGCATATTCCTGCAAAAGTGGACTGAATAAATGTGGGCTGCGTTTTGAAGTTTTGGATATGTGGTCTAGAGGATAAATACACTTTGACACTGCATTCTAACGCTAAGTCTATTTATCAAAACTACACCGTGTACTACTCTTCTTTTACTGTTAATACCTGATAGTGTTATTCCTTTTTAACCGCTTCAAATGATGTGTGCAGTTTCACATCTAAAAAAGAAAAGAAAACGTTCATCTAATGAATGATGTACTTTGCTTAACTCACCTGGTTTATCCTCCTTATCCGGCGTGCTGTGTAACCCCAACATAGCCCGGAAACTCCTCCAGATGTACTCAGCAAGTTCAGAGTCGTGGGTGACGTCAACGTCAGCGGAAATGGCGTCACAGACGATGGTCATGAGGAAGTTCATCAGGAGGATGAAGATGCAGATCATGAAGGAAGAGAAGAAGATCGGCCCGGTGAGAGGGTTGGAATCCACCATGTCCTGGGCGAAGAACCTTGAATCAAAACACACAAGTAGGTTCACCATGAGACAACGTCCTTGACAGTAATACGTGATAAACATTAATAACACGATATGCTTCATACTTAAATGTAGAAATTAATACCGTTACGCTTTCTTTAATAATACTGACCTGCCAAGCATCATCTCGAAGAGTGCAAACATTGTATGGTACAGGTCTGTGTAAGATTCCATGTGGCTTCCAAAGATGAGGTGTCCTGAAACCAGGAACATGGCAAAGTGTCAACGTTGGTCAAAATGTAAAGGCAGCAAAGATTCGGCGTAAACATGATGAGTTTTTTGTTATAAGAAACTAGACCTTGTAAAACCAACACTGTGTGTGGGTGGTTGTTTGGTTCATTTAATATTATGGAAGTAATATAGCGATTGTACGTCCTGCTCTCAACATCACATGGAAATTTCCAACAAAGAAACTGCTGTATGTGACTGCATTCCCACCTTTCATATGTCAGGTTTACTTGTGAAAGAAAATTAAAGTTTGCGAAGAAAAATACTGATTATGATCCATGTTCTGCTATCGGCTCAAATCAAGATCATGCAATAGTAGAAAGACAGATGGGACCGCCTTGTATAAACTTTCAAGATGCATGTTGGGGAACTCTTGGAGAATTGGAAAGAGAGAGATGCAAACAAGCAACTAGCTCGGTAAGACCATGATGATGATGACATAATTCATGACTTCGTACCTGAACTGACAAAGGCCATGAAGGCAACGGCAGCAACAACTAAGAAGGACAGGAGCTCGTCCTTCATGATACCGGGGATGGCCAGCAGTTTGCCAACCGTTTGACTGAAGCGGACGACGCGAAGTAGGGTGATGGTGTTGATGAAGACAACAAGGCCCAAGACGTGCTTGAAACACGCATCCCACCACAAGGCAGCAGTCAGGTCAAGAAATCGTACAAACCCAAGGTCACCTGATAGATGAAAGAAACGCATGAAATCTTAGAGGTACTTTCAGTAACGAAAAGATGGATTTACCGATGGTTGAAAATGCAAGTAAAGCCGGGCAATGTTTTCGTTGCATAGAGTTGAGTAAAGTTTATCTTGTAAATAGTACCGGACATTAAAGCAAAAATAAAACACAAACATTGCCCGACTTAACTGGCATATACTATCATTGGTAAAGCTAACTCTTCGCGCAGTGTAAGCGTCTTACGCAGCTAAGTTCAAATAATCAAACTTAAAATTCAAATAAAGGGGTATTATATAAATATCAAGCTTATCCTTTTCTTAATTCAATTCCTGCATTAAGAGACTTATCATGTTTATCGGAAAGCTAGCGTACCGTTGCTTGTGGCGACCATTGCAAGTGTCTCAGATGCCACGACATATCGCTTGATGAAGACAGAGATTGCTGTTGCTGTACCGATGAGGCTAACACATCCGAGGACATTCCACTTCGAAGTGAAATACTTCCATCCCATGTCTTCCATTCCTTTCACCTCCCTAAAAAGCACCACTAAGAAGATAAGTGTGAATAGAATGTGCATGAACAAGTCCACATAGTCGGCATCAGTTTCGTATTGAAATAGTTTGAAGGAGGTGATTGTTGATGTTGGTACAAGATGCCCTACTCCGGAACGATCCAAGATCAGGTTCACAACGCTGAACAGCTTCAGGCTGGGGTTGTAGAAGTTGATGTCGATTACCACGGATCGTGTGTATTTGTCGAAAAACTCGTTGTCTCTCAAGGCACTGAGGAATGATACAGCGGAGCCATGATCCACAGGAACGTCAAAGGAGTGGCGAGTCGTGCAACGGTTGATGTCGTTTGGCTGAGTTAACTGGTCCCGAATCCTGAACCGCCAACAGTTACCAGACCCGTTCCCCTGCAGAAAGCTCCAACCGAGCTCATCACTAGACGTCCTCGCCATGGTGTCTGTAAGTATATAAGGGTAGAAGATATTCGTTTAAAAACGTACAGTAAACTGGCGTTTCAGTCAAACATATGTACAGAGGACAGGGAAACCAGCATCTTACGCTTGTAAATTCCTCTCCACAACAAATAATAAAATATTATACAATACTACCACAACATAATAAAAATAAGTAGCCAAATTGAACAATAATAAACTGCAGGAAATGGTCTATGATAGTATGATGTAAAAAAACTACATTTCATTGGTTGCTATAAGGTTTACAATAGACGAGATAATGTTCAGTCTTTGAATATCAAAGGTCTCCGTTAGTCGCCGAAAATGTGTTCATGTAAACCAGAAGAACGCGGCAATTTTAGGAAATACCTGGAAGTTGTCTAATTTGTGTCAGCCGTGGTGGACCGACGCGGAAGGATCCCGTGTTGTGTGCAAACTGTCGGTCTAAGTACTTCATGTTCTTTCCGTTGTACCAGGTGGTTGGGTAAAGGGTCGGCATCCACACGTCCTCAAGCCAACTGTAAAACTGGTCCGGGGTTTTGATCTGTGGGCAAGGCAATATAATGTCAAGATATATTATATGGTTCGTATTAGATGCAGGGTGATTTTATTTGCAGTCATGCCCGAAGACTAATTGCATGTAGTGTCAAAGAAAGTAACTCAGTAGGAAACATATATCTACCGTCTGTTCATCTATGATTCTGAAAGAAACATAATATTCAAACATACGTGTTTCCGATAGACTTCTATCAAAACAGATGAACTTTCAAACTGAAGGCTATAGTAGAAGCGAGTCATCTGCTTACCGCATCATATTCTTGCAGAATATTGTTGGACAGTGACTGTCTCTCATAGACGGCATGTTGGTCTTTGTCCGCCTGGGCGATGTAGAAGAGGAGGACCACGAAGACAAGCAGCAGAAGAAACTCCTTCAGTACAGAAGCTGACTTCTTACCCAGCTCCTTCTTCTTCCTGGCCGATTGACCATCAGGCTTTACAGGTGCGTAAATCTTCTTCGGTGCTATGATTTAAAAGATATGATTAGACAACAGAAATGCACGTCTTTGTCGTTTTGTCAAAATGTCGTTTTCATTTTTTTATTTTCATTTATTCCCTAGTTCAGGTATTTTAAAAGCCATTCAAAATGTTAAAAGAATACACGCTGAATGTATATACAGGAAAAGATATACGAAGAAACATGAAGATGAACTAACTACAGTAAACCATAGGTGTTGACGAAAAACGATTTTCCCATTTTAACAAGTGCATGGTAATTCAGTTATTATGGAAAGTAATCTGTTTAAGAAAAAATAAGTTAGCCTCCTTCGCCTTAGTTTAAATGTGTCGAATTTTCAGACAAACATTTTACTTGCGCTGCACCGCGGTGGTACATTCATAATAATTCGAAAGCAATTGTTGTATGCAATATTGCATTTAGAAAATGACACTTGGGCTAAAAATTATAACAGTTTTGTTATTGTGCAGAATCAAAAATTCATAGACAGCATAACATGATAAAATTTACTAGGATTTTTGGATTAAAATGTTAGTATTAGAATTCTAACCTGTTGAATTCCACAGGTCCAGCTGCAGGTCTTCTTTCCGGATAGCTGCTGGCTTGTTGAGGAACGGGAGGGTAAAGATAGCAGCCAGGGCAACAGACAGCACAAAGATCTGTAAGGAAAGGATATTTATTGTTTGATCAGTCAACACCGTTTTTTACCTATTGCAGCTTTATTAGATTCAGGTGCAAAAGGACGAGGGAAACACAAGTATTTCTTCTTGACCATTGAGCAAATTAAAACAACAGAAAGAACAACAACAAAAAAATTAACATTACTAACAAACAATAACACTAAATATAACAATAATAACATTTTCCGTGATAATTATGCAAATTATAAGGGACTCATTTGCATGATTTATAAATGTTTATATTCTCCACTTAATGGCAATCTCATCTTAAGAAAAAATGCCATTCTAGCATTATGCGTAGTAGGTCCTGATTTGAATAAATTATGTTTAGTTTTGTTCACCTCCACAGAACTTTCAAATATGACAAGTATCAAATTCGCAGCAATTCCAAGTATAAAATTGTTGCAATTTCCAATCAATTATTAAAAATTAATTCATAAGTTACATAATCAATATCTGCCAATGAATATTTCATCATTTCAAGTTTTTGGCACACCCTACCAACTCACTTAGTATCAAACTAATTAATTAATTCTTGACATATCTTTTTGTCCAACAGACAGTCAAACGCAACTAAAAATGTAACCTCCATGACATTTAATGGAGGTAATAACACGCCCGTGTGTGTTTGTGTCCGTTGGTATGTCTATTTCATCCATGACCCTTAGGTTGGGTTGTTATGGATTAGGTTTGGTTATCTGTCCCACAGGGAGAAAATCTGTATCTGGAAGGGCTCTCTGTTTGCACTAGTGTTTTTTTTTTTCATTTTATGACCACCTTGACAGCTGACAGCTAGTGTTGTTTCCGCCGTACAATAAAGAAAGACTAAAATACACCATGGTTAATGAGGAGAGGTCACCATTACACAATATCTAAATATTCTATGAAGGTGTGAGATCTCGTAATTCTTGTTGCAAATGTTCTAAAATATTACGAACCAGACAGCTACATTACCTGAAGTGTATCAACCACACAGCTGGATCCAATGAAGGACAGAACAAAGGCCGTCATCCAGGCGTCACTCTTCTCCTTCCCCCAGTCCATACTGTACAGGAGGACGAAGAACGCAGAACTGGTGGACACCAGGAACACGGTCACCCACGCCACGTACTTGGCCAACCGGAAGAGATTTCTCCGCAAATATCCTGTGGCGCAACAAAAATGATTTAATGGCAGCAGCTAGTTTTGTGTTAGATAGAGAGAGAGAAAGGATGATACATATGCAATACAACTTACAGCTAAAACCTGTTACTATAGGCTCTTCTCATAACATCACAGTGACACATGATAGGATAGACCATTTCACTCCTTGCGACACATCGTATGTTGGAAAGGTGATATATTTTAGATATTTGTACACCGTACTTAGGTACGTACAAATGTGTTTTATTTTTTCCAGGTCAACATGAGTATAATTTAACAATGCTTGTGCTACTACTGTCCCAGTCCATACCTTGTTTAGATGGACGGATCGTCATCTCTGGAGTGTTGACGGACAGTGGCGCCCCCATGCGGAAGGTTGCAGGAGCATCACATTGACGGGAAGTACGGTCAGCATAGTCATGAAACTGATGTACAGCTCCTATGTAACAAAAATGAAATAACAAATCAATACGTTAAGTGTCTTAACAAACATTACAGTCACTTAACCATGATGCATCTAATAAAACAAAACGCAAGAAGTATGCATATATATCAAGCATATAAATTTACATGGAAATGTTACCTCAACAGTGAAACGAACAAATCCCAGGTTAAACACCCTTGCGTTAGCAGTTGTATTCTCTGCCTTGTACCACATGGCGCTGGCCAGCATCATGGTGTTCACCAGAGTAAAGCAGCAGGACAGACGCTGGGCCTTGGTGAAGCTGGACCCTACAGACATCATAGAGTGAACAATGCTCATTTGATTCGCTTCCTGTAAACTGTATATCAGTATCTAAATTGGGAGCTAAAAATTGATGTTTAGATGGAATAACCACGCTCTATACAACACTGCTATTGATACTTTTTAGTCCTTTTGGTAATTTCTAGTAATCAGGAAATTTAACTCCGCGTACTGTTCCTATGTCACAAGGAGCGACTATCCAGTCTATCCTGCCCCCCCCCCCCTTAAAAAAACGGGAATCGAACCCTAAGCGCCAGCACATAATCCAACTCAGTAACCTCTATACTAATAGGTCTGGACACGTCGGACGAGTCAGTAATAGCACTTAAACCCTACTGTTACACTGCTACCTCTTTTCTTTTCAACTCGTCCTCGAATCTGAAGTACTAGGAAACAGTCATCCATGAGTCGGGAGTAAAATGAGAACCCTGCCCTCCACCTCGGGGATTGGACCCGGGGGGCCACCTCACCAAGGCCAACGAACTAACCATTAGGCTAGCCATTAGTGAGTTGAGAGCACTTGAATCCTAATGTTACATTTACATCACTAAAGCACTCCGCACAACACTCAGAAATCATAAAAAATCCTGAATTAACATATTCATTGCCTAACAAGGATACTTACCAGGCGCTGCTACAATGGCAGATGCCCACAGCTGTTTATCATACAGTACATCTCTGGTTGCTTCATTGAAGACGTTGGTAAAAGATGTCAGTTCCGCCTCAGTGCTTGAGTGAACCACCTTCTGCACTTCACCGTCCCCTTTCTCTGTCGACAACCAGTCATTGCAGATGAAGTAAGATCTGTGAATTGAAGGAAGCACACCGGTTTAACGAGGCATCGTTTGTATATCATTCGTTTTCTATCCTCAGCAGTACTACATGTTTCTTTCGAGACAGGAATACAGAGGAGGCTAATAAAACAAACATGCCAACATCGTTTTAACCATGATGCAAAATTTTCCTCCCGTTGCTGTCCACATTGGAAGAGACAGATGAATTGTTAGATGACAAACCCAACATGCCAAGATTAAGTAAAGTCAAACTAACTTGAGCATTGAGACAAGTGTAGCAAAGAAGCCAAACCGACGGAACAATAAAACAAATGCCGGTTCGTATATGCATTGTACGTCTTACACAACATCCTTTTCTACATCTCTGACGACAAAACTTCCGAGGAACCAGGATGCCGTGTCGCCTTCCCCAGAGTTATCATGCCAGATGTGCAACAACATCACTTCTCCAAGTGACTCTCGCACAGGCATGACAAAATGCAAAGTACTTCCACGAACCAACTCCTGTAATTACCAATGACAAATGACAATCATAGTTGGAATGCTGGCCTATTTTTTCTAGAGTTTCCATTTTGAACTTGCTTTGCTACAATGCAATATTAGATATGAAAAACGATTACTATGAACTTTGGAATACGGACTATAATTTCTTTCGTTTTATTTCGTTATTGGCCTTCAGTACCCCGCACAGTTTTTGTCCTTCATGTATGCAACCAAATTAACAAGGTGACAAGGAATACACACCAAAAACGGTTACTCAAGCAACTGGATATGATTTTGGAAACGGTCACTGGTTGATGTTTCAGGTATATCCTTTACTCTTCAAACTTACTGGTTTTCAATCATTGTGTTTGAATGACATAATGTTTCTTCGCTAGTGTGTGCATATTTAGATAAATAATGTAACTAACATTCTAATACCGTATAGCTCTTGTATAACACGTCCTGCAAATTCGTGAAACAAGTTCAAAGGAAAATATGTAAAAAAAGAGAAAGTAACAACATCACCGACCTCTCCTCCTGGGTTGAGCATCTTGACTGGAGATGTGGCCTCTGACCCGAAGAGTTGGAGTCCGATCCGTGAGGTGGTCCCTGCCCCGAACATGGACCCGGTGGTGACCGTGAGCTGATAGACGTGAGGTGCCGGCATCCTGTCTGGCGGGATCAGACTCACTTTGGACAGGGGCTTACTCTGGTTGTTCGCTTCTCCGATCACTCCAGAAGTGGGACTGATCCGGGAGGTGAAGCGACGAGCCTTCTGAGGATTTATGAAAAAAAAACAGCTTATTTAGCTTCTTCAAAATGGTCCCAACGCAATGAATCTTTAACAAAATACAATACAAAATTATGAATGTACTTATGATGTCAAGATACTTGGTACAGACTTTAAACCTATAAAATGTACAAATGAGTATTAAATCGGCAGACTGTAGGGCTTTTTATTTTGATTATGATGCTTTTTAAATTGTATTTTTTTTCTTTTCTCGTGCTTTCTAGGGCCTAAGTTTATTTATGTCTTGTTTGTTCTGTAATGTTTTATGCGTTGGTCATGACACCAGCATATATAGCTGCTTGTGTCCCACGGGTATCGTATTGCTACAATTCCAATAAATCAAATCAAGCAGCTCAAACATACCCATAGACGGTGAAAGTCCACGCACAGAAGAACCATGAGAAGTAGGTACAGAATGGTCTCAGACACCACGATGGAGAACACTACGGAGTTGTCGCTCAGATGGAGGAAGTTCTGGAACGCGTTGATGAAGTTGATGGAGTTGGGAACTGGAAGAGTCATGGTCCCCACAGAAACTTTCCATTCCGACATGTGACACCTGCAGTTGATGGCTCCATTCTTCAGGTTAATGGTGGCCTGTTTCATGTGAAATGTGACAGAAATCTGTTTTACCCAATTGTGCTGATAGCTGGAATATTTAATTCCTATTAATACATAATCATCTTTGTCCATATATTATGATATTACGCCCGTGTTTTGATTTACTTTATATTTGGAAATGGTTTAGGGACATTATGATGGCGTACGCTTGAGGTCTTACTAGTACTACCCTTGCTTCCCTTTCTGTTGTCTATTTTGCTCAGAATTTGTTTCCATTATTGTTATTTCAAATATCAGAAAACCGTTCATCGTTAAGAGACCATTCAAGCTACCCTGTGGTGTCCTTTTGATAAGTAAGTCCAATACCGAGCACACTAATTTGTATCGTAGTGGTTACAAATGCCTCAGTTTGCTATGGCATTTTTTTTTGGGGGGGGGAGTAGGTTAAATGATATGCTTTGTTATACCATGCCGTCTAATTTAATTCACTTACATTACAGTCTTCCATCATCCATTGTTTCTTATTTTCCTTCCACGACGAGCAGCCTACAGCTGAGAAAGATAGTTGGTAGTCTTTCTTGTCCTGGATCTGTGCGACAGACTGCTGACCACTGCCAGAGTTAGCCCTCCCTGAGAATGGTAGACATGTGATATAGATTAATTTCTGTGGCCACAACAATAACCTTAAGAATGTGAAATGGAAACAAAATGCATCATAGATTTTGTATGTTTCAACGAGGCTCGTAGTACATATATAAAGTGGACGTACCTAACTTCTGAACTCCAATATACAAAAGCCCGCCATGGTTAGTCGTGTTGGGAATGAAGGAGGTCGAAAAGTTTGTTCCCTTGAGCCAGGACTCATAATCGTTTTTCTGGATGACTATCTTCTCGGAAAACAGTTCTGCTGTTGGAAGGGATCCGTGCGAGATGTACACGTGAAATATCGCTTCTACATCCCACCAGTTCATATGCACAACAGGGATGACATTATCGTGTGGAACACTGAAGGCGTGGTACACCATAGCTGTGCCGTTACTGTTTCCTTCCGTCGTACTTGGGGTTTCTGTCGTTACATGTGGCCGGTCGGCTGGCTGTACTGTCTCTTGGAAGGGTACAAATGGCATGTTCAGTTCAACCTCTCTGTTTTTGCGACGGATTCCGGGTTCCTTTGAGTCTACAGTCAGGAAAGTCACCGAGGACGAGATGTTTTGTCCTCCTGTTGATTCACTCCAGGAATATGGATTCCTTTTGAAAACTGCCATCTGTAATACAAACAGTTTTTCTGTTCAATGTTCCTAACAATATAATGACATGGCTTCCATTGCATACTCCACTTGGCATTTTGCTTTTGTCAGTCATATATGTGCGTTTTTTTTTCAATTTTTACTAGAGTCTGATGGCCCCTCAGTAAAAAATGGTAAAATAACCTAGATCTTTTAACAAATTGACAGAAAAATACCTGGCGGAGTCTGTTGTTGCCATAATGCTCGAACTCCAGCATAAGCGGCCTAAAAGAAATCGTGAACTATTGCCTGATGATTTACTTACGACGACTTTTAAACACAGCCATGGACACTACGAAGTAATTGAATCTACTTACCTTGACATCCTGCATGTGGTGTGTCTGAGCCCCGGTTTGTGTGGATAAAATATTTGCCACAACATCAGATGAGTTGAGAAGGAGGTCTTTGTCTGAGGGAGATCGTGCCACATCGACAGAGACGCTTTTTGTTTCAAAGCGTGCGTGATATTCTCCACCCTCGGGCTGCAGCGCCAGCAGTGTGTCGGCTACCTGGTCTAATGATGCCACGATAGACTGCGACGCCTTTTGTTGCTGAAATTGAATAGAAAGATACTTAATGTTGTCAAAGAAAGAATATGGATTTTTGCATTCGTATATGGAATAAGTATTTTTGCATTCTTTATTCACACATAAAGAAATTATAAAACCCCATATAAAGAAAAAAAATATGAAGAGTGTGCTTGGGTAAGGCAGAGACAATTTTGTCTATCCGAGGCTTTCCCTGAAACCAAACGTAAACAAAGCAGTAATTTACAAAAATATAGAATATAATATAACAATAACAATACATAGCTGAATAAATATTTCAATTAACAAACGAAATAATAACAAATGGTAACAATTAAGTAAATATATGATGACATAAGTAACTGATAACGTAATCCAGATGAATAATTGCTTATTAACAGATGAACGGAATAGAAGCCAAGCATAATTAAGGTTTGAGTAGTAACAAGTGCAATTAATTGCCATATTGGGTTAAGAGACTTAATGTTGGTGAATGTAATACAATAATTCTAAAGCATGTCTATTATACAATATGGCATCAACTAGATCATTACCATGCTTTGCTTTTCCTCCTGTTTTTCTTTCAACATCTTCAGCTGCTGCTTGGGGGAAAAGTCAGGGTCACTCATGTCGATGACATCGCTTTCAAACAAGTTGTCAGAATAGTTTACAGTCTGTGTTTCCGGTTCCGGTAACATATCTACAACAGCTGACGCCGTCTGCACCAAAGCTGAAACAGTAAAATGATAGTCATTAGAAACAAAAGACATCTGCTCCATTAAAAAACACTAACCTAACTACTTATTCATTATCTCTAGCTTTATATCAGAAAGAAGGAGACGCTTAGGGGACAATTCAGAGGCATTAAAAGAAATGGGTTTTGCACAATTAGTTATAATAGGAGTGAAATAGGAAGTACAAGAGTGATGCAGATTCAGGTAGGATTAATGTAGGATGATGAATTCGAAAGGAAGAGACATCAGGTAGTGTAAGCAGAACTTGATATCGTTATTTGTAGGACATGTTACTAAGAGTGGCACTGAAGGAACCCTGTATCACTGAATGAAACCTGTATGTAAATGAGCGAGTCATTTCCATTTTCGTGACTAGACAAATAGCATCCGTAACAAATCAATTCTACAGCCAATATGAGGATGTCGTCTATTGCTTCGTGTCTGTGGACACGCAATCTATATGCTGGGAGCAAGAGCGTAATACTATGTGAAAAAGAGAGTAACTGTAAATGATTTTACCATCGGCAATGGTCTCCATCTTCTCTCCTGATACACCCTGTAGCCCTCTAGCGGCAGAGGCGAGATTTTCTGTGATCTTCGCCGTAGTTTGCTGTCAAGAAAAAAACACAAAATAACTCTCTGTCATTTCAAAATTGACGTTAAGCATTCTATTCATACACTTAGGTATCCCACATGTTATAATTTGCTGGTATAGATACAAAAAGGGATTACATGTATCTTAGACCGACTAGAATGGAGATTACCAGAACTGAAGGCAGCATCTCTGATTCAGAGGCATCACCGGCATTGATGATTTCTTTGATGTTGGTAGTTACTTCAAGGATGTCGTCTGGTCCTACTACCTCTGGAAAACTCTGGTCTAGGCCTTGGGCGAGCTTCTGAAGCTATCAAATATTACAGGCAATGAAATATTATATAAGGATACAAACATACATACATACATTAGCGGCCTATCAGCAGGTCTCTATGCCATCACATACAACTCTCCAGTTCTAACATTTCATTTCGTAAGTATTCGAATTCTATGCCAGTGTCTCTAGTTATAAGGTATCGGTAAAAGTCAGACTTCTACAGTGTACTCGGCCCCTTGGCTTCCAGAGAAGGACAGAAGAAACGATTTCCTGCTTAGCTCGATAACAATGTCCCGCAAATTTTACCCTGCGGTGCGTGACGTTTTTAGACAGCCTCGGGAGACCCACATATATTGTTTAAATAGTAGCATGTTGTGTTCATGATATATTTGGTGCCCTTCGCAGTAACGTAGTGTAAGTCCAATCTAATTTGTTTTGGAGTTGACATGTAAGTGCCCATGTCTCCCCACCATAGAGTAAACAGATAAAGATAGTGTATTAAGTATATCGATGGAACAAGTGTAAGAGGTGTATTTGTTTTGAAACATGAACTGGTAAACATTTTTACGTAGGGAAAAGGATAAACATCTGAATGAATTTCAAAAAATAATTTATCTTGAAAATTACTCTTACTTTTTCAACAGGATTTTCTGTCGTCCATTCCAGAGGCACGGTGTATTCTTTCCTGTCTGAAATTCAAATTGAAAAATGATTGTATTTCCTTCAAACTTCGATGCATAATACATAATTATGTAGAACATAATGTCGTATGTTAACAATTGTAAAAAGATGCCCCCATAGTTATATCAATGCTTACCTGTCTCGGGCGTGTTTGTGGTCGGTGGAGGATGCGTTAGTTTTCCAGGGGTAGTTTCTGTGGACGAGACCAACATAATACACGATTGTAGATAGCATATGATGTGTGAATAGGCATGGTACATGTATATTAAAACCCAAGAACCATGTACATTTTACTTTATTTGTCGTTATATGCAAACACTTATATTTTGTCAAATAGTGACACATTCATTTATATTCAACACACTCAACATTTTAACACATCTTTGTTAGAGGATTCGATTATACGATTATAAATACCACATGAGGTGATGAGATGAGGCTCGGTACCACTTAATTTACTTGTCACATGTTATATGCAAACACTTATCTTTGGTCAAATAGTGACACATTCATTTATATTAGACACAGTCAACATTTCAACACATCTTCGTTAAAGGATTCTAGTACTAGCTCGTCAGATTTAATAGCTGTTGTACGTATCGAATGGTGAAGTATCTAAAACAGTGTTGAAAAATCTTACCAGGGTATCTAGTAGTCCATTTGCTTGTTGTTGTCACTGGCTTCTCTAAAGCTAAAGTTCTCGCTACAAATCGGTAAAAATGATGTAATCAACGTCAACAGTTTAAGGTGAATGAATTGTCCATTGTTTGCTTCATACATACATGTATACCACATTTGATTTTAACAATTTGATGTACATAAGACAATGAAATCCTGAGAATTCACAAATGAAAAGGAAGGGGATACCCGACCAACGTGGAACCTTACTACATGCCACTAGTCACTACTGTAATCGTAAACAAGTTTGACATTTATCTTTTTATTCCAGCAATAGAATATCAATTTGTATGTACTTTAAATCTGTAAATGTCTATATCATGTTTATATAAATCCACCTTTGGTACTGCGTGCTGCTGTCGACCATCTCCGCTGCTGCGGCCATGTCCATAACGGTGTAGAAGATACTAAAGTAGTCCTTTCATATGTTGTAGACTCTGTCATCGTTGTTTGTGAGTATGGAACAGTGCTGACCACGTCTGGTGCTGTGGTCCCTACATGGAAGTCGAATTGTCAAACGCGGTAAAAATCCATGGTCAGTGATAGATGCCACGAAATGCACACAAAAAGATACAATATAAAGTGCATGAGGCATGAAATGTACTAATTATTTTAGTCCGTATGGGCTAAAATATTGTTTTCCATAATATTCCTCTCCTGTCATTTCTTTAAATGGATTCAATTTCTTTGGGGGGGGGGGGGGGCNCATGACCTGAAACTTGGTGTAAGAGTGTTTTTTTAGCTTTTAGAATTGTTTTATTTTTTTTATTTTTTATTCAGAAACACGATGATTACAAATGAAAAGACATGGACTAAGTGACTGCGAACTCAAGTTAGGTACAACTTATATTCTCGCAGCCACTTTTACAATGAAAGAAAAATATTTTACAAGACATTTAAAAATACATGAGACCTCGCGTGAGTAACAAACCTCCCATCCCAGAAGACACATACAGTTAGAATTTTTTTGTTTGTAATATGTAATTTTGTGTGGCTATTATTTTGCAGTTGGTATCATACGAACAAAGGAAACTTCCGCGAAGAACTAAATATTGTATAGAATTTTCAGAAAGGGTGTTTAAATCAATAATATTACCAAGTATGCTTGAAAGCTAATTGCCAAAAAGGACTAAGCCTTTGGCCAAAAAGGACTTGTTTTATTTGTTTTTGTTTTTATTTGTTGCCAAAAAATGTATAAGATGATAGAGCTGTCCAACCTTATGGGGATTTCGTGAACACTTTTACTGAAAAGCGCTGTATAGGGGTTTGGAGCACTATATGTGAGCTTTGCGAATATTTGGTACTGGAAAGCACTGCATGGGGGTTTCCAGAACATTTACTGAAAAGCATTGTATGGGGATTTCGATAAAATTTTACTAAAAAGTACTGTACAAGTATTGATGACTGCATAAGGTTTTGAAACATGGAAAAGGTTGATCTTGAACAGTCCAAGGAACGATGAGGGAGATGGACTGAAATACTTTATTATGCTCCTAAGTTAATGTGTATCTTTTAAGTTTCTTGTTGTAGCTAGTTTTCTGGTAGGTAGCTTTGTAGACGTCAGATACCATATGATACGTACCTGTCGTGTATGCCATACTTGTACTACCTGAATACGTTATGACCTCACTACGACCAAGCTCACTGACGGCGGCCATCTTGATGACGTATGTGGTTCCTGGTAGAAGATCAGTGATGTTGTATACTGTTCTGTGTCCCTCAATGCTGTTAATTAAAACATGGTATGATTAATATTAGGTGATTTCCCAACATCGCCATCAACATATCACCCTCCCTCTAAGGACAAACTATTTTTTTCAAAAGCAATGCATTTGCACAGCGTCATGTACAATTGTAATAAACTTTGATAATGACCACCACACATGCAAACCCATGCACAACAGTAGATTTTACCTTATCAATGTTCCTTTCGTGTCATATTCGTCCAAAATATCCAAGTCGTAGGACAGAATGTTTGCTACAGGTGACTTCCATTCAAGGAATAGCCATGTGGTGGAGGACTTGGTGATTTTCAGACTTGAAGGTGGATCTGTGTCTAGAGGAATGAGAACAAAGTTATGATAAGTGTACATTCACTATTAGCTAAAACTAGAAAAAAAGTAGCTAAAATATAGAAAAACACATCTAAATATCTCAGGCAGAGTAAGTTGACAAAGTTAGAGGTAACGTAATGTCATCGATTTCAACGATACTCCCATTACTGTAACCAAATATCTATAACAGTTTTACTACAATTTCACAGCTACACATGTAAATGACAAAAAATATGAACGTTCTGTTTTTAGCCTCAAAGTCTGAATCTTAATTATCAAGATCAGATGTCTTAACATTTCCTAAACATTCTGCTACTGAAGATGGTAATTACTGAGCCTCTATACTACGTGTATACGTACCTGTTATAACACTTGTACTGGCGGCAAGGCTCCTCCCAAACCTGCTAACGGCCACCAACTCAATGTCATACCGAGTACCGGGAATCAGACCTGTCACTTCATAGTTGTCCACGTCTCCTGACAACATCATGGACGTACGTAGACCTCTCCCTTCTTCTGTGTACGTTATGCTGTACGCGGTGAGGACTGCTTTAGGTGGTAACCATGAGATCAGGACAGAGTTGGTTGTCTTCTGTACAACGTCCAAAGCCATTGGACTGTCTGTTCCTGAAGAATAAATAGTGCAGTGTACTGTTCAGTTTTATTAAAACAGTTTTCAGCTTCCCATTCAATCAACCTCCACAGACCATTTTTACACCGAATTACACTCCGCAATCCCCCTGGGGACATCCGACATTCTGAAAATTCCCTGACACCACATTATAACACAAAGGAAAGCACAAAAACACAACGTGGATCTTTATTTCTGAGGTTATCAACCTTTGACTTTTCCCACAACCCTCTGCTGTGCTGGAATAATAAGATGACTCATTGCAAAGGAGAGTAATAGGGCTTGCCATCTTAATACATGGAAATTATTTCAAAAGTCATCTTAGACCAGGAAAACACACATTGATGGGCTATTCCAAGTTCTAAACTGTTCATTTAGTCCATAACTAAAATATTCTATACGGCGGAACTGTCCTGAATATGACCCTTAGATACACAAGTGACCCCAGGCCTCTCTGGACAGCTGATGACCACATGAAAAGGCAAATCTTATTTAGTCAACCAGACAACCATGGATGAAAGTCGGCTTCTTCAACAAAATAAAAAAAAACTTTGAAAATTGAGGCTATACATAACATCAGCTCAAAACATTTCCCACAAAAGACTACATTTGGTTTTAGAATGTAATCTCTCTGAACACTACAAACCGGCCTCTTGCCCAGAAATAAAACGGCGTTTTCTTACCTGTTGCCACAGTGAGACTCGTTTCTGGTCCTTCGTTGTACCTGTTGATGCTCGAGGCTGATATCATATACTCTGTAGCAGGACTGAGGCGATCAAATGTCACATCGGTTTGACCTGAGGGCACGAACTGTGTGAACAGGCTCTCAGTGGTATCACTCCGCGTTACCCACACCCTGTTGCCAATAGCGAGGGAGTTAGTCCTCAGCTTCCAGGAGACTGTGACGGAAGTTTCTGTGACGTCTGTCGCCTGGAAGTCCTCTGGTGGGGGCGTCACTATGTCACAAAAGAAAGTGGCGTGTAAAAAAAACAATAAATGGGCTTTTTTAAAAGACTTGAAAGACTTAGACTAAAAGAAGTACCTATGTCACCAAAATACAACATTTTTAATCAACCGCCATGAACCTGACACAGCTATTTATTATCCTTGCAGATGATACGTTGTTCCCACAGAAGCAACAACAGCAGAAGTAGTAGTAGTAGTAGTAGTAGTAGTAGTAGTTGTAAAAGTAGTAGTAGTAGTAGTAGTAGTTATTGTAGTAGTAGTGGTATTAGTACTGTAGTAGTAGTAGTAGTTGAAAGTCAACTAGCAGGGATATACCTCTTCGTAGGGGTTATTCTGCCTTAAGGGATGTCTAGATTATGTAACAGTTGCATAATACACGCATACAATGCCAATATAAGAAAGAAAACAAACACAAAACAAAACTGTAAAATACTGTCTGATCATCACTCTGATGACACGAAGAAAACTTAAATTAAACTCACACGTCGCACAAGTCATCTCCACTGGAGAGCTTTCCTTATACACGCCCACAGCTACGACTGTCACTTTGTACTCCCGGTCAGCCTGGACATCCTGGAGTACTGACCTCTCACTGTCCGGACATACGTTTGTCGTCATCACATCGGAAGGACTGTCACTAACCAGCGTATGGTTCACTCTGTACCCGAGCAGGCGCGCACTCGGCCGAGTCCAGCTGACGACGAGTGAAGTATAAGTCGCTGTTGAACAGCTGAGGGACTGTGGACTGTCCGTTTCTGAAATACACACACAACAAAACTGTGTCTGTTGCTACCAGCTAAACTATATTGATAATTCATACATTTAGCTATACTATAATCATAATTCATTTTTACTGCAAGGCCAATTCCATGGTTTATCAATGAAGACTGTACTACTAGTAGTTCTACTGCTACGTATACAGAAGCTGCAGTTAAAACCATTTTATTAGGTGAATTGTTATGCTTTATTCGGATAATGAATCAAATTATTTACGAACAGAATGCGGAATGCCAAATAATCAAGAACGTTACAAAGATTACCGGTTATGCACTGGCAAACAGTCAATGAAAGGCTTTTCTATAACACTGCACATTTAAAAAAAATGTTACTAAAAACCAGCCTCTATGTATCTTTAAACAGACATTATAGAGAATAGAATCCACTCACAAGGGTTACACTATTTAGTGACCTACCAGTGGCGCCGTCTGTCTGACGTTCGCAATTCGGATGTGAGAGCAGGAGGTTCTTGTCTTTAGGCCAGCAGTGTCCGCACCAGCCCCCACATCGCGCTGTGGCAAACTGGAGAACAAATAACTCTTAAACATTTCAAACATTTTCCCGGCAAACAGCGATGATGCTGTTTTCGAAGATGAAATCTCAGTATCTCTAGCTGCTTGATACTTTCTCATTCATTTTATGTTTGACATACCCCTGGCATTGCGTTATAGGCCAGAGACTCTTTACCTTTCTGTCCTCAGAGATGAACATATCATTCATGGCGATGTAGTTCGGATTTCGTTCCCCCATGACCCAGTGGACGCCAAGTGCCAGCTGTAGTGCAGTTCCCGTCAAATTTACTTGAAACGTCCCCTTGGCACATCCCTGTTTCCAGGAGTAACAGTCACCGGCCTCCGCATAAGGTACATTGTTGTCACCTGGTCAGATACAAAACGCCATTTAAATTGAGACTCAACTTCAACCCCTTTAATATTTATACCTTGTACCTAAACAGCATTTTAAAACATGTTAACAGTACATGCTATGATTGTGCATAGTTTGTGTGGCATACAAAACGTTGTGTTGTATAATGGACAGGCTATTATGAAGCTGCAAAAGCCCATATTATTTGCATTGCAAATTATCAATCAAAAGACATGGTTATATCCTTGCAATACCTACCAATGGTTTGGGCAAATGTGTAGTCATCTTGGATAACCTTGACCCCAGAGTTTTCGAACTTGATTCTGACCTTACTGAATGTCGTGGTACCGGCACGTCCAGAATAAGGATCCTGGGGGTGGGGTGCAGAGGAGTGGTATTTTACAATTTACCAAATAAAATGTAAAACCTATAGTGCACAAACTGTAAATTATCACATAGGTAAATAATATGTAGTGTGTATAGCACAAATTCTCGCCACCCAGGGCAGTTTGGAGCCCAATCACAGCAGAGTTAACAACTGGAGACTGATGCAGAACATGTGAGGTAACAATATAAGAGTTCAGGATTTTTTCATCATTATGAAACTTATTCTAATGGGAGCTCAGGATTCCCTGAATCAAATCGGTATTAACAGGCCCCAATACAATACAAAACAGACATTTCGACGGCAAATGAATAAATCAACATAATTAGCCCCCCCACCCAAACACACACCCAAAAAAATTCCACGTTTCAGTGGAAGGGCAGCTGGAAGCGCGATTAAGTCTGGCTTCTCTTTTGTTCATCTCTCACCTGTAACGGGCCATCGCATTCTCCTCCAAAGGCGTCCGTCAAACGATCAGCAAATACAATGGCGTAGTTACTTTCCGGACCAGACGGTAGAGACAGGAACTCTTGCGGGGTTCCGGACGCCATGTTGTGGCAATAGACGCGGATGGATACATCTGTGCACGTTGGAAAAGGGTAGACTGTGTACTCTCCATCAGTATCGGCAAGGTAGAGGGACTTCACTTCCACGCATGATGCAGCCGGCGCACAAGGCAATCCTGACGCTCTGAAGCTAGCTGCCCTGACGCTACCTGTGAGGAAAAACACACCTAAAGTAAATGTTGTTGCAAGTGATTACACAAAGATGTTAATACAGTTGGCCAATATGCTTACATACACCAATATATGAGGTATTTTTGAACACCAAAACATGCCGTGAAATATGCATTCCATCGCATATACAGGTATGAAATCGTATTGTCATGTCATGTCTTATCATACAATATTAAATTTTGGCCTGTTTTGGACTACCCGTAAAACATTTGAAAATAAACAAATAGTATTGAAGGGTAAATTCCGTCAAGATAAAATGATATCATCTTCTTTACAGCTTCTTAAATGTTAGTTGTTTAAGTTAAATTAATGATTTTTAAAGATGTAGACAAACATATATCACCCAACATCCCCGATTTTTATTTTTTTTAGACGACTAGGATTTTATTACTTTCTGATTTTTATTATAGTTTTGTTGACATCTTGGATGTCCATCGCGAAGCGATGATAACGTCAATGGCGTCGAAGGTGTGATCGCAGCCCAAATGCTGAGGCACAGGTGCGTCGCATACTGGCCATACGACGTTGGCGCTGGGGTCGGGTCTCCTTCCCTTCTTGTCTCGACGTTTTTTTAAACATTTTTCGCACTCGATTGCTCATAATTAAAAATCAAGGTCTTTTTTCAAACATCCTTAAGACACGATTCTAGACAAACCCATTACGGTCATTTTGAGCCGTGAATGAGACATGTTGGACTCTCCATGCTTCCAATCTTAACCCTAAACAGTACATCTGGGTTCCGCGTGGACCCCAGCACTATATATTCTGTAACATTTTTGTTTGTGTCTAAAGATTTTTTCAGAAATTTCAGGTAATTGTCACACACAAATTGTCCCTCAATAGAGTGCTGAAAACTTCGTTTCCCCCATTTATTTTTTTTAAATTTTTATATCTGATTTTCTTTTGAGGTCTGCGCGGATCCCGGCCGGCTTTCGATCGTAATGCATACACTAGCGTTTCTACACATTACTTTATTTCCGTTTGTATTATTTGTTTTTATGCACTTATCGTATGGCCACCAAATTTTCAGAGATTGGTGTAGTAAAAGAATTAAATTCTAACAACTTTGGTGTAATTATGACGTCATATGACGTCGGAGCTAATAATATGGTCCGCCATGTTGGATTTTGACAAATGACGCCATCAAATTAGCATATATTATGATTTTTTATGATTTATCTTAAAATTTGTATTTATCTTTGCTTATCTTTGATTACGTAAGATGTCATTAATGTTAGAAAGGAAGTGTAATGTAATATAAAACCCAGAAAGTTTTTATGTTTCAACCAAAATTATTGATATTTAAAAAAACTGCCTGTCAGAAACCCGTTGCCATGGCAACACAGAAATCATTAACTAATATCAATTTTTTTCCAAATACATTTTAGGAAAGACCACCAAATTTGATGGTTCTAGTGCAATCCGTTTAGGCTGAATATGGCTTAAATCGGGTATTTCTTCTTTTCTTCGCCAAAAAAGGTCAAAATGATTTTTGTACGTAATGTGGACTCAGAGGTTCATACATCAATTTGCAAAACAGTTGAGCTGGTAGCATGTTGATAATTTCTAAAACTGTTTTGGGGTCCGCGCGGACTACAGATTAATCAGTCCGGGAAGGTGTACTCACTGTACTGTTAAGGGTTAGGTTTTCACGCATGTCATACGGCATTAGTATGACGAGTGTTTATTTAGGCTGACGGGTACAAATATTGTTTGTTCTTCAAGGTCACCCACCCAGGTCACCCACCCAGTAGCTTCGTTTCATGTTCCAGCCCACTACAAAATGATTGCAGACGTGTACTGTCCAGGAAATGGGTAATATTTTTGAAAAGGTGGATTTTTTTCTGTTAGGAGGTACCCAGGTAAAAAGGGGCCGGAAAACCTAGGATTACTGTAAATGACCGCGGGTTCCCCATTTCGAACGCTGTTCGGTTCGAGTTACGTCAGATCGAACATTGTTCGCGTTTTCTACAGCAGGTGGGGAGATCGGGGTCCAAATTTGACAACCGTGAGTAGTGGCAAAGAATTGTACAACAAGGGGTAGACGGCAGCCAGGAGTTTTATGTTTTGTTTGGAATTTTTCAGCATCCCTGACTAAGCGTTGTGGTGGCACTTCGTCAGCAGTTTGGCCTTAACATCGTGCATGTTGTGTTCGTCAGGGAAATGTATCTATATACTAGAGAGGCCGACATTTGCTTGGGAGCAAATATAGCATATTTCAGTCCATCTCCCTCCCACGCAAAAGTGGACTATTCCAAACTTACCCCAGTGTAAAACTGGCAGAGATTCTCAAATAAATGAATTACATTGTATATAGTAGCTATGTAATTGAGAACAAAGATGCAAGAACAAGCACATTGAATCTCGAAAGCTTTACTAATCTTCTTACAGGTATGCAAATACTAACAATGATGAGATTTGATACATTTTGAAGGTCTTAGGCACATAAAATTGAATGTGTGGGTCATTACCCACGACTTACGTGCAATGTGACCTCAGGTGACCCGCAATGGAACACGTGTTCCATGGCCAACGGCAGATGGAACGTGCCATTCTTTAGATAGAACATGGAACGGGTATAGCACTTTTGGCCCTTTTTTTGCTGAAAATAGCCATTAAAGTCCCCCAAATGAGTCATTTGGAAGTGGTGTATGCCAAATATGTGACTGCTGTTCTGTAGACACATGTTCAAGGTACCCTTATACCGAATTTCAGATCATTTGGTTGTAAAACCAGGGCTCAGGATCCAAAAATCCATTTTTTGGCGAAAAATGCCCCAAAAAAACTTCATAGAAATTTTTCAAAGGCATGTATCAAAAAAATGAAAAAAACGCCTAGGGGTATTGGCCCACTCTACCTCCATGCCAAATTTCAAGTCATTTGGCTGAATGATGGCGGAGTTGAATCCCTTTGACTGTTTGGCAGGAGAAGGAGAAGAAGAAACATCAGAGAACACAATATATTTCATCCATACCATGGTATGGACTGAAATATAAAAATACGTTCCCAAACGTGCAGACGTTGGATATATGTATACATAATGGTGGTCAGTCACTGGTAAATAACTGACTACCATTATATTTCTATATCTATATCTATCTATCTCTCTCTCTCTCTTCTATATATATATATATATATATATATATATATATATATATATATAGAGAGAGAGAGAGAGAGAGAGAGAGAGAGAGAGAGAGAGAGAGACACACATATATATATATATATAGAGAGAGAGAGACAGACACACACACACACACACACACACATAT
>NW_017804198.1:599746-612912 GCF_001625305.1 Branchiostoma belcheri
ACACACACACACACACACTTATATGTATATATATATATATATATATACACACAATACATTTCCCTGTAACCAATCACGCATATGTGTAGATATGTAAATATTGTACATTTGGGAATGCAAGTAGACTTAAATTGATATCACTTAACAAACAAGCGCCGCACGTGTCGCACAAGCGAAATTATGTAAAAAGGCGGCTAGTTAATATGTATTTATTGCAGCATAATCTATCGGAAAATAGCACTCCCTTCTGGACTTTAGTACTCCTTTAAGGATGTAACAGTAATTGCGCATTATGAATATATTTTAAAAAGCTGTAGAAACAATACCGCAGAGAGGATGCTGATCCCAGCTGACCAGTCCGAAAACGTCTACTGTTGTGTTTGCCCAGTCGATCACGTTGCCATGGAGACTACAGAATGCCGACCAATCAGCTTCTATTTCAGGCTGAGACAGCACGCGGTCCCAGAGGTTCACCTGCGACAGTTCTCCACTGAACGCTGAAATCGCTTCGAATCCTCCCCCAAACGTGTCTTGGTCCTGTCCGAGGATCCAGATACCACCACTGCGCACTTTTCCTCCAACCTGAAGTCCTGATCCCGAGTTCCTGAGCACACCGTCAGTGTAGATTTGCCAAGCCCCGTCACTGCTGCGCCAGGTAACACATATGGCGTGCCAGCCGCCATCCAAAACCGGCAGGTAACCCATGTCAACTCTCGAATTTCCTACATGCACCTGGAGAAATGGCATCTTTATTAATTAATAACAGTTGATATTTCGCCAGCTAGGGAGATACAACTTATATTGTTTCAAGAAATAAAGTGTCCGGATAAGTGGGGTACAATCTGCACAACCTTTTACACAAGATCTCCAATACTGACTAATTATCGGAGTCCAGTAGCTGACGTGTGTTGAAACATGTCTGTAATAAAGTGATAAACTAACTGTCCAAGCATTGTACCTTTGTCAATAATTCATTTATAACTTTCCATGTACCACACTAATATTGGAAACAAACAGGAATGTTATCGAACCTCTACTTGAGCCATCCGTGCAACTTAAAAGTAGGGATGCATAATTATATGATATTAACAATATATCAATGACAGATAAGACGAATTGGAAAACATCACTATCAACATGTAATCGGATACTTACAAAAAAGTTGCCAAGGGATTCAAGGAGTAGTTCATTGGACGACTGTGGCACAGCATAGCTGATATAAGCGTTGAAAGTGTCGGAGGGCATGCTAGTGCGCATGTGCATGCACATAGTAAAGCAATCCAAGTCCTGAGTCAATGACGTCACCAGTCGAGCATAGTTACTGGTTGTGCGAGGGGCGGGGAAAATTATCTTCTGTGGGTTACCTGATTGATATGCAAAAAAAACAAGGTAAGGTATTTACATGTATGTAATAAGTGTTGACCTTATCACAAAGGTGTGGATAAGAATGAATGAATGATTGAATGATTGAATGAATGAATGAATGAATGAATGAATGAATGAATGAATGAATGAATGAATGAATGAATGAATGATTGAATGAATGAATGAATGAATGAATGAATGAATGAATGAATGAATGAATGAATGAATGAATGAATGACATTGTCGCCCAGTCCATATGGGCTTATTAGACACCAGTTCAGAAGTCACATGATTGAAACATAAGTAGAAAGTAAGCATAAATCAAAGTCAAATTAAAGATCATACTGGAGATATTAAATAAAGAACTGAATACAACGTTTAAATGGTGCATAACGTAATTGATTCATAAAAGTCAGCTCAAAAGTATATCAAATCATCTCAAAAGTACATCAAGTCAACTCAAAAGCACCTTAACTAAACTCAAAAGTACATGAAATCAACTCAATTTAAACATATAACGTGTCAAGGTAAGAGAAAAAGCGTAGTAGGAACAAAACCAACTTATTGTAACTATCACTTTTTATGAATAAATGTAGTGTTTATGTTTTTTCCAAGTTTGTTGAATGTGTAAACTAATGTAGGAATTGGAAAACAATCTATGAAAGTTACCATCATAACTACTTAAAAATGAAATTGTGGCACCCTCACCGCTCTCTCTAAAAGTCTCAATCTTAACAATAACGAGTATCAAATGGGGAACGGCGATACTTTCAATCTATTATGTAGATCACAAAAAACAACGTGTGCTGATTGGCCTATTGCTAAAATTCTAACAAGCTTTATGGGGATGATTTTTGTAACTTCAACAATCACTGGGGGATTTTTTTGAACTCTAATAAGCGGTCGGGCATTTTTGTAAATTTAACACACACTCAGGGATTTTTGTAACTCTTAAACAAGCTTTATGGGACTTATATTAAAACTCTATAACGAACAAACACCCGTGAATGTTTGAGAAATAAAAAAAATACCTTTCATAATGCAACCCAGAATCTCCACCCTCATGCTGATCCATGCATGCCAGGACTGTGGCAGGAAACGCACATAGCGGGCATCAATGGGGTAGTCCAAGAGGTTGGTCACAGGGGTGTTCCTGTCCACATTGCCTGGGAATACCTGTTAGGAAAAGGGATTGGTCACTGAGTCGGTGTACGGTCAAAGAATACTGTATCCTATTTTGTTAACTTTACTTAAACGTGTGTATTGAGCACGATAACCCAAGAACTATTGGATGAATTGTCATGAAACTTAATAGTGGGTAGGTGTTGATGAGGCCTAGAAATGATTAGCTTTTGGTTCCCCTGGTGGCTCGTTATAGTACTGCAACGGAACTTCTGGTTTTAATATCTCGTGATCTGGACATGTTAGGATCACGAAGTCTGTTGGGTAAATAGCTCTTTTGCTCAGGAAGAAGTAGCATTAGTTTGAATCCCCTATCGACTTTTTCTGGAACTACAGTAGCGTTTCTTGACAAATCGTCGAGATAGAATAACTCAAGAACCGGAAGACGGATTGTTGTGATTTTCGGTATATAGATACCTGAAATGATGCTAGACACAAAATGTCAATTATGTTAAGAGAAGGAGAAATCATTGAACACTTTTTTTAATTCAGATCAGGACCCCATTTGCATAGTTTATGAGGATATGCTATCATAGCTTTTGATATAAGATGGTCATTATATAATTACGTGGAGATTATCATCGACTAATAAACCACGCAAATAAGGCTCTTATTTGCAAAATCAATAACAAACTGTATAATTCGTCAGTCGGGAGGTTTAACACCAAAGTGTGTGATCTTGGAATTCTTGTTAAAGATACCTTTTCCCTGTCGTTGCCTGTTGATTATGTGTAGTGTCAAAGATTACATGTAAGCTATTTTATCTTAACTGTAACATTTTTGTGCTAAAAATCACAGAGAACAAACAGAACCACTTTATTTTTACCTTCTCGGAGGTATCGCTGCCTGCATATGTCGTCAAACTGGTTCCAGTTGCTCCGTACTGTAGTTTGTAGGAGGTCACCCATTGGTCGTCGCCATGGCGACCCTGAATGATGGTTGCCGTGATTCGCTTCATTTCTCCTAGATCCACCTAAATGACAATTGTTTTAAATGCATCATCTGGCTGATTGGTTTTGTGCTTGCTCAGGGTTGTCCTTGCCTTTTTTTATGATACATATCCCATGGCGGGTTCGCAAGATATGGCCAAGAGTAGTATACAGTGATTCTCTCTTTACCGGACATGATCATAAATTGCAATAATGATAGTACGTACTTTAAAAAGAAAAGAACATGGTATTGTGTGGTGTCATCGACAGTGTTGCACTGGCTGGACATAACGTTAACATGAATGTAACAGAAGAGTCATTTTCCCAACTGGCACAAGGCAAATGTTTGATGTATCTAATATTAGCCTACCTGCAACCATTCCCCAAAAGTGCCACTGTTGGCTCCCCAGGCGCCAATACCAGTGACCCCATTTAAGCGACCGTGAAAGGGAGCATGATTATGTTCCCCCAGATAGAAAGAGGATGCAGTGATACTGCCATCCGGTATGCCACCGGATTCCATCCCTAATGGGTCGCTGCAGTCTGTGAAAACTAGACGGGTTCAAATAGACAAGTTTACACTTCCGCGGTCTGAAGAAACAGCTTGAGTCAGAGGGTGGAAATCATGACATAAGGTCAGGAAGACACCGTGTAATCGGTTAGAAGGTACAGTTGATGTCATACAGCTGCATTATGTAACATGATGACGATACAAAAGTCAATTTTCTGGTCATGTCTTTACAAAGTAAGTTGAATCAACCCTGCTCCATTGCAAATACATTCTGCCAAACATTAAGTGTAGCTTCCAAAATATAGTGCCTTATTACGAGAGTGTTTAAAAACTTGAATAACAACTGTCAGCCATGTTTGTTTACATCGTTATAGTTTGTGGAGGCACCACAAACTGCATGCCGCTCGTTTGGGCGCCAATCATACATTTCAGAATGAGGCATAACTGCACAAGTATATGTTAAAAAGTAGCAGTAACGTACAATCAGATGAAGATTAAATTTTCTATATTTCAATTTTTGGTGCAATAATGGCCCTTTAATGCAATGACCTACCCGAAAACACCTGGGCTTCGCATAAGTTCAGCGTTCGGATGGATCCGGGAATCTCCGGGAGGCGAACGCCCACGTACCGTCCCCTCATCAACTGACACGGGATGTTAATAGACGGCTCCTGGGCGCTGATGTGATGATCACCGCCACACTTGGGGTTCTCGCTGACCTGGTCGGAATCCCCGATGTGGATGTTGAAGGGGTTAATCCATTCAGAACTGGCCTCGAACTGGCTGTTGAAGATGATTACTCTGTATTTAACACAAAGTAAAAAATAACAGAGTTAAGCTTTATATGACATTGTTCAATTTAGCAACTTTCTGAAGTGACCATCATTAGCTCCAAGAAAAATTGAGGTATTGCTTTTGGCGTGTCTGTCTGTCTGTGTGTCTGTGTGTCTGTGTGTGTGTCTGTCTGTATGTTTGTGTTTCCTCACATTTGTAGTCAGCAGAACTTCAGAACGCCTTTATGGATTTTGATGAGATTTCGTATGTTGCTAGGTCGTTGGAAGACAAAGGTCAAGGTCAAATTGCAGCAGAACTTCCGGTTTTTCGTATCTAGATATCTTTTGCCCTCTACATGCTATGGTGTTGGATTTTTGGTGACAGATAGCTTTTCCTGTCCGAAATAAGTGGTTTTGCTTTTATCCCCCTAGCATCTTGTTCTGGAACTGCAGGGGAGTTTCTTGCAAAACATTTTAAAGCGGATAAGTCCAGAAAGAAACAACGTATTTTCCTCAATACTGGTATGTAGGTAGCTTATAGACAGGTGTACATAATCAAATGCAAATTATGCAAATAAAGACTTAATTTGCATGATTAAAGAGGAAACTCTGTAATTAAAGTGTCTTACTTAATAGTACTTTCATACATGTAATGTATCTAATCTACGGCAGGTGGAACATCAACAGATATCAATTATGCAAATAATGACCTAATTTGCATAATTATAATCGCTGAATTGTTGTCAGTAATGTTACCAGTTGTGAAGTGCTCAAACTCTGTTTGCATACACTATACTGTTCCCAAACTGCAAAATATAAAACTTCACGAAGAATTGTCACCTATGACTACTTGTTTAATTAGCAAAGTCAGTGTCAACAAACACGATGTACTTATGCATAAGATCAGTAAATAGTGCGAAGTAGTTACTCGTGCAAAATCACGAACCCCCCCCCCCCTACATGCATACAACTCGACACTTACCTGTCAACCAAATATGATTGACCAAGGTCCACCCACCAGCTGACACTAGCTTCATTCTCGGAGTGCGTACAGGATCCGTCGTAGAAATTGGTGTTTGTGTTCCCATCGACGGCGAGGTTGGCAGAAGAACTACCAGACGTACTTGTTTGGAACGCAGGCTTTCCAACGGCGACATTTATACCTGTCACTGTACATGTATTACACAGAAATTATTGATTAGTAAACAAAAAAATAAAATTTCTCCACCGCGCGATTTATACATTATTTTAGTATCTACACCAACTAAATAGCTACTTCACTGGCCAGAACGAATCTTCAGTTAATACATATGAACTATGTTATATTTACGAGACCGAAAAACTATATCTTTTACTTGTTGACTTCAGCTTACCTTGACCACCAACCACAGCTCGCACGTTCCTACTGGCTGGCTCGTCTGGTCCTCGTACGGGGCCTGCAACAGTCACATAATGTATTTACGTATACGTTTATATTTAGTTATCTGCAACAAGCCTTGCAGGAGCAGGGCTGGGTTAGCTGCACACTGCTGGACCCACAAACTGTGAACTGATCGTCCGACAGGATGAAAAGGACTATGATAATGATGATGATATATCTAGTTAGAACATACACATGAAAATGCAGTCAACAACACCAGGCATCTTGACGAAGTATAAACACAAGACTAAAATTATGTCCTACCATCTCAAAACACATTTTAAAAAGCTGTCCTGGTTCATTACCCCCCCCCACCCCTTACCACCAACAGCTTCGAACCCCAACAACACATGAACCCACCACCAATACCCTAACTGCGCCAATTTTACCAAAAGAAGGTTATGTTTTTCCTGGCGTTTGTGGGTGTATATATAGCATATCCCCTTGGCGGATATTCTGTGGTAAAAAAGTTTGAATGGCTCTTATGCTCGGGAGGATGTGAAATAAGATTGGTCCCCTAGCAGCTTGTTGTGGAAATGCAGGAGCATTTGATTTAATATCTTCAAGCGAATCATCGTTATTTGGCATGTTGGCGGCTTAAGTTATTCTTGACACAACTTACATAACAATCATGCGAATCAGTATTTAATTTGCATAAATTATGAAGTTCTATAAATCTGCTGTGTTTCATAATAGGTTTATTCAAACTTTTAACATATCTATATCAATGGGAACATCGGGAGATATAAATAGAGAAAAGAAGAGATAATTTGCATCATTAATGAGAAAAAATACTTTTTTTTAATGTGGTAGCTGTTGGCAATTTTATACTTACCGCATTTGGAAGTTAAGTGAAGGCGAACATAATCAAACATAACTTATTCACAGGAGGACCTCATTGGCATATATTTCTTTACAAATTTCTAGAATTATAGCTTTGTTTCTAGGATAATACTGTCATTCGATGAATAATATAATTTATGCAAATGACGATCCAATTTGCATAATCAATGAGAAACATTTTCCATTAGTCAGTTAAAAATGTTAACATCTTCTGCCGAAGGTTTGAGATCGTGGAACTCTTGATAAACTTTACTCCAATCTAAGTTAGGGACTACTATCAGTTAGATAACTTAAGAATATCAAAGTGTTCTCTTAAACATACCATAAGGTGCAGGGCCGGTGTTGAACGGTCCCTCAAAGTCCCGCAAGGTGGCGCTGTGATATGCTACATCGTCACCGCCATCTCCACCTGGCTCTTCTGCCGGGTTCTATTGGCAATGAGAAAATTTATCCGTCAAAGAATGTTCGTTTACAGATTTGAAAGCCCTCTATCAATTTATACTTCGAATCCAATGATGTAGTTATGTGGTATTTTGAAGACTTAAAGGTTGTGAAGTTACCAAGGCCAATTCTACCATTACCAGTACCAACTTAATTATGCCTTTCACCTACAAAATAGTCAGACCAGAATCCAAAAAAATTAAGCAGTTCAAGTGACCTCTAGTTTTAATGGCATGGCCCATTCTAATTAACAAATATGTCAAGGAACAACGTTGATAATAACTTGGTAAACGTTGGTAAAAAATTCAGCAAAAAAAATATATTACACTAGCGCTAGCAGGGTTTCTCATCCCCAGGGATTCGACCCTACCTCAGCCCGATGACCGGAGGTCCTCCCACCGGCACCGGTTGCCAGCGCATCGCCGAAGGTCTCCGATGGTTCCCCCGGGTCCTTCAATGGCTTAGACACGGCCGCGACGGCCAGAAGAGCAAGCATCAGAAGTTTAGTCTTCATGATGCCGTGCTGGTGGATGGGGTGATCAATAATTATACATTTTTTAAATCATTTTTCATTAGCTGGTGGCAAGTACTATTCAAAAGAACACAACATACAAGAAGTTCTACGTATACCTCTATTCAGCACAAATTTCTGTTTTTCTTAGGATTCTTCAATAACAACATTTACGATAGAATGAAAGCAAGCAAACAGGTTTAAGCCAACTTGAATTATTAGTAATAAGGTGACAGCCGGACATTGGTACTGGTTACAGGCTCTGTATCCACATAGCACTCTCTCAACACATGTTTACACAGAAACGTCTGTGCAATAAATTATTCAAACTGTGGTAGGTCGGGTGTTAACTGTCCATATTCCAATCTACCGCAGCACTATACGAAGCGGTAAAGGGCATTGTGCGTACCAGGCAATTCATCATCATTATCATAACCAGGCAATTACCAATAGAGCATCTTATCTCTATACAGTTGTAATTGATTGGGTGACGGCGAGGTCTGTAACATCAAGGAGGCACACACACACAATCGCACTGTCCCTATCCGCCCTCCCTACCCAGACACTACTCTCCAGGTACTCTCCAAGCAGAGGTTGTGGGGGAATGATCGTTACCTTTTTATATATGGCCGTTTTTTTTGTTGTCTTGATCCCGTTGGTGGCCGCGGACCTTCTCTGGCTAATGGATACTGCCTGGCCAATTTAATACTGTCTTTTTGTCACCGAGAGGGATCTGCTTGGAGATTACTCTCCAGGCAGAGGTTGATGGGGGAAGATTGTTTGATTTTTAGATATGGCCTTTTTTTTGGTCGCTATAGTTAGTGAGGAACCAAAAAAGGGCCATATATAAAAACCAAACGATTTCCCCCCATCAACCTCTGCTTGGATAATACCCCAGACATCCCATCTAACCGTCATTCTTGGCTTTCATGACATAACAACTTGGCCAAAAACACTCCGTGGACTTAATTTTGACAAGTCAATCAACTGGTTTCCCTAAATCTTCAACGACAGAGTTTCAGAAGATCCATAGACTACCGTAAAGTTTTCAACAAGGCACACGCTTGGTCCCAACTCTGTCTTCCTTGAAAAGACTCTCAACGTAACAGAAAGGAGACATAACCGAAACGAACAGACACGAACTAGATACCAGATCTCAATAATTTGTATGTTTTTGTACCATGTACGTGTTTAAAAAATGTGTGTAGTTTTAATAGACTTTGTCTTAACGAAAACCTGTTGATATATTTGCTCTGACCATTACCTCTTCCGGCATGCATCCCAATTTGAACTTTCGTGGATATAGAATGGTTCAAACAAACGACACCAAATGCTTTATTACCTTCGCCAAGAAGGTTATGTTTTCAGGGGCGTTCGTGTATGTGTGTGTGTGTGTGTGTGTGTGTGTGTGTGTGTGTGTGTCTGTCAACACGATAACTTGAGAAGGTCTTGATGGATTGTCTTGATACTTGGTAGGTGGGTAGGTCTTAATGAGACCTCAAAATGATTAGATTTTGGGCCACCTGGCGGCTTGTCATGGTACTGCAGCAGAACTTCCGGTTTTGATATCTCATGATCCAGACATGCTAGGGTGACGAAATTTAGATGGTAGATAGCTCTTGTGCTGGGGATAAAGTGACATGAGTTTGAGCCCCCTAGTTGCTTGCTCTAGAACTGCAGGGGGGTTTAATGGACAAATGTTTAAAGGGGGATAACTCAAGAACCGATTGATGGATCATCGTGATTTTTGGTATGTAGGTAGCTTGAGTGATGCTTGACATAATGATATTACAATTATGCAAATATGGATGTAATTTGCATAATTAATAAGGAAATTCTATTTATCAGCTGTATTCCATAATAGGAAGCTCAAGCTTGTGACATATGTTATTAAGAATGAGAGAAACACAGGCAGATATCGATTATGCAAATGAAGACTTAATTTGCATAATTAATGAGAAAATATTATAATTGCATAGTGGTAACTGCCTGGACTTTTATACTTGGGGTGTTTGAAAGTTAAGTTAAGGTGAACATAATTAAACATAACTTATTCAAATAAGGACCTCATTTGCATAATTTATGAGAAAATGTCATCATGGCATTCTTTGTTAAGATAAGACTGTCTTTTGGTGGAGAATATGATCAACAGATATAATTCATGCAATTGAGGATCCTATTTGCATAATTAGGGGGACTAATATATAATTTCTTAATCATAAAAGCTAACATCATTTGGCGAAGGTATGAGATCGTGGAACTCTAGTTGTTCTTGAGTTCATCCTAATGCATTGTGGTAACTCCAGAGAAAGATGTATTTCGTTTCAACCCTCCATGTGAACAACTACAAGCTTTCCAATAGCTTAAGCTAACTGGAATAATAGTGTACCCCAGGCAAGGGATATTTTTCAGGCGGAGTAGTCTACATATGTACAATGTAGCTACATACGATAAAAGGCTTTGTTAAAGACAGAAAGGAAATTTTTCAAAACTAGAATTTGCAGTTTTCTACAAAAGGAGGTATGTTTGAATCAAGAGATAGCGCGCTACGAGTAACTGATACAAATATTACCATTTCTTTTACAAATTTTGTCAAAATGTAATAAATGGTGTCAAATGAGTTATGGATTTTATTAACAACTACTGTTTTCGTTAACCACGGGATCACGGGATTTTAAAAGTAAGACTTTGGTGAAAGATTTGAGTGAAATCGACATTATGACGTCAATATCAATATTTTACACCCATTCTACTAAGAATTTTGGCGTGGGTTCCACATACCAATTCCTTTTAAGATGGAGTTATATTAACACAGCAGTCAAAACGTTCAGTCTATTTTACAGCTAGTACCTAAAGAAATGTACATGTAAATAAGACTAACCTTCAGCTGACTACCGAATAAATGCAAACTTTCTTCTCCTACAGGTTAACAGAGAGACACCTTTGCAATAAATTATTCAGACTGTGGCAGGTCTCTGGTATTAACTGCCCATATTCCAATCTACCGCAGCACAATAGGAGGCGGCAGTTAACAATGAAGCATCTTATCTCTATACATGCTGTAATTGATTGGGTGACAACGAGGTCTGTAACATCAAGGACGCACACACGGCACACTCCAGGCGCAAAAGCCACTTCCCTGTCTACCCTCCCCACGCAAACACCACGTTTAGAACCATAACCGTCGTTCTCGGCCTTCATGACACGACAACATGGCAAAAACACTCAGTGGATTTGATTCTGATAACTTGACAAAATAAAACTACTCCAAAGTGTTCTTCTTCAGCCCAATACCTTGATTGTTACACTTTCAAAAAAAACATGTTCAGTGTCCTCACGTCCTCACATCCCTGTGTAATAATTTTTGCAGGATTACCCAGCTGACACAACTACGTTCCTCAGTCAAGGGGAATATTCAGATAAATAGTCTACATACGGTCGGTAATAAAGGCTCTGCAAGTTAAAATGCAGGAAACGTTTCTCAACTAGAATGTGCAGGTTCCGACTTGCAGATGTACGTTTTAATGCGAAACTACACATTGAAAGTTGGCAAAGTGGTCTTGTGGTATGAATTTTTGACTCAGGATCTAAAGATTATCAGTTTGAATCCCTGTCAAGCCCGCTGCTGTCTCAATTGAATAGACACATCCTTTCCGCACTCGACTAAGGTAAAAATGAGTACCTAGCTTCGGTTAGGACCTTTCTCTAGGATGGAACGCAAATTCAGAGGTCCTGTGTATAAAGAAAGCTACACCCTGAGCACGTTAAAGAAACCATCGCAAGACCAGGGGTCCATCCCATTGTGAGTGGTTAAAACCAGTACAGTCCAGTCTAATAAAGATTGTACTTACTGTACAAACCACGCGTGTTACGCAAACAAACATCCATACAAATTTTGCTAAATGTTTATACATATTTTAGTTACATTATATTGAATATTTATTTCAAAAATAACAAATTTCACGAGCAACTGCGGCTTTATCTAAAAATTCTAACGGCTGTCCTCGCCACGTTACAGCGACGATGAGATCGATATCATTATTTCGTAATTTTCTCATACTCGTTCTACTAAAACTCTGGCGTGGGTACCACTCGTAGCCATTCGATATAACAAGGACGAACGTATGGCAACATACTTTCTACTCGTGACCGTTAAGTCTACTTTACCAGCTACAAATGTAGTATCCTAAGAAAGATACATGTAACTAAATGACTAACCTTTAGCTGATCACCAACTGAATGCATACAAGTGCACTACAGCAGGAGCTCTTGTGCTAAAATGATCACTTTTTCTCCTACAGGTTAACAGATAATCACGTGTGCAATAAATTATTAATACTGTGGCAGGTCTCAGGTATTAACTGCTTAAATTTGAATCTACCGCAGCACAATACGAAGAGGCTGTGTGTATTGTGCGTACCATACCGTCAACAATAGAGCATCTTATCTCTATAGACAGTTGTAATTTCTTGGATGACGTCGAGGTCTGTAACATATACCAAATATTCGCGCAGGTAGTATGTTGAGGACCTACCCCAACATTCGTTGAATTAACCCGCATTACTGTTAAATCTTGTTTCCTTTTCACACACACACACACACACACACACACACACACAAACATTCACACACAAACCCACAAATATAAACACACACACACATACACCTGACGCAATAGGAACGACCATAACCGCCCTGTCCACCCAGAAACTCTGTTTAGCCCAAGAACCGTTGTTTCCGCCAAAACACTCACTTGACTTGATTTTGACAAGTCAAAATATAACTACACCAAAATCGTCTTCACTTTTATCCCAGTTCGAATTCTTGTCACCTGTGGAGAAAATGCATGTTATTAGACGCCCTTTTGTGTCGACTTGAATTAGACGCAGTGGCGCGAATTTTGGGACTCTTGAATCCATAAGACATTAACAAATGTGTTTTCGAGTATGTATGGCATTTACAACTGTCGTATGTTTTACGTCGTTGACAAATTAACCTATCTACTGACCAACATTTCTAATGTTTTACCATAGTAATGCATTCCAACAACAAAATACTTAAAAAAATATCTAATAATAACAAGCATACGGAATACCCATCACAAAACTACAGACTAGTTTACGCAAACTTCGTATTTAAAAAGCCATAGGTAGATACAATTGCTTTCCTTTGCAGCAAATAATTTTGCCAG
>NW_017804198.1:612932-617302 GCF_001625305.1 Branchiostoma belcheri
TAGCTTGTTGTTGTTACGCATCTCCATTGTGGAAGATTGAAAATACATGTCTTTTAAACGTTGGTGGACGGATGGAATAATTTGAGAGGGATTCAAAACAGAGGACATTGGCGAATTCCAGACAAAGCCAAAACCACATTCCTCTAGCGTCTTGCGAACTCCAGAAGCCCAGCATTTAGCACCTGATGTGTCCAGCTCAAGCTGACACAGAAGGGCATCTGCTGAGAGACCGAATCTACCGCAGCACAATACGAAGAGGCTGTGTGTATTGTGCGTACCATACCGTCAACAATAGAGCATCTTATCTCTATAGACAGTTGTAATTTCTTGGATGACGTCGAGGTCTGTAACATATACCAAATATTCGCGCAGGTAGTATGTTGAGGACCTACCCCGACATTCGTTGAATTAACCCGCATTACTGTTAAATCTTGTTTCCTTTTCACACACACACACACACAAACATACACACGCAAACACACAAATATAAACACACACACATATACACCTGACGCAAAAGGCACGACCATAACCGCCCTGTCCACCCAGAAACTCTGTTTAGCCCAAGAACCGTTGTTTCCGCCAAAACACTCACTTGATTTTGACAAGTCAAAATATAACTACACCAAAATCGTCTTCACTTTTATCCCAGTTCGAATTCTTGTCACCTGTGGAGAAAATGCATGTTATTAGACGCCCTTTTGTGTCGACTTGAATTAGACGCAGTGGCGCGAATTTTGGGACTCTTGAATCCATAAGACATTAACAAATGTGTTTTCGAGTATGTATGGCATTTACAACTGTCGTATGTTTTACGTCGTTGACAAATTAACCTATCTACTGACCAACATTTCTAATGTTTTACCATAGTAATGCATTCCAACAACAAAATACTTAAAAAAATATCTAATAATAACAAGCATACGGAATACCCATCACAAAACTACAGACTAGTTTACGCAATCTTCGTATTTAAAAAGCCATAGGTAGATACAATTGCTTTCCTTTGCAGCAAATAATTTTGCCAGTATCGTAACCTAAATGAAATGTGTCATTTTATTGTGGACAACATCTAAGATAAATTTTCCAGGTTTAGGTTTTCAGAAAGCAAATAATAAATGCATACTTCTTATGCAGTTACATGTAGGTAAGCCATGTGTCATCATCATCATAAGCCATGTGTGAAAAGCTTTATTTGATCCTACACGTAGACCTGCCTCAAGGAGCGAGAAGTCAAGCCTGTGAATTCTAATTTGCATTAGAACTTGTATACGTAGAAAAATACCAGCCTCTTATGTTACACCTAAAACTACTTTATCATCAGCCCCTGGACGTAGCATAAACCTACACTTATGTGTACACTTATGGAAGACATTTATTAATTTATATTCTTTTATATGATCGTTTTTACCATCCCTGCATGGTAACACTTTTCCAGTTTTCTAATAGGAAAACTCAGTTGTCACATCAGCGAACCCGGCCAGTTGGTATATTCGGCGAAATAGTCTTACGGTATATAGCTATGCAAGATATATATAATCGGCAAAATTTTATAACCCAAAATTTCCAGTTTTTTACTATAGCAGAGGTATGTCTAAATGCACAAGTACGGCTTCGGGGGACTAAATATTTTCCTACTCCTGACCACTTAGTCTACGTTACAACTAGTGTAGTCTTCACCATACCCTTTGCAGGCTACAAAAATAGGAATGAAATTGACCGCTCAATGGCCGAGAGAGCCCCTTGGCCATTTAAATTCATTTAGGGCGTATCTAATATTCATTCAACATGCAAAATAGTCTATAGTGAAGACTAACCTAATATCCTAAGAAAGGTACACGTGACTAAAGAACTAACCTTTAGCTGTTCACCAACTAAACACACACAAGTACACAGCAGCAGTAGTATTACGCGAGCTCTTGTGCTAAAATGATCACTTTATTTCTTCTCCTTCAGGTTAACAAAGAAACACGTGTGCAATGAATTATTCAGACCGTGGCAGGTCTCAGGTATTAACTGCTCGTATTCCAATCTACCGCAGCACAATAGCGAAGAGGCTGTATGTATTGTAGGTACCAGGCAGTTAACAATGGAGCATCTTATCTCTATACATGCGGTAATTGATTGGGTGACGAAGAGGTCTGTAACATACCAAGGACGCACATACATGTGCACACTCCTGGCGCAAAAGCCACGTCCCTATACGCCCTACCCACCCAGACACCACGGCTAGGACAAGAACAGTCGTTCTGCTTGGCTTTCATTACACGACAACATGGCCAAAACACACTCAGTGGATTTGAGTCTGACACGTCAAAATAAACCAATCCAATGTGCTCTTCTTCGGCCCATCCCCTCAAATGCGTAATGCTACTTTTGAAAAAAGATGTTTAGTTCCTCACGTCCTCAAATCCCTGTTAAATAAATTCTGCTTTTTCAACAGGATAACCCAGCTGACACAACTGTGTTCCTCAGTCAAGAAGACTATTCAGATAAAATAGTCCACAAATGGTAATAAAGGCTCTACGAGTTAGAATGCAGGAAACCTTTCTCAACTAGAATTTGCAAGTTTCTACTAGCAGATGTAGATTTTAATGCGAAACTACACATTGAAAGGTGGTGAGGTGGTCTTGTGGTATGAATTTTTGACTCAAAATCTGAAGATTATCGGTTTGAATCACTGGCAAGCCCGCTGCTGTCTCAATTGAATAGACACATCCTTTCCGCACTCGACTAAGGTAAAATGAGTACCTAGCTTCGGTTAGGACCTTTCTCTAGGATGGAACGTAAATTCAGAGGTACTGTGTATAAAGAAAGCTACACCCTGAGCACGTTGAAGAAACCATCGCACTTTTCTGTAAGACCAGGGAACCATCCCATTGTGAGTGCTTAAAACCAGTACAGTCCAGTCTAATAAAGATTGTACTTACTGTAAAACCACGCGTTACGCAAACAAACATCCATACAAATTTTGCTAAATGTTTATACATATTTTAGTTGCATTATATTGAATATTTATTTCAAAAATAACAAATTTCACGAGCAACTGCTGCTTTATCTAAAAATTCTAACGGCTGTCCTCGCCATGTTACAGCGACGGTGAGAGCGATATCATTATTTCGTAATTTTCTCATACTCGTTCTACTAAAATTCTGGCGTGGGTACCACTCGTAGCCATTCGATATAACAAGGACGAACGTATGGCAACATGCTTTCTACTCGTGACCGTTAAGTCTACTTTACAGCTACAAATGTAGTATCCTAAGAAAGATACATGTAACTAAATGACTAACCTTTAGCTGATCACCAACTGAATGCATACAAGTACACTACAGCAGGAGCTCTTGTGCTAAAATGATCACTTTTTCTCCTACAGGTTAACAGAGAAACACGTGTGCAATAAATTATTCAGACTGTCGCAGGTCTCAGGTATTAACTGCTTAAATTTGAATGAATGAATGAAAGACCTTTATTGCACATTTATGCTCTTTCGAGCTAAGTACAGGTCATGAAGACAAACTAAGTAATACTATTGTTTACAGGATCGACTTCTTCTCGCTTCTTAAAACAATTGTAGATGAATGAACATATAGAACTTACAAAACACGGCTTGTCTAATTTCATAAGATATATAAATTTTTCTAAACTATTCAAATATTTAAAACTAGGAAACTTATTTTGAATACAGTTAAAAAGAATATTTCGCTCGCTATTGTATAAAGAGCAATCTACAACAAAATGACACTCGTCTTCTATCTTGTCTAAATCACAATATCGGCAAATTCTTTGCTGCAAGGGAATGTGGTTGTGTCTGCCTTTTTCTATGTGGAGTTTGTGGGAGCTAATCCGGAGTTTCGTGATGGCTGTTCTGTGTTTGATGTTAGAAATCTTTAGATAATCCTCCTCGAGGTAAGCGTTTTTTAATAATCTATATGTTCTTAGCTTGTTGTTGTTACGCATCTCCATTGTGGAAGATTGAAAATACATGTCTTTTAAACGTTGGTGGACGGATGGAATAATTTGAGAGGGATTCAAAACAGAGGACATTGGCGAATTCCAGACAAAGCCAAAACCACATTCCTCTAGCGTCTTGCGAACTCCAGAAGCCCAGCATTTAGCACCTGATGTGTCCAGCTCAAGCTGACACAGAAGGGCATCTGCTGAGAGACCGAATCTACCGCAGCACAATACGAAGAGGCTGTGTGTATTGTGCGTACCATACCGTCAACAATAGAGCATCTTATCTCTATAGACAGTTGTAATTTCTTGGATGACGTCGAGGTCTGTAACATATACCAAATATTCGCGCAGGTAGTATGTTGAGGACCTACCCCGACATTCGTTGAATTAACCCGCATTACTGTTAAATC
>NW_017804198.1:617322-665987 GCF_001625305.1 Branchiostoma belcheri
CACACACACACACACATACACACGCACACACGCACACACACACACACACACACATACACACACACACACACACACAAACACATACAAATATAAGCACACACACACACTTTCTAATCGCAACTTCTGCCGCAAATGCTACGCCCCTATCCAACTCTGTTGACCCAGACACTCTGTTTAGCCCAAGTACTAGATTTAGACAAGTCAAAATACAACTAAACCACATCCTTCTTCACTTTCATCCCAGTTCAAATTTTTGCCACCTCTGGAGAAAATATACATGTATATTTATTAGACGGCCTTTTGTGTCGACATGAAAAAGTGCAGTGGCGCGAATTTTTAGCTTCTTGGATCCTTAAGAAAATGTTTAATAAAGGGTGTTTTTGAGTACGCATGGCATTCACCAATGTCGTATATTTTACATTGTTGACAAATTAACCTGACAAATCTACTGACCAACGTTTCCAAACTTTTACAATAGAAATGCGTACCAACTACAAAATACTCAATGGATATCTTCAGGAATTAGTCTTACGGTATATAGCTATGTAAGATATAATTGGTGTAACTTTTTAACACAACATTTGCAGTTTTCTACTAGCAGGGGTACGTCTAAATGCACGATTGCGGCTTCAAAGGTCTTACGCACATATTCTATCTTATTTTTTCCCTATTTTTTGTTCAAATATGCGAAATGGTAGAAATCTATAATTAAAAAAAAATACGAATTTTATAATGAACTGCTTTTTATCCTTCTGACGGCTATCTTGAACATGTAGCAATGATGGTGAGGTCTTAGATTTGGACAGTAACAGCCATATTTCTACTTTTTCCTACCAATTCTACGAATATGTCGCTGATACCGCTTTTTGCATGAGGTCAAGCTCATCCCAACACATGTAGTGTACTACTTAAGATACGTTCCTACTCCGGACCACTTAGTCTTTGTTACAACTAGTGTAGTCTCCATCAGACTCCTTTACAGGCAAATTGGACCCCCTATGACCGGGTAACTCCATTCCCTTTTAGGCCGATTTCTACTATTTATTCAGCCAGCAAAGGAGCCTGGTGGAGACCAAGCTAGTACATATATATGTCAATATATATATATATACACGTATATAGTACCCCTAAAAATGTAACTTAAGGACTTACCTTCCACCGACTGAATACGCACAAGTAGACCGCAGCAGTAGTATTCCGCGCAGCACTTGGGCTAAAATGATCACTTTATTTCTTCTCCTACCTGCACAATAAATTATTCGAACTGTGGCAGGTATTAATTGCTTATATTCCAGTCCACTGAAGCACAATATGTATTGTGTGTACCAGGCAGCTAATAATATAATGGGGCAACTTATGTCCATACAACTGTACAGTAATTGACTGGGTGAGGTCTGTAACACAGAGCAAATATCCAAACAGTGTGATGACAGGCTACTGCTAAATTTGTTAGGAGTTGAGAAATTCGTTTCCTTTGCTTTAATGCACACACAAACATGTGTACATATATGCATATACACGGGTGCATAGTCTATGTGGAGTGGAGTGGTCTGTAACGTACTAAATGTCTGCACAGCTAGAGTTTTACGTACTGTAAAATTGGCACAACTGTAAATTAAACCATTTAATCTCATTTCCTTCACACACACACACACAATGTAGTACCTTTTGACATACACACTCATACGCAGGCACAGACACACAAGTACACAATCATACACAAACCCTCAATTCAAAAGCCATGTTACAATCTGCCCCCCTCCCCATCCCGACACCTTGTCTAGACCAAGAACTGTATCGGAGTCACATGGAGTTTGCAGGGCTCGAAATTAAAGGTCGTCCTAAGCTCGCCACTGACCACTAAAATCTAGGCTGGCTGGGACAACTAAAAAGACACTTTGGGACACTTTTGGGACAATATTAAAGTAATCAACACCAGTATGTCAGCCCTACATTTGTCCATCAGGAACAGGTACCAGATTTTGGCTCCAGAAAATCCCCCCAAAATTTCTTATCTACTCTGCAATGACAGTGCACCTGGAAGTGAACAGAAGCAAAATGAGGTTGACTTCAAGTAGAAGTCACCCCCCAAAAAAAAACAGGTTGGGACAGTTTATCCTCACTTCGGGACAATTGTAATTTATATTTGGGACAGTACTGGGACAATAGGAAAAGTTAATTTCGAGGCCTGGTTTGTTTGCACTATCCTCCATGCCACCCCCATAGTTCATCCCAGGTACTTTCTCACATACAATGTCATGTACATGTAAGAAACAGAAAAATCATTCATTTCTATGTTATCCCTCACACCAAACCATGAAATAATAAAACACACAACCCCAGATGGTCTACATGTGACAAGTTTATTATTTTTTGTCTGAGCGTCGGCACGGACCTCAGCAGAGCGGTTTAGACTGGATCAGAAGAAGTAGCCTAAGATTTTCCCTCCTGTGTGCTTTCTCCTGGCTTCCTCGTGGTCCATGATGCCTGATGACGTGGTCAGTACGATGTACCTGGGAACACAAAGGGGAACAGAATAAACATACAAATCCCTTATTAAGTACTAGTGGTGCATACCGGTTCACTGGACTTGGATCCGGACTTGTAAAAATGTTTAGGTTCAAGTCCGAAAAAAACTAAAAGTCAAGAACCGAGTCCGGACTTATTACCATAAAAGACCATTTCACATACCCCTTTTCTTTTTAAACCACCTAAAACCATCTGTAGATTCCAAAATCTTTGCTGCAAAATGAAGAAAACATTGCCATTGGGCATCGTCAAGTACCAGCCTCCATGTTATGTGGCCAAAGTTTCACCCAGACAACATTGCAAGGTTGCCAACATGCAATTTTGTATATGCCATGGGTTTAGGTCCGGACTTACATGTAAGTCCGGACCTGAACCTAAACCTCTGGACTTGAATCCGGACCTGAACCTGAAATTGAGTTTAGGTATGCATCACTATTAAGTACAGTGGATTCATTCCTCAAATCACTACTGTAAATCACTTCATATTTGCGGTACTTTTGTATTCGTGGTTTTCAAGGTCATGTTTACATATGAAAAGCTAAGAAAATATTTGGGTGCACTGGTGCACCCACAGGAAAAAATTGGGTGCAAAGCTCCTAATTTGAGTGCACTTAAAGGTGCACATGCACCCAGTATTTTGAGCTCTGCAATGCATGCCTTTAAACAGAGATAAAGACTGACCCAAACTGTCTGGAAGGCAGCAGTCTGTTCTGCCAGCTCTCCAGATCCCTCACGGCCACATCGTAGCGGGGACTGATCACCCCACACTTGTTCATCCGCCCAGTCAGGTTCACCACGATCTTGCCAGCTCTGTGGTCATCCACAATCTCAAACTCTCCGATGTAGGCTGGCAAAAGGCAGTCAATATTATATAGTTTTATTACACAAGGCCCAAAATTCAATTTTAGAAATAAAAAACTGGAGTGGTGCACCCAAAAAGATTTTTGGGTGCACCATATAGAAGAATCGTAAACAGCAAAGACTTTATTGTAGTTCTGATACTTAACTGTAGATATCAGTTACTGTAGGTTGATAGTGTGTTTTTTGGTACATATCTTTGGGAATATGTGGATACATATAAGTCTACCTGGCAATGACAGCAACACTACCAGGTGAGGGAAGTATCACATTGCTTTACCAAAGTCTAATTATCACTGCAGAAATAAGTAACTCTGCAGTGTACTCAACACTTTGGTGACTTCTTACATTTGTTGCCTACATCAAAAATAGGGGTGTGTACCGGTATACTGGACCGAAACTGGTCCAAAAGCGTTTTGTTTCAGGTCCCTAAAAAAACAAAACATGGCGACTACGTACTGGGCTTACATAAAAAACAACAACACTAGTATTCATGTCTAAAAAAGATTTTGAATCTTTTTAAAAAATTGTATACTGTAAAATATAGTTCTAAGCTTTTGCAGTGGTTACGCTGGACACTAGTACATTGTACTTCTTCAAATTGCATGTAAATTGTTTGCCAGCATGCGAATTTGCGTCATGGGTTTAGGTCCCGAACCTAAACCTCTGGACTTTAATCCAGACCTGAACGCAAGTTTCAGTATGAAGCCCTAGTCATGAATGACACTAATAATAATATATATTGCTGAGAAGCATATTTTTAGGCCATGTTGATTTGATTATATGGATGACATCCGTGTGCACATGAATTTTCGTCCATTTCCCAAAAAAAGGTTTTCGACCATACTGTGATAGTGAAAATCATACAAAGTAGCTGAAAAATGAGCAAATGTATGCCATGAATCGACAAAAAATTGGAAAATGATACTTATGTCGCAGAATACCAAAGGACAAGAACAAAATGTAAACAAACGAAAATGAAAAGTCTACTATTCACCAGTCATTTGTTCAACCTTCATGACCATCTAGATTTCATAATGAAGGCAACTTTTTATTTGCCTAACTTTTTTTTTGCCAAAACACAGTTTTTGAGTTCCCAGAGGATGTCATCCATATAATCAACATGGCCTTATAAGTTATATGTTATAAAGAAAAACTGACAGTATTTGACACATAATAAGATATAATGTCGACCTACCATGCTTCATCATCACAGTCAGGAACTTCACAATGACCTTGGAGTTGGGTCTCAGCATCACCTGACGTTTGCCACGCTTCTCGGCATTGTTGATGGCATTGAGCGCATCGGCCAGCACGTTCATACGCACCATGGTGGCTGCAGCACAACAACAACAACAACAACAACATGAACAACAACAACAAGGCAGAGACTTCATGCATTCATTTCAGCAAAAATGATTCCATCGTAAACATACACTCATAGGATTGATTTACACAGGGACAACAAGGAGAAGTCGTAGACATCATCCCTCCATGAAATAGCTTGTTATTTTGTAATCTTTTGGTGTATTTCAATAGAGATATTATGAGTCAAACTTTGTTTTTATCAGCAGAATGATTTGTGGTGTCACTTTGTATTTATCAAGCTGTCATGTGCAGGCATTTAGTGTCTTGTTACCATGGTTTGTTTACTTTGATGGCCAGCAGGTCATTTGCCTTAGCCTGGGTACCATCCCCAGTAGTATATTCACAAACTCTATAACTGTTATAGAGTTTGCGAATATACTACTGGGGATGGTACCCAGGCTACATTTGCCTGTACATGTAGGTCAATGACCAGGCAAATGACCTGCAGACCAGACAAACAAGATTTATTTTCCTGCAGACTGTCTAGGGGTAAAAATAGATAGGACTGCCTGGGTCTGACCTGCCAGCTGGAGGTATAAACAAAAACACTCTGTCCCAACTTTTGGGTCAAACAGACCATCCTATTATGAAGTAGGGGTGAAAAAGTGAAAATCCTTTTAAATTAAGCAATAAAAATATGCGACAACCTGCTAATGCACTCCAAAACACAAAGAGACTCAACAACTACCCACATACCAAAAATCATACCAAACCATCCCCCAGATTTTCCAAACATTCAACACAAAAAGTCCAACATTAAACATTTTGTAAATATCAAACGCAAACAGCTAGGGGACCCAAATTTAAACCACTAAACCATGGTAATAACAACTACATGCTACCTTAATATCGCACAAACAGTCCATAACGCGAAAACAACAGAATAAAAAAATTAAACTGCAGTACCAAGGTCAATCACCAGGGGCTCAAAGTCAACCTACACAATCTCCAAGGCCCCATCCATCAATCTGCCAAATATCGTACAGTTCCTTCTCACCGATCTTCAGATATCAGACCAAACATGAAACGGAGTAAAAACAGTACCCCCATTTTCATGGAGGGTAAAAATCTGATGGTGCGAAAACTGCGTACACGCGCCAGTGTGTGAAAACTGCATGTAGAATCTTTCCTTCATGTAAATCGGTATGCTTTAACGTTTGTCAAGATTAGAACGTACTTTCAGATCAGATTGTACGCCAGCCCTTGGGGTACTACACTTCAGGTTTTTGTACACAGGCCAATCGGTACATACATCATTTACATGGACACATACATGCATAAAGATGACACAAACAACACCAAAAACAACCCTTGGGAAACGACAAGGTGTGTTACATCTGTTGTCACTCAAAATATCAAGAAACTTTTTGTGCATGAATATACTAACTAAAGCATATAAATTATAATTTTATTTTTAATCATGATACTGTGAATACACACAAAAATACTGTGTACAGTTACCTCCTTGGTCAAAAAAATTATACACATGTGCCTGTAGATCTGTAACAATTACAGTACTAGTGCTCAAGTAATCCACCAATAGTTGACCTGGAAATAACTTTAAAGGTACCCTGATCACCTTTAATAAACGTAACATAACGTCAACCACATAGAAGTACAACCAGCCAGAATTTTAGTAGCAAATCGAGACATGCTTCTAAAAGAATTATCAACACAAAATGATGGTACTCAGTTCTAAAAATGTGTGTACTTTTTGAAACAAATATCTGCATCGATCGATAAAACATAATTTTCTTCATACTTCTTTTAACATCATATACGAGACCGATCGGTTTAGTCTACACACGTATATACTATTTATGCTACCAGAGACATGCCAATACGGAGGGTTCGGTAGGATATTATGTTTTCTATCATAGATACTGACTTATTCCACGAACAAAGAACCAAAATATTCTACTTATCTAATTCACTAAAGTTTATTTCAACAAGCCGTGACACAGATGGTCTTTATAATTGCTCTAAATATTTAGATTCAGGCCGATTTTCTTGCCATATCCTTACCTAGTGTTACCGATCCAAGATGTCGGCGGAAAGAGGCAGATGACGGTTCGCGCGCGGAGTTGTGGGTCTCGCAAATCGCGAGATCATCTTGTACTTAATTGGCGAGATTTTACGAGATTTACTGCATCAAAACGCTCATAAGTCAGGGTAAGGTAAATTACGAAAATAATTCACCAAAGCTTCCCTAATATCGCCAAAATTGGAATAAAAATAATATATTTAATATATTAACGTTCTATTTGTTGCCAAATTCGTACGGTATCTTTTGCATCAAGGCCTGAGCACCGTAAACGAGTGTAGTTGCGTTTTTGAGAAGTGCAGGGTCATTCGGGGTCACGATGCCAGGGCGACCAAGAAAATCGGAAGAAAAAGTTCCCGTGCTTGGGTGACCGAGTCTAGACAGGTGAGAAATGGGTAAATAAGTCTTAAAGACGACGGGAGACTTACAGAAAGCTGCAGACGGCGTCTTTGCTCGTAGTTTGTCGGGTTGTTGTCCGGAAACGGTCGGCCGCGCGCCCGCCTCGTTGCCACAGCAACTTGAGACGCTCACTCCATTTCAAAACACAGATTGATGAAGTGCCCTCTCTCTACCTCCATGCTAAAACCAACAAGTTATAGTTAAAGTGTTTGAATTCTTTTTACACCGTGACTACGATTTCTATGATAATTCAGCCAAGAATTTTTGATAGAAAATCGATTAAAATGATCTTTATTTCTAATTATCAAATAAATGATAGGAGATCCGAGATGGGGGAAATATCAGGTTTTTTTTTAGTTATAATATTATTAATAAAGCGAGGTCACTGTACAGAGATTATCAGTTATTAAACAAATGATGCTCCTCAACTTTTATTATGCCATAAATCCTGTGATTAATAAACATTGTCTAAAATAAAGCCTAGAAACATTGCTGCTTGTAATTATAATCACATGGTATTATTGGTAGGTCTAGTAAAAAAGAAGGCCTTTGTTACTAATGTTAGTAAACCTGAATCCCGCAATCTGTAGACTTTTAAAAATAAAGGGAATTTAGAGGTTTTATTGCTATATTTAAGCCCCAAGGGGGAGGGAGGTACACAATATCATATATACAGATATTGTTGCGAGATAGATTAGAGCATGGAGGTAGAAAAATGAGATTTTACCTCCATGATTAGAGATACAGATACAATTGAGTCACTTAGAGAGCTTCAAAAAGAAAGTACATGTACATGTATTATTATTACATACATAAACATGCAGTGATACAGATTAAGCAATTGAATTAAACTGATGATTTTAAGAGCCATCCACTTTAAGTTTAACTTATAATTTGTTTTTCAGTTGAGAACGTCATGGCGTCTTTGGTGAGACCGCGGTCAGTACGGAGCGGAGCACCACTACGGGACAAACTCGCTGTGGCTCATCGTACAGACATTCTTATCAAAGAACAGGTATGTGGGAAGTACCAAAATAAATGTACAATGTATATGTATAGGGCTAGAACCACAGCATAGTACATGTATGCAAGTTACTGCAGGTAAAATTAGGGTAAGTGTACACAAGGACAAGTCTAAATTATATAGTTTTACTATTAATTTGGGAAAGATGCATACGTAGGTTCACAGTGGAAAAATAAAATACTTGCACAAAAAGCTAATACTTACACTGGTACAGACCAGTAAAAAATTAGGTGCACAGCATCAAATCTATTAAGGGGTAATTCCAGCCCTGTATAGTAGTTACTAATTTTAACACTTGGATTCATTATGACATACCTCTAGCTGACCAACATTTTTCACTTGAAGCAGTGATGTCCCTCAATCTAGAGCCGACTATCTAGAGCCGCATATAGTTTAAATTTTCAGAGACTGTGTTACAACTCGTGTTTTGTCAGCTTATTCAAATGTACAGAGGCCAAATATGCTAAGTTCACAAAGTTCTCACTTGTAAGTAACCAAAGACATCTAACTTATTATAAGAGGTTTGCATGAGCCTTGTTCTGAGGTTACAAAACATTGAAGTACATAAGAAATGAAAAAAAAAACTTGTATACCTTTCCTGTGCACTAACAAAATACAATGCAGGCCATAGTGCTGTTTAGATTAAATTTGTCATTGTTTAGATCAAACTCAAAACACTGATTGCTGGCCTGGTATTCAAATTACACAAAAGTTCAAAAACACAATTTTACACCCTGATGGATTTACATAATAACAGATTAAAATGACAATAACAACTTTGAACACTTAACGATAGAGCATTTAGTCAGTCTAATGCACAAAGCATATTAAAAAGTAATTAAAGTAAAGAGCTCATTGCTTTTGTGTAGAGCATAATAGTTCAAATCGTTTTCCTGTGTAGTTAACGTTTGCCGAGATTTTCTTGAAAAGGTCTTTTGAATAATTGATGTCGGATGACACAGTGACGCATCATCATGTAATGTCCTCCAGAGACAAATCTTCTGTTACAGAATAAAGACTAACTGATCTGTACATAAATTATGTACATTTGACTGTTTCTTTAGATTTGTTGGCTGATAGACTTTTTTGAATTCATGAGATGTAACCCAATGCAGTTTTTAGGGCTTGAAAACCCAATATTCTAGATAAAAAGTGTGCACAAAATGCATTCAAACTAGAAAGGCCAATATTTGCTTTGGAGCAAATACAGCGATGGGTTCACCACATTTTACCACATGGCAGGGAAAGAATGAGAAACACAAGGGAAAACAATGATTTACATTGATATAACTATAATATGGAGTAACATACAACTAAAACAACAGTTGGATAGCTATTCCCTACTTTATTGGTTAGGATTTTTAATTGCATAATGCAAACTGTTGATTTTCAAAATAAAATAAAAAACGTTCATGCCCCGCATTCCAATGCTGGAGCAGAAAAGCTTGAAATACCTACCAAAACACTTGAATAAAGACATACTGTCAGTATGGAAATGCTCTGTGCAGGTGTTAATCAAGTTAAATCCCAACAGCCAATCAGCAAGAAATGCTCTGTGCAGGTGGAAATGCTCTGTGCGGGTGTTAATCAAGTTAAATCCCAACAGCCAATCAGCAAGAAGTATAGAGGAAAGCTGCATGCCTATTGGTTGATGCCCTGCATTCCATTGTGATGACTCATGCCCAGACGTGGTAAACACGGCACACTAACACAGTAATACATTTGCTATAACACAGCCAAAAAACTCAAATAAAACCATTCTAAAAGCCTGTATCACAAAAATTTAAAAAACGCCTAGGGGTATTTGCCCACTGTACCTCCATACCAAATTTCAGGACCTTAGGCCCTAAAATGAAGAAGCTGAATCCATTTAAAGATATGGCAGGAGGAGGAGGAGGAGAAGGAGAAGGAGAAGAAACATCAGAAAAAGCAATATGGGTTCACCACCACTTCGTGGTGTGGTGAACCCATAATTATTCATGGAACAACGGGAAGCCAGTGTGATAACAAAAGAGAACCACGGGCCGTACCACTTATCACATGGGCCAGAACACCCGTTTTTAATTGGGGTATAACTTAAAAATCAAAAAGAGAGGGAAAACTAGACAAGAGAGATAGCCGGTTTTTTGACTACATTGTATTTTCTTTTTTTTAAACTTTTCGACGTAACTGAGACATAGACAAAGGAAAGGTAACAGAAAAAGGATGTGTCAAGCTACCCACCACAGGTTACTGTCCAAGTGCTTCCACCAACCCACTCCTGCTAACTTGACACATCAAAATAAAATAATGACATAAAAGACGACATTTCACAATGAAAGACTGATACGACTAGAAGGGAACGGGGGGGGGGGGCGGCTTTAAAACCGCAGGCGTAGTTTTCCCCCTACGACCTTCGCCCAACGTACTGAAGTGCACCACTGAGCTACTGGAAAGCTGCCTCGCCAAGGCATACGAAGTCTAGCTTCGGCCTTGAGCGGTATTGCGGCCCAGGTATGACATAAAGTCACAATTGAAAGAACACTATCCCATTATGTATATCAACATTCGTGGTACAAAACATACCAAAAATTGTGATGTAAAACGGTTACTGGTAGGGTCCTGGTCTGATTTTTTGGGGTGCCACAGAAAATAAGCTAAACGTTTCTTTGTAGATACTTTTGGATGTTCAAGAACTATATTTTTTTCATTTCTTCAGGTCCAGGTGATTCAAGACCTTCAGGACAGCCTGGCAAAGTCGCTACATGAGCTGAAGAATTCCCGCTCCATCACAGAAGTGGACTTCCACAACACTCAGGTGCACATTCTCAGGGCCAAGTCTGAGGAGATGGTGCTCAAGCTTCAGGTCAGTTTGCATCTGAATCACTAGGGGGAGCCGTTTCACTGTGTGTTAGGTTGAGAGCTGGTCTCATGGTACGAAATGTAACTTTGTACAAGGCCCTGCATGCCCTTTTTCGTAAAGCGTAATCAGGTCTTTTTACCAAAAGCATAGTGATTTGTAATCAGTACATTAGCCGTAACGCGTAAATGTTCCTAATCTGGGCTCTGAGAATTTAATGTAATTTGTAATCTCTGCAGCTATCTCAAGAACCGTGCTGCACTACTTTGTGCCCGTAATTTTGATTATGGGATTTGCCCATAAATACTGTGTTTTACAACATTATACAATGATATTTTAACCCCCGGTAGTACATTTCAATCAGTTTGTTAGGTATAATCAGTAAGTTACTGTTTGAACAGGTTGCCTCGAAGATCAATGATGAGCTGCTGTTTGCAAGAGAAATACTGAAAAAAGCTATCAGGGAGGACAAGGAGGTTGGTACTAGTGTCTGTTTCAAATAGGAATTTTACAAATGATTTTAAATACATATTCATGTCCTTTTTCGTTCCTTTCTTGATTGTCTGTAACTTGTAATAAGGTAGTGGCTGAACGCAACTGAGAGGAAATAGTGTTCAGAGGTGGTAGAATCATGCAATCTGTTTGTCTTTTCTACAATCTAATTATAACAGTACCAGTTCAGACTCAATGTCAGTAGCATGCCAGTACTCACAAGACAGTAACTGTCAGTAAGAGATCAGTCATAATATTATCACTTTAGCATTATGTCGTAACAGTTAAGCCTCACTGAAATGTTACTGAAATGTGATAGTAACTGATCATATTTTTTTTGTGTCTTAACATTTCCAGGTACAGCATGCCAGAGACAGAGTGGAGTGGCTTGAAGGCCGAATTGAAGGCCTGTTGGACAGAAACAGACTCTCCCACTCACTGTCATCTGACAGTATCCCCTCCCTCTCACACAGAGAGGTCCAGGTGGTGCCACACCTCCAGCCAAGTCTGCAGCACAGTTTGGAAAAACTCGACCAAGGCGACGTCATTTCCCACGACATGGAGAGAGCATCCTTAGACGACAAGTTCGACTCACCAACTCCCGTAGAAAAACTTCCAGACGAGGTTTACAGCAAAGTAACTGAGAAGAAACAGAAGAAAACCAAGAGGAGGCAGAGTCGGCGCACAGCGTCCGCGGAGGGTTCCACCGTTTCCAGCGATAGACCGTACAGCGATATTCGGGAGGAGAACGAGAGAGTCTTACAGGGGAGACTGGACAGCGAGGACGATATGTCGCCGTTGCCGCCACTGCATATCAGAAAGCAAGTAAGAGAGCTGACACTGGCCACTGAAGCAACAGTGTATCCTCCCAGCTCCATGTACAGTAGTGATGGGGAGCGCTCCGAGGAGATGAGTTCGACAGAGTCAGGGGAGGAGTCTGAAGACATGAGCTCCACGGAGGAGGAGGAGGAGGAAGAGGAGAGGGTGATGGAGAACGGGTCAGGAGAAGATGATTCAGGAGAGGTATGTGGAGATTTTAAGGAAAATCAATAATGAATATTCAATAATTATTTATTTTTGAAGCAATTTTTGAAAAAAACTTTTTCATATGGCTTTCATTGCAAAAATGTTATTTTTCTATGGCTATATAAATGACGTATGATATAAGTAATATAAATGTATGGCTAATTGCAGTATAACCTCCGAGTCTGTACGTTTTGCATTGCCATGTAAAAGACAGTCAGTCTACTACTACTAATAATAATAATATATACTGTGTGCTTGGAAAACAGAGGTTCAAAGTAGTAAAAAAAGGTCATTATTCTAATATGCTACTTTGCATTTTTGCACCAAAAATTAAAGAAAAAAAGATGACTTCTCCTTTTAGACATTTGTGCAATTATACCAAATTTCTGACATTTATGGTTGGCTGCAAAAAAGATCACAATGTCATAAGGTGAACTCAATTTGTGGTACCACCACAAACTACCATTGAGAATGTAAACAAACATGGCTGACAGCTGGTATTTTTTTTTTAATTTGTACCATCCTATTATAAATGTTACATAATGCTTTAATGACTTTGTCTACATGTAACTTTTAGTTCTTCGATGTTAGTACTCCTATCATCATTCATTATTATGTTTGAATAAAATTTATTTTTCCTTCAGCTGGACTCTTCAGGAGATCCAACAGAATCAAAAGGCACAGAAAGCAGACAGTCAGAAGACCAGACCACCGAGACAACAGAAAACTCCTCATCCGATCATCAAGTACAGAAGAAGGTTGCTTTACAGGACATCAAAACAGGTGAAGTATCCATTTTATTACCTCTGTGATGAAGGTTTTGTTAAGCTGACAGTGGTTAGGGTTGTTATATTCATAATCCAAAGATTCTGGGTTCAGAGCTCAAAATACTGGGTGCATGTGTGCCTTAGTGCACCCGAATCTGAAGCTGTGCACCCAATTTTTCCTGTTACTACTTTTTTTAGTCTATATGGTGCATCGAAAAAATTTTGGTGCACCTACATGAATTTTTTTATGTTGGATGCACCAGTGCACCTATTCCCTTTAATGAATTTCAAGCCCTGAGTCCCTGGCACTGGCATCAGAGTTGTATCCTTTGGAAACTTTGGGTGGTCGTGGTCACAGAAGACAAGTGGTCATCTTGGGCACAATGCTTAAATGCTAAGTGATCTATGATTATGAGGGAAAAATTCAGGACCGGTGAAAAGCGGTCATCTTAGGCCGATGGTCTTTTTATGGAAGTGGTCACTGGACCAACTTTGACAGTGTGCTGACAATCAAAAACCTTTCGAGCCATGGAATGAATTTTGTATTACATTCCATGGCTTGAATTTTTTTTTCAGGAATCCTATAATTATACGCTAGACTCTAGACAGAATTTCTCTCTCTCTCTAGTAGTTCCTAAGACTTTAGCATTAATTTATTCTTATATCCTTCTATGCTATGTATTATATTACTCAATAAGATGTGACATGTAACATCAATATTACTCCAATGTATGCATTTAGCCCCATGGGCATGAACATAGAAAAGAGATTCAATTTGATTTGATTATAGAAACTCCAGGCAAGCTTGGTGCTGAGGACAGTGGGGTGTTCCTGACAGAAACAGAAGAGCTGCCTGGTGGTACGTCTGACTACTGGAGCTCCAAGCATCACCGCTATGAGTGGAACGACTATGCTACTGCCCTGCTGGAGGAGAACCCACTGTCCTACCACCAGCTGGGCTTGGCTGTGCACTCCAGCTATGTGGAACCATGTAAGTACACTCAAGTTGTAATGAGCTTTCTAATTCTGCAGTGTAGGTCCCAGGTTCGAGTCCTGACATGCCACCGATCTTGTGCCCTTGGGAAAGGCAATTTACACAATTTTCCTCACTTCGCTCAGGTGAAAACGAGTATTGTAATTTCCCATTCTTGGTGTTGGCGTTAATATAAGTTGAAAAAAACTTGAGTGTGCCGTCACCTGGTGAGGTCTTGTGATTACATTGTATATGTTGGAATATAAAAAATAAAAAAATCTGCAGAGAGCTCCAAGATTGCCACTTAAAAAAATTGTTTAGGATTCACCTATTACTAAATCTTTTATACTTCTTCTCCAAACAAATAAGTAAATAAGATCAATAACCTTTATCTGACATCTGTCACCATTATGATTATGATAGTAACTGGTTCTATAGTACACACTCTATGTCAGGATTACATTATGTAACAAGTGGCAGGACAGTAGGAGGGGCTGGTCAGCTTAATAAGTGTTTATGGTGGGTTAGAAAATTAATATAACACAGTTGTAGTTTCTTAGGCTAGAGGCTAGACCATTCTGCATTTGCTTTGCAAATATTACCTTCAGTTAAGTTAAAAGTTTTTAGTTTTTAAGATTATATAACATTTCATTTGATACATATTTGATGTCCTTCTGACCAGATGTTCCTGGCAGCCCAGAGTTGCCATGGCGACCAAGAAGAAAAGGAAGTGACATCATCGACCCACATGTAAGACACTTTATCTACATGATGAAATGAATACAAGTAGGTTAAAGAATTTAATTTAAATGCATTCAGAGCAAATGCAATATTACACATTTTTGATACAAGTTAGGCCATGTTGATTTGATTATATGGATGACATCCTCCGGGAACCCCAAAACTGATGCGCGCGTGCGAATAAAAGAAAAGTTTTGCAAAAAAAAAAAAAAGTTATTTTCATTATGAAAATTATGAAATCTACGTGGTCATGAGGGTTGAGCAAATGGCACAGAATATGGTTTGGCGAATAATCTAGTCTTCAAGTTCATTTCTTTACAATTTCGTCTTTTTAAGTTTGATTTTGGCAGTCTACGACATTGGTATAGTTTTTATTAATTTTTTTTGTAACTTATGGTATATTTTTGCTCATTTTGCAACTGTTTTGTACGATTTACAGTATGGTTGAAAACTTTTTTTTTTTTGGAAACGGCCGAAAATTCATGTGGCCTTAACACCATAAAATGTTCTGGATTGCCCAGTATACATAATATGGTACATGACTTTTCAGCAAAAAAAAATTTGCAGGATTTTGTGTCACAAAACAAAACATTGCTTAAATTCTTTGTTATTTGTCTCATTATTGTCAAAAATCCTAGTAAACACAAATTATACAAAGAACATTACAACAAAAGGTCTGCATTTGTTGTCTATTGATAAATTCAATGCAGTTAAGCATGATTGATTAGATGATGACCTGTGACCTTTCAGAGGAAAGCGCTTGACAAGTTGTCGCGTAGCCTCCGCGGGATGTACGAGAAGGTGGAGCAGGCTGCGGAGAGCTCGGTACAGGTGGACCCGCGCTGGTCAACCAAGGACTGGAACGATACTGTGGCCGTGTCATCACTGGGTAAAAACATTGTCTAAGGCCACACCAATTTAATTATTGGTTAACGGATTCGCCCGCTTCATTTTTTTCTGATTTGCAAAAAACAAATTCAGAATCAACTGCAAAATGCTCACATTTTGCCCTGAACAGTTGAAAACAGTCCTAATTGCTACAGTTATTCCATCTTTCAATGCAGTGGTGTCATTAAAAGTTCAAAATTCATTGTTTAAATTTTGAACCAGCCTTTTGTGTTGACTTCATGGCTCCTATCGTTCCATTTTGGGCCATAATAGGATGCCTAGGCCAGCCCTGTTTATAATTTTTTTCGCCCGCCCGCTCCATTATTGTTCTAGATAAATCCGTTAACCAAGAAATTAAATTGGTGTGGCCTAAGGCCTAGGAAAAAATGTTGTGTTTCCTGTTTCCCGACCCACCCTAGAAAAACCTGCCGACCAAAGACTTTTTTTGGGGGGGGGGGTAGACCCCTGCAAGGGGCATAATTTTTCGAGCTGATCAACTTTTTGTAGCTCCATGATTTGACACCTGAGTGATAAAACATTGGTTTTCTAGTATTGACATTGAAAATAAATTTAACTAGTGTCATGCAAGTTTTACTTTGTTAAACTGTATTCTATAATTTGGACTCCTGTATCATATACATTTGTACAGTGTAGATATCACTGAAGTGTAGAAGAAAAAAAGAAGATAATCCCTACCTACAGACCCTAATTTTTCCAGGAATCAGCTGAATCAGCTAAAAGGTCTAGACCCATCGGCCGGGTCAGTTGGTATAGTGCCTATTAACCCCCCACTGTTACTTAGCTCTGCAATGCTTACAATCCAACGCTCCTGCTGAATCAGCTAAAAGGTCTAGACCCCTCGGCCGGGTCAGTTGGTAGCGCCTATTAAGTCCTCACTGTTACACTTGTGACAAATGTAATCCCTTTACATGCAGCATGCTGTACAACGTGATAAATGACAGTCAGACAAATTACAATAGAGACAAAACACTAGTACTGGCCTTACCAATCATCATGTCATTGTCTTGTTATCACATGATATCATGTGCTACACCATGATAAACAATATCGAGAACAAAATATGAATTATTGAGTAGGGGAAGAGGGACTGGGATCTACATGCTTGTACCAGTAGTTAAAAATTCACATGCCTTATATCAGAACAGGAAAAAAACAGGTAAAAAACAAGTCTGTTTGTAATTTATGTCATATGAATGAACTTTATCGCACAACAGTTGCACAATATTTCACTTACCAGTATAGCTTCTTTTCATATGCATTGTACATGACACAGTGTATTGTATTTTAATTCGAATCTGTTTATTATAGCAAATACATGTACTTATATACCAGCTTTTTCTCACTATACAGCTCTGGGAAGTCAGGCTGCCACAACTCTAACTACACCTGGGAGTCCTCCTGGCAAGATGAAGATGGTATGTTGAAGAGATAGCCATTTTTCAGACAATTTACATGTACTTAGCATAACTACTTCCCCCTGAATTGGGTACCATTTGGCACATAAAAAAAATTGTGAGACAATACATGAACATCTAAATGAGGTGTGAGACATTAATGCATGACCATTTAAATGAGGTATATTAAAGACATATACAAAGTAATTAAAATATACACAATGTCCATACTGATTGCATCGATAATTTGCATTATGTACATGTAATTAGATGCACATGCTGGCTCCTGACCTCACTTGAGCATGGCCATCACATGTAGTGGTGAGCAGTGGGGCTCCTTCAAGCAAATCCAAACAATTTCCCCCACCCACACACCCTGATTCCTACACACGTATGTAAACAGTAAACTTTTACCAAGCTCACTCCCCTGTCAATGTCTTCATGTACCTGGGGGTGGGGTCGTGAGTGGTTCAAACCTTACAGTCCGGTCTTACACAGCTTGTACATGTACATAAATGTACAAAACTGGTGTGTTACGCCTAAAGACGTCTTACCAGTTATGTGAAACAAACAAACAAACAAACAAACAAGTGTGCAGATAATTAACTGTAATGATATGCATCTATCTCATCTCATTATTCAGTGACAGATAGAACTTGATGTTGTGTCCTGACTCCATTTCCAGCCCTCGATCTCCCGGGTGACCGGTCTGGCCCCGCCCCCCAGCGCTGAGTCGGTGACGTTCCCGCCTGTCGACACGCAGCGTCTGGGCACCAGCCAATCAGGACGCATCACCTACTACCCCAAACCCGTCCCTCCGCCCAAGAAAAAACCCATCACAAGAACTGTGAGTCAGAACGGCCTTTTGTAGGATTCTGTCATTTTTTTATAGTCCATGTTGCGCGCATGAATTTTCAGCCATTTCCAAAAAAAAAAGTTTTCAACCAGACTGTAAATTGTACAAAACAGTTGCAAAATTAGCAAATATATAAAATGTAAGTTGCAAAAAAAAAAAGATTGGAACACGATACCAATGTCGTACAATGCCAAAATGAAAAAAAAAGACGAAAATGTAAAGACTGAAATGAATTTGAAGAGTAAATTTTTTGCCATACCATACTCTGTGTCATTTGTTCAACCTTCAAAACCACGTAAATTTTATACTGAAAGCAATTTTTTTTTGCAAAATTTTTTTTTATTCGCAATCTCACATCAGTTTTTGGGTTCCCAGAGGATGTCATCCATATAATCAAATCAACATGGCCTTACGTGATGGGAAAAACTACCTTAAGGTGTAAGATACCAGTTTTGTATGTTGAGGTGGCCAGATAGTCTCATGGTTAGGATTGTTGACTTGGAATCTGAAGGTTCTGGGTTCAAATCCCTGGTAGGCAACACTGTTGCGTCCTTGAGAAAAGCACTGAACAACTTTTTTTTTTATTCTTCACTTAACTCAGGTGAAAATAGTGAGTAGTACCTAGATTCGCTGATGAAGGTTAGACATCCAGGTAAACAATACTCATTGGAAATTCAAACTCTACTATTGATTTATGGTTATCAACATTGTGTAACATTCAAAGTGGTTAAAAGGTGCGAAGATTAATAAGTAATTATGATAATAGTATTTGGATAAATTACATTTTATTTTTAGTTATCTGGCACGTATGACCTGCTACTATGGTCGCGTGTCAACCAAAAGTTTGGAGTAAAATATATAAGTGCCAATTCACTCCAGTGTTGCAAAGAAAGTTAAGTCTTTATTTCATAACAACAAATGAAGTTGGTTATAGAGTTTAAGCTTGTTCCACCACAAGGAAAGAACTCACCATAAATTTTCAGTTGATCCCGTCAACCTTCATCAGATGTGTGATGCAATCGCTGACTTTCCGGAAGTCGGAAGTGTGATGACAGATTCCGTCTTTCGCCACTTTGATGCACTCCTGACGTCATCACACTTCCGACTTCCGGAAAAGTCAGCGATTGCATCACACATCTGACAAAGGTTGACGGAATCAACCAAAAATTTATGGTGAGTTCTTTCCTTGTGGTGGAACAAGCTTAAACTCTTACTATAACCATGGATTCTACCAACACAGATGAGCTTTCATTCAAACAAATGAAAATCCCATAGGACCGCAGCGTGGAGTTTCCTCGCAAGGCGGACATCTGGAACGAGACGGAGCCGCAGGCCGCGGAGGAACAGCCGCGTATCGTGAACCAGGGCAGCATGAGGAGTGAGACCCAGCTGGTCCTGTACAAACCTCGCAGGAAACGCCCCAGGGGATCCGCACAGTCCATGAGTGAGATCATGGGAGTCACACAGAAAGCCAAGTAGGGAATTTTGCTTCATAATATTATTAATAATCTCTTTTTAGTCTTTTATGACTGACCTTTAATCTACATTGTACATATTTGTTTCTACTCAGTTAATTGATATAATATACAATGTCAAAACAAAGAATTAGCTTATTATATAACTATTAATACGTTAAATGTACTTGTTTACTATCATACAAATGATCAAGCTAGCACAAACACTAACAAAGTCGAGTTATACCTCTCTTAGTATGCTTTTCTGTGATCATGATAAACAGGTAGTACTACTTGTAATAAAAGGTGGAATTAAGGCGGTTATACCAGCAATACAGAATCTGATACAGAAAAGAATGATGACATGCTTTTCATTATTCTCATATTAGTGGCAGAATAGTCTTTAAGATTAGACTTCACAATAAGTTAATTTCCAACTCTCCTGAATCCACTGGGTTCCCTAATACTGCCACAAGAATGTTTGCTGTCGCAAATCATATGATTTTGTTACAAGATTGGGATGCATATCAGTTATTACCCTATGCATGCATGTACATGTAAATGGGAGAGGTCTAATAACAATTCAAAATCTGTATTATTTTTTCCAGGAAAAGGGTTGCATTGAGGGACCCTATGACTCTGGCACGGACTGTCATGAACATGGGTAAGTACATGCAGACAGTAGAATTAACTGAATGTCTGTTGCCTTATAATAGATTTGGATAGAGAGCCTTAAAAGTTATGAATGAATTGTGTTGTCGGGACAAGTTTGGTATGATTATGACCTTTCATATCAAAACAACTTTATGATGACATGAAATTTTCAGTTACTGTAACAGTTACAGTTGTAGTTGGTCCAGAATTATGTAAAAATGAAAGAAAAATTTGAAATATAGAACATATTAAGTTTTTAGTTGAGTCACAATTTTACAAGTCAAGACAAAAACTCATTTGAAATGCCAGCACCCCTCCCTTAGCTTATTTTTACAGAGAAATTCTAAGCTCCCCGCATGTGTGAATCCTTGATGCTTGAGACGCACACACACTCCAACCTGTATTACCCTGTGTCTAACATTGTAACGTGTGCATGATGTTAGTAGTAACAGTTACTGTAATGTCCACATGCATGTCGTACATGTAGTTGTAATGTTCACATACGGTGTTGTACAGTACAATGTAAATGTAACTGCAGTAATGTTCACATGGTGTTGTAGTATTGTAATGTTCACATGGTGTTGTAGTGTAATGTTCACATGGTGTTGTAGTATTTGTAATGTTCACATTTGGTGTTGTAAATTGTACATTGTAGTTGTAATGTTTACATGGTGTTGTAGTACATTGTAAATGTGTGTAATGTTCACAATGTGTTGTAGTACATGTAACCGTTGTCGTGATGTTCACATATGGTGTTGTATTTAGTGCAACTGTAACAGTTGTAATGTTCACAATCATGGTGTTGTAGTGCACGTACATGTAAGTGTTGTAGTATTCACAAGTCATGGTGTTGTAGTGCATGTAACTGTAAATTAAATGTAATGTTCACATGGTGTTGTAGTGTATGTACATGTAACAGTAATGTTATAATGTTCACAATCTGGTGTTGTTTCCTCACCCACAGACCTCCTCCCCAAAGGCTACACAGATGCCTTGAAACTAGGTACCCATGTGTGAACTGCTGTGTGAATGTGTGCCCTACATGTGTGTAGCTGCAGTGTCCATGACAATGTTAGAATTATAACAGAGCAAAGTCCATGACAACAGTACTGTAGACAAGTATCCATGACAACATTAAGAACTATGATAGAAGATCAGTATCCATAACAAAATAAGTCTTCAAGTTAGAACAGTTTCCTTGACAACATTTGGAACAATGACAGAGCAGTATCCATGACAACACATAAAGGCATGACAGAGCAGTATCCATGACAACACATAAAGGCATGACAGAGCAGTATCCATGACAACACATAAAGGCATGACAGAGCAGTATCCATGACAACACATAAAGGCATGACAGAGCAGTATCCATGACAACACATAAAACCATGACAGAGCAGTATCCATGACAACATGTTAAACCGTGACAGATCAGTATCCATGACAACAGATAAAACCATGACAGATCAGTATCCATGACAACAGATAAAACCATGACAGGTCAGTATCCATGACAACATGTTAAACCATGACAGAGCAGTATCCATGACAACAGATAAAAGCATGACAGATCAGTATCCATGACAACAGATAAAACCATTATATAGTAGAGGGGATTCATTTCTCATTAGCTACCGACATCTTGCACACCGGTATATAAGTGAGAACTTCATGTTACTTGTGTCATTGAGCCTCTGTATACTTGAAGAAGCCACACAGGCGAAACCGGTCATGTGACAGGCTGACTAAAAGTTCTAAACGGGAACTATGCGGCTCCAGGTGTCTTACTGAGGGACGACTGCGTGTGCAAGATGTCGGTTAGCTGAGGAATGAATCCCCTCAAATTCACATGGCAACAGATAGAACCATGATACCAGAAAAAGTGCCGTTTATTTTTCCTGGATGCTGTAAGTGCGTGAAAGATGTGAAATTGACCCAGATGTTAACATGATTGACAGGTAGAACAGACGCCCTTCCTTTGTCCAGTGGCAGGTCCGCTGCAGCGTCACTGGACTCCATGAAGGCAGACAGGATACAGGTATGGCAGTAGGAGTGAAGCCCTAGTCTATTACTTATTATATCATACCCGGGCCGCGATAACGTTCGATAACGGGTTCCGGACCGGAACCCGTTATCGAACGCTTCCATGACTTCCATGACTTCCATAAAACGATTCGAACGCGTTTCGTCCTAACCGCGTGCACCCCTTTCGAAAATTCGAATACAGAATCCGGACGTTGGAACTGATGTTGCATTTGAGGGTTTAGGGGCACCAACTTTTGGCTCATCTTGCATTGAAAGGCACGTTTTCTTGGGTGGGTATGATATAAATAAAATACAACACGGTGTATTCCGCATCGCCCTCGGTCCCGGCCCTCCCGCGAGTCGGATCGCCCTCCGGCCTGCGGCCGTCGGGCGATCCGACCCGCGGTTGGGCCGATACCTCGGGCGATACGGAGTACCCCGTGTTGTATTCTATATGTATTTTATTAGTTAGATCAAAGAACATTTTATTTTGCTACAGTAACTGTAACAGTGCATACACTGTAGAAAAATAAAATGTTCTTTGATCTTACTAAATGATAATCAGATCTGTTGCAGGGTGTTCACCTTATTTGAGCTAGACCAATTACAATGTAATTTTGTATGTAAATGTTACCTGTTACATGATTCCGTGAGTCCATGTTTAAAAACAGTACAGATCTTGAATTAATATTTGAATTAAAATTTAATAACATGATTTTACACGTAACTGTGCAAATCATGAATAAAGGCTAATAGTATCCATTTCTAATGTTGATGTTCATGTAATCATGTGTGGTTATACGATAATAATTATGCTGTAACTGTTGATATAGTCACACGGCACATGTGATTGTAGCAGCTATAATTAGTGCATGCAGTTTGCATGTCTTCAGTTTTAACTGAGTGTATTTTACACTACTTACAGTCTTGACAAGTAAAGGAGATTTTCACAATTTTTGCTCAAGAAATAAATGAGTTTATACTGTACTGTGCATTTTGTAAGTCAGAAAATTAGCAGTAAATTCATTTATTTTCAAATTTGTTGGCACTTAATTTCACAGAAGAAGGGCAGAAGACTTTGAAACAATAATTGAAACAGGTGGAAATGAGTAGTACTACCTAGCTTTGGCTAGGGATGTCCCTCAGATAGGACGTTAAATGGAGGTCTCGTGTTTGGGAGAGCCACACCCCACACACGTTAAAGACCCACCGCACTTATCGAAAAGAGTAGGGGACCTTCCCGGTGTGAGTGGTTCAAACCTTACAGTCTGGTCTCGGGGTTGACATCTTTGAAGAGGTGATAGTCACCTGTTATTTCAATCCTTCCACAAATGTGGTAAATCGTCATAAAAAAAATTCCGTAGTGCAGTACTAATAGTACTACATTGTAAATGCTAATGGACTGTTGTTGATAAACTTGTGCAGGCTCTCATCAATGATGCCATGACATCCACCAGACCAGAGGATCGCAGACAAGCAGCAAAGGTATAGAAAATAATAATCTTATCAACACATCACAGATGAATCTTTTTTCGTTAAACATTACGCAAAAAGTTTCTCTACTCTGACATACATGTACATGACTTTGTATACAATCATAAAAACATACATTGTAAGTTACAATGGAGATATCATTGACGAGAATGACTGTACATCAGTGTGTGATTTATTCAGTCATGTAGTACATGTATTAATATTATTATACAATCATGCACATGTAACTGCCTTTTGGCATAACACACCAGCTTTGCAGACTGTTAGGTTTATTATGTACATGTATGTGTTGAACTTCCCAATTAATAATTTTAAAGATTAAAACACCTGGGACTTTGTCCCTAGTTATGTTTAATTACCTTTATCATTTTTGTATGTTTCCCTGCAGGGTTTAGGAGTACTAGGATTGGACCAGGGGAATGTCATAACAGCACTGAGAGACATGGTGGGGCAACCTGTACTGAGACTGTTCTTTTAAGGCCACACCAATTGTTTATTAAGTTTTGTTTGTTTGTTTATCAGGCATTAATTTTATCTCTCCATCCATCTAGCCAAAAAGCCAACTAGAAAGTAAATTAAATAATTATTGATGTGGGCTTACCTAGTACATTAATCAATATCTGTGTTTTATTAGATTGTTCCTTTAAAAAAATTACTTTTTGTTATCCACCACAGAATTTCTCTTTGTCAAATAGACTAAGGCTGTGTTCATGTGAAGTCAGTGAAGGCACTTTACATGTGGTTTACCCCGAAGCCGGTTTCAAGTGGCTCCATCTAAATGCTCCAAATCACATTGAAAGCGCCTCGATCCCAAACCATTTCTAGAGGTGGTTTCGAATCGGTTTTCCCGTATCGCGATTTGCTTCTGAACGCAATGTGATTTCAATGTGACTTCGCCTGGTCGTGGATTATGGGGTGATATTTCTTTAATTATATGCAATACCAAATTTTACATGGCAGCGACTTAAAGAGCAGTAATGGTCAAATAATGTGTCCGTTCTAGGGCGAGCTTCACCGCCTCTGGCGGGACCACGTCGGCATTCGGCCGAGATACGCTGGGAGAGGGGCACCAGCAAGCAGGTCATTCACCTCTGACATTAATAACACGCTATCTTGCGGTTTTTCATCAAACAACAATAAATGCAGTTTCAGAGAATCGTGATCGGGCACCGACCAGATGTGCGGAATGCGAGTTACCCGAATTGCGGTTTGGGTGACTTCACATGAACAAGGCTAAAGTCTTACAAATGTATTTTCCACCTGAAGCCACAATGAATTCTTCTTTTCAGTTTATGACAGTCATTCATTTGCAGTATGTACTAAAGTTACAAATTGAATCTGTATCAGGTGGCAAACGATGAAAACTCCAAAGTGAAGTATGAAGCAGCCAAATCCCTGCTGACTTTGGGTAAGGAGATTATACAACTCATTATGACTATCATTAACTGTCACATAATTGTCATTAACAGAATCAGATATAATACTGAGTATTGTCTTGAGATATGGAATGGTTCATAATAAAATGTCAATAAATAATAATTATGATTATATAACACAAGACAATATAAAGTGCAAAACTCAAATCACTTCACATCTGCATGCTTCCAAATAATCAGTCAAAATTTCTTAGTTACAACACGTTAAAAACTTAAGCTGTGAACTTCTTGCTTAATCAGTAAATGGCTTAAGTTTATACATTTGTACATGTAGATAGCCACATGTAAAAAAATAATGTAGTTACTAGTATTGCATGCAGTTTGGTTTTGCGTCACATTGTGGAGTTTTTTAAAACTGCTTTTTCATGGCCTCCAATCACAATGACTTTTTCTGTCAGGACTATGGGATGAGCCAACCATAGACCTGCTTGTTCAGCACATTAAGGAAGGAGATGACAACACCAGAACAGACCTGCTCCAAACCATGGCTTCTGCAAAAAACATCCACTTCATTGACAAGGTGAGGTTAGACCTATCCTCTTTCAAAGATTTACCAAGAATGTGTCTGCAGTTCAAGAACAAGTTGCTAGGGGAATTAAACTTACACCACTTTTTTAATGATAAGCTACAATCATGTAAACATGTATTTGATTATGTGACCAAAAAGTCAAGACATTGTCCAGGAAAAAATTAAAGATACAAAAACTGGAAGTTCAGTTAGCCCAACCTTTTTGTGTTGGAAAACAATTCGATTCTTTAAAATCAACACAAATTAACACTCTGATGGACTTTCCTGCTGAAGATCTGAGTTTGTTTTAAGATTCCAAACTTATCTAGTACATGTAGATGAATGTTAGACTAAGTGATGATGCTTTAATTGACATGACTGTGCTTTAATTTGTGGTTCATTGAAAGACGTTGTTTATACTTGCTTAGTAATGTTATACTCAATTATAATAACTCAAACCATTATGATTTCAGAGTACAAAATCCTTCAGAAGTCTCCACAAAGCCCTGCACACCTTGTGTTCTCCTAAGAACCCAAGTGAAGCTACAGGGTTTGATGCCGCTGTGTGCCTGGGGTACATGTGTGTGTCTGATGACAGGGCCACGGAGAGACTACTGTCAGCTTTATCTGTCAAGGATCCTCACAAGAAAGCAAAGGTAATACAAATCAAATCAAATCAACTTTATTGCTCAACAATTGTAGCTGGTACAATGTATGGCAAACCATGATAATAATATAGTCATGTTAATACATGACTATACTGGGAGGTGCTCAAGTTACAACATAATGGCGGCGGGTGGTGTAGTGGGTAGAGCGTTCGACTATGAACCGGGGAGACCCGGGTTCGATTCCGAGTCATACCCGGGACATGTCTGAACATGCGCCCCGACGTTGTGTCCTTGGGAAAGGCACTTTACACGACTTTCCTCACTCCACCCAGGTGTGAATGGGTACCTAACCTCTGTTGGGGAAAGTCGTATTGAGGTCACCTTGTGGCGCCGAATGGCTGCCGCACAGACCCTTGCGACAGTTCCACAAAAAATAATTGTGGAACAAATATGTGTATCATGTGTATTATTTGATTGTTGTAATTGTTGTGATTTGTATTGATCATTATGTGATACCCTGCATCAATTCAGCCGTATAAAGGCTGCGACTGCACGGGTACTATTTGGACAATAAAAACCATTTATTTTTTTTAATAATGTAATGTTGAGATCACAAGCAAAGAATTTATTTCATCGATTTTGTGTTAAAAATTTGGTGCACAAAAAATGTTGGATGCACCACATGAAATAAAGTAGTAAGCAGAACCTTGAATCATAACCTTTAAAAAAGATAAAGATTTTATTACACATAATATGTATTTTTCTGACACTTAGCTGTCAAGAATGTGCTGTGTAATACATTTAATATATTTGCTATATTATTACATAAACCTATGAAAATATTTGAATGCACTCAGGTGCACCCACAGAAAAAAAATTGGGTGCACAGCTCCAATTTTGGGTGCTCTAAGGTGTACATGTGTGCATGCACCCAGTATTTCGAGTGCTGGATTTTGTTTGAGACCACTTGTCTAAGAAGGCCACTTTTCCTTATTTTCCCAGGTGGTTGTCTAAGACAAATTTGAGATAATATTTGGTAGACATGTAGTCATGTTAATCCTGTGGTTTGTTGTACCAGGCTCTTGAGGTGGTTGTGCGACAGATGAACTCCAGAGAGCCCCAGGTCAGGGAGGCCATCTTACAACAACTCAAGGCATCTCCTGTTTGGAAGGTGAGGAAGTCATTTACTTCAAATCAAATTCAAAATTTTTGATTGGAAAGATTAATTAAATATGCTGTCTTCTGGAAAGTAAACTGTTATACAATATCATTATATATTGTACACATTCTAACTAATAATATATTTAGTAGAATTTTGTATTTGGAAATGATGCTTTCCTCAATAGTCGCTAAGTTTTTTCTCTCTTCTTCTTTTATTAAAAATGGTTTTAGAAAGACTTGAGAAAGATTTCACTGTGTTTGAACAGTTTATATGGCATTGATTTTAGGAACAGATTTTTGATAATGGAGAAATAAACATCTCATTCTACATGTATGTGAATTCACAAAGAATCAATATTGTTCTTGATGTATAAGCTGAATGTAAAAAATGTCTGACTCAGCTACATGATCGTATGCATGCATTGTACTTTTGACAAAACTCTAACTCGGTATATTTTTATTTCAGTATCGAGCTGCAGCTGCAAAGTTAATCACCTATCTAGGTAAATATAGATTGTTCAGATGTCATCTTAAATTTAAGGTGATAAATTTGTTATAAAGAGATTGTTAAAGTTCACTATAGAGTCCATTCCGCGTCACCGAGTGGGTTGTTATTGTCATTATTTAGAAATGTTTTGAATTCTTTGTAATTGTTTGTCTAAGAAATTTCATAATTTGGAAATATTTTGAACATCTTGTCAATATTCTAAATAATTCCCTGGTTTTCTAAAACGTTTGAAATATTCCTGATGTGGAATATGACATTTCCAATAGTTTCTAAATATTTCTAACAGCACTCTACCATTTTTTACCATTATTTCGAATTATTTCTAACATTTTGTAAATAGGTCAGTGGGATGGGAAGGAAGTAATTCACACATCCCTGTGAAGTACAGGGTAGACTGCCTGGGTGTCAGGCATTGATGCCTTACAACAAAAGAGCCACCAGTGTCCAGCAGTGAAACCTAAAAATATACAGAAGAATACAGAAGAGTAGGATTAGCACCTACTTTTATGGGGGCAATTACCCACATCTACCATTTTTCATTTGTTTGAAATAGTTCTAAATATTTCGAATAGTGAAAGAAACAAATGGGTAGTTCAAATTTATTCTAAATAAAGAGATCTTTGTACAGTCACTTTCAAAATGTTTCAGAAATATATAAATGAATTCAAATATATTCAAATGTTCATTTTCAAATTTTTGAAAAATTTAGAACTTTTGTTACTAGGGTATTCTTTTCTTCTAAATAATTCAAACGTATTAGAAACATGGAGAAAAAACCCACTCGGTGACGCGGAATCGACTCTAATTATGAAATTAAAATGTATGTATGATAAAGTTGACTATTACATTAAAAAAAATAAATGATTGTGCGGACCAAAATACATGCAAGACTTAGTACAGAATTGAGAGACCAAATACACATTGACATTGTATAAAATCATATTGTTCCATGGTATTGTCACTTGAATTGAGATGAAGAATTTTGGATTTTTTTTTTTAAGAATATCATGTTGTGTACATGTACATGTTCATGTAGCTGCAGTATTATTGTCTGCCTGGGTTTTACTACATACACATGCTGGAAGGGTTAACTTCCAAAGGTCAAAGGCACCTAAAGCAATTTCAGGGCAGTAAAACTGGGGTTTCAAAGCCAATTTTCTGGTCATTAGTTACATGTAAATCAACCGTATTAGCATACTCACGTCTGATATCTGTGAAGCAAAAAAGTCCCTGACAGAAAATGTTGGCAATGTTTGTTTCTTAAAAAAAGATCATATCATAGGTTGGTTCTAGCTATTTGTTGGTGGTACATGTACCATAAAAAGGAACTCCTCATGTAGCTTGTTTTTGTGCTATTTCATATGTTTCAAGTACAATGTATGAAATATCTTATTGATCAGAAGAAAATGTGCTTCGAAATGGCAGTAAATGTCAACTTCAAACAGATTTCCTCATGAAAACTTTTTCGGTTTTGCCGCCCTGAAATTGCATTTGAGATTGCAGTAGATGAAGACATATCTGTTCCCTGTGCCGTTCTCCCCAGGCCCCACCTTCCTGACAGGAGAGGAGGATATTGAACATGTGTTCCAGATTCTGGACAGACGACTGTGGGACGACCCAAAACGGGTAAGGCCAGACATGAGCTCACACTCAAAACACTTCTGTCAGCAGTTTAATGTCAACTCCTCTCATTTCCCTTGGTATGGTATGACTGCCACTGACAGTGAGTTTCTGTGAATTTAAAGAGATCTACTTAGGCCTCGGAAAAAAGTTGTTTCTTGTTTCCTGACCGATCCTAGAAAAAGTTAGAGTTGGAGGGGAAAGGCATTGGGTACATGAGCCGTCCATGAACATGTATATGTATAACCACCACAAATGTAATATATAACTGTTATAACACAGTAATTACTTACCTTTGTCTCTGCAATACCTTTCTGTAAGTGTAACAGTATTCTTAAAGTTTGTGCATTTTTCTTGCTTGCAAGTACAGACTACTGTCTGTATCATTCTGTAGTTGTACATGAACCACTGTGACAATACAATGTAGATTCCATCATCTCTTTCCCCAACAGGAGGTTCGAGCAACAGTTGCCCTCGCTGTGGAGGCCTTGAACATGAAGACCAGAGCATATGAACTGGCTGAAAGGTGAGGTCAAAGACATTATAGACCGTGAACACTTTAGGGAATTCCTATTGTCAGACAAATCTGTAGGAGGTATAATTATAATACTTTCAAAATTGATGCTTCAAGTCACTGATACCTGTAACTTTTTGAGGTCTCAATCATTTGAGTGGCCTGTGCCCGTGGTTCATCTGCTTCTAAGCATCCCACACTCTCACATAACTCACTCTCTCGCTTGAGTTATATCTTTCAGTTCTTCAAGTCAGAGTTAATTTTATTGTTTTCTGTGAGTGATTTGGTGTCCAATAAACAGTTTAACCCCGCTTTTCTTTGTCTATAAAAATATACCTAATGGTACAGTACAGATCTATCTACCAGTAGAAAAATGATAACCTGTGCATCAAAAGAAAAAAAAAGTAAAACAAAATAAAACCATTTGAGCTTAAAGACATAATAGACTTAACATGTTTTAGGGGATTCCTTCGAAATGTACAGACAAATCTGCAGGGGGTGTTTTGCTGCTTTGCTGCTTCCAGTTACTTCCTCGTAACTTTGAGTGGCCTGTGCACACCAGTTTTACAATGTAATGATTATCACAAACTGCTGGTAAAATATGGGTTAATCGAGATCTATACTGTACCTAATGAGCTTACATTGTACATGATAATTGAAAATGAAAAGGGTTAATACACTTATATAATAATTATTATATTATATGGCATTGCATAATATATATAGAAATGTCATTAGATATTATATAATAATGATAAATTATATTATACCTGATTATAGATAATTATAAACTATAGCTGGACTGTTCCCTAGGGATCAATTAATGTATTCTGTATTTGTCCCCCTCTGCCGGGTAAAGCATTTTGGAGGTAATAATTATTATACGACTGTATTAGCCTGGAGTCTAGACTCAAATTGTTTTTCTAATTAGATTGCTGCTTGTTACTAATAGTGTTAAATAACTTGGGAGACAGCAAATATAATGTTAACACATTCAATATTCAGAACAGCAAGTGTTTCAGTTTTAGATGTTAGCAGCAATATACATTGTAGATATTTCTGCACACATCTAAAACTGCCATTTTAAATTAAATTTTTATTAATATGTCATGTAGGTCCTTAAAGTTCTGACTTGAAATTAAAGCAACAATCTTTTTTTATGGAACAATTTTCCGATAACCCGAATGTACGCAGTCATCTAGGATATGCCTGTCACAGCCTTGTTCCACATAACATACTTATCCCCGCGGCTGGATATGTTAATGAATATTTATGGTGCGTAGAAAATTGCGCTGACTTCCCCGACTGATAACCGTAGGCCGGAGACAATGAAGCGTCACGGGCGACCGGGGACGGGAAATCCACTAGTTTAACGGCAGGAAGATCAAATCACCTGACTTTCACCCAAGCAATTTGGCGGAATGTGTTTGACCTGTGAGATGTCAATCATGGCGGGGGGGATGATGGAACAGCTGGGAGTGGTGCCATCAAGACTGGACCTGCAGACAGCAGGCTGTTCCAGTCACCCCTGCTGGGAAAAACTAATAACCGGCTTTAATCAGATCATGTCTGCTGGAGCCAGTCATGATGTCATATACATCCATCATCCGAATATTAGACAGGTGTCGAGAACATCTAGGAGCAGTTGTATTGGATTTAGAGCGCCCTGCACTAGGGGGGAACAGAAAAAGTAAAAAAAAAGGAAATTTCCAAGAATATACCAGAAGCAATTATTGGCCCCCTTGTCTTAGAGCCTGCCTGCCCTTTTTCATAAGGCATAATCAGGCCTTTTTAGACTTCGTAATTTGTAGCTAGCCTCCGCAAAAATCAACGTAATTCGTAATAATACATTAGCCTCAAATTGTAAAGTCCTAATCAGCTCTGAGACTTTAACGTAATTCGTAATCGGCGGCGAAAATTTTGCGGGCCCTCCTTAGATTTAACCCCTAATTGTCAACTTAGCAATAAAATAAATCAACTTTTTAATGTATAGACTACTAGAAAATAATGGAAATAAAATAGTCTGGTGCTTTCCTTTAAGAGATGAATAAGAACATTAAGGGAAAATATCTCTGTACTATGGTAAGTTGGCCTGATCTCTGTTACTTTAGAGAAAGGCAAATAAAATCCAAACCTCATCTGAATTATATCTCAGTGCTGTGATTGTCCCAAAGTTGTGAATGACGTCTAGAAGCAGTTGATTTGGAGTTAGAGCACCCTGCACAGATGGCACATATAAGGTATAATGATCTCTGTCATTCTTGAGAAAGACAAATAAAGTCCAAACCGGTCAAGTTACGTCTAGGAAATTGGTGATGACCTTAAATGCCAGGAAAATGAAGAGCATCATAAAATCGTCTTTAATATTAAGGTCACTACATTAACAGCTTTATGATTTTGAATTAGGCTTAAAACTTCAGTTGACCTGTCTGAATGTCATTCTTCAACTTTTTTATCTTTCCAATTCTTCATTGAGTGACTTGAATGTGTCTGGAAAATCAGTGTGACTCCAGCCTAATTTATATCAAAGGCATCCTGTGCAGTTTTTAGATCCTGGAAAACCAATTTTTCAAGGCCAATATTCTGGTCATTTATTTACGTAGTGAGTTGAAACCACACTGTCCCAATGTATGGCCGTCATGGAGCAAAAATTTCCTACCTTCTGATGGAAAATGCTTACTGGAAGGGCACTGAGCTGATTTTGGGGGTACCAATTACATGTATCTTGTTTCTGCCGTTTTAAACGCCCAAAGTATGAAAATGCTGTCTCACATGTGCTAATGTGAAGTAGTATGTGTCTGCTCAATATCACAAACTTAAGATGGCCTTATTCAGAATATTTCCAGTTTTGCTGCCCTGAAATTGCATTGGATGCCTTTAATAGGTTTACATGTATGACTACAGCGGCGAAGATGATGATGATGATGATGATACACTGCAAGCAATAACTGTCCGTGCAGCCTGTGGTAGAACTATCAAACAACAGACTGCAATCTGCGCTATTTGCTGAAAAGGCTCTGTAGTACTCGCTTTGAATGTCACTGGACAGGAATATTCCACAGCAGAATTGCTGATGCAGAACGTCTAGCAAATATTGACTTCTGCCATGATGTATTGGTGGCAATTTTGGAGTTCATTATGTGGACTACAGGGCAGGGGGTTGTGGGACTCATATCCATCATAAATTCACTCATTTTCAACTGCAGAAATATGGAATTATGGACTTCCATATACTATTTGACCTGTTGGTAATATATCATATGAAATGTGGATATGGAATGTAAGGTCAAAATAATATTCTCAAAGTTAAATCTTAACTCTTTGTCATAATATATAGTGGTGTCTGGTAATATCCAAATTATGTTGTTTTTTTTTACTTACTATCTATTACAGTAACTACAGTATGTAACACAGTTACTGTATCTGCTACCACATGCTTATTGATAATAAAAACTTAGTTTTCATTATAATCATTGTGATTTGATATCCAAGGGCTTTAAGAGTAAGAAGTCAAAAGCTCCCTAAAATTCATCAATCAATAACACATTAATCAATTTTTCAAGATCAAGTGTGCTAATTTTTTTATGTTTATTTAAAATCATTTTTGTTTGGCAAATACATGTCAGTCAGTACATGTAGCCATGCTTATAAGGGTTAACCCTTCGACAGATACAAATATTTAAGTAGAATGTAGGTTACTGCATGTAACTTCAAGTTAGAAATCTTTTACTTTAATCTCAAAGATAAGCATTCAATTTTCATATAAAAGAAAGCACACATTTCACAAGATGTCATGACTGAAGAAAGATTTCTCAGTGGAGTGTACCCTACTACATGTAGCAAACTTTGGCCATCATCTTATATTCCATCCTAGGAGTCAGCCCATTGTACTAAATCATTTTGTCTATTTTTTTATGACAGATGTAATCTATCAATGCCATAGTTTTTAAGGTTATAGATCCTGAAGTTTTCTTGTGATATATTTCTTAACTGAAGATATACAATGTATTACTAGGGGCCCTTTGAGTTCAAGAATGTTTGTTTTGTTGTCAGTGAAAATTTTCAGTAACCAGAAGCAAAGTCAATCAGTCATAATTATCAGAAGGATACAGTCATGTAGTTTAACAGTTACCCCACCTGCATTATTGTTAACTTACAAATACACTACCACAATTATTTTCTGTGTCATTCAGTCACAAGAGTATACATGTAGCTAAAGAACCTGAATAATCAAATTTTAAATCATCAATGTGTAATGCATAATTATTAGTCTTATACATTAATGTATAAGAGAAAAATTCAATGTATAATAAAATCACAATGTTTATGCTTTTTCACATTTTTCATATGTTTGAGTAACATAACTTCTTGATAACCACTTTCTTCTCCTCTGTTAAAAAATCAGGATTGTTGATAAAGTTGTTGTTGTTGTAACAGTTGTTGTTGTTGTTGTTGTTGTTGTTGTCTCCAGGAGACTAGAAGACTCCAGTGAGGATGTGAGAGCTCAGGCTGTTATCACACTGGTGAGTTCTTTCTGTCTTGTAAACGGTCGTCGCCTTTCAGAACAGTTGTCACCTTTCAATGCCATACCGCTGTCCAAAAACATACAAAACATGGTATATACTATAAAAAGCAGCATCCTAATTGCAAATGTACATGTAAGGGAGGGTCATGGAAAAGGTATTAGTGAATTTCAAAAAAAGAAAAAGCACAATCTTGAATTTGAGCCTGGGTCAAAAGGCATGAACATACATTTGTACCAGGCCGGTTTACAAATCAAACAATGAATTTTATACTTTTAATCAAACTTAAACAACTCGGAAGAGAAGGTAGTCTGTATTCAACTGTTGGGGCCATAATATGAGCATTTCAAGTTGATTCAGAACCTGATTTTTTTTTTGTTGAAAATAAGAAAAAAAATGAATTGGACGAATTAGAGAACCAACAAATCAGATTGGTGTGGCCTTGTTTGTTCTAACAAAATGAATGATCCTATTAAAAACGTATAAAGAAAAAACACAAGTTCAGAGCATAGTTGTGACAATGGCATAACACACATGCAGGGCTCGAAATTAACGGTGTCCCGATGGCCACTGACCACTAAAATCTTGGCCGGAACAACTAAAAAGACACTTTGGGACATTTTGAAACAACAGAACAGTAAGTCAACATAGAACGTCAGCCCTTCTTTTGTTTATCAGGCACAAGTCCCAGCTTTTAGATCCGGAAAAGTTTCCCTCGAATTTCCTGTCTACTCTGCAATTATAGTGCGCCTGGGAGTCAGACAGTAAGCAAAATGAAGTATGTATGTATGTATGTATGAAAACATACATTGCCATGGCGACGGTGGTTGCTGTTAGGGTTATTGTTTGCATGGCACTGCCATCATTTCATGATTTTGAGGAATACTTGGTACTTAGACTTTGGTTAAGTCTAGACAGATACAGTACACTCCTCCCCTAAGTGCATATAGTGAACGAACCCCGGGGTCACAGAAAGTAGGGCCATCTGGGGCAGATAGGTCTTCAGGGTTCCAGGAATGTGGGCATGGATGTGGGTCAGAGAAATGCCTGTGGACATTCCACATGCCTGTGGACAAAATGCCTGTACCATTCCTAGAATTCTTGCGAATTGCACACAATACTGTACCATTAGGGTCCTCCCTGAGACATCGCCAAAAAAAGTTAATTTCAAGGCTTGAACACAGATGTTGCCTGGACACTGCCAGTAGATCAGTGTGTCTGAAGCTGGTTTTCTCCAGGTGCTGAAATGACTTCCGATCACTTAATAATAGCTGGTGCCATTTTCATTTTTCTGTAGAAACTACAAAATGTAATTTAACTGCATTTTTAATTTCTAGATATTTATAGACTCTCTCTCCCTATATACATGTACATGTAATAGCATCATCATCATACCATTTTTCTTTGTATAGTAAAATTAAAATTAAAACTGGAAATTCTCGAAATCTACTACAAATTTACTGCAAGAGCTTGCCTCTTCAGTGTGCAAAATACACACTGTACCTGGTTGCCCAGTTGAAATAAGGCTGTTAGAAATATTGTCAAAGGCTTAATATGTGACATTAATTAATTTGAAGAAAGTAGTAACTTATACAGTTGTACATGTAGGTGGGGCAACCTAAAATTCTGATAGGCAACCTAATTTTTGCCATAGGTTGTCCACTGGGCAACTTGGTTCAAAAAAGTATTTTGTACACTGCTCTTTTACAATGTGTTTGCCATAAATGGCATACTTTTAATACTAACTTCTTTTTTGTTAGTTAATAGCCTAAGGATGATTTTGTTTCAAGGTCGTACCTGTGTTTGCTTCTGCCTGACATTGACCTTGTACAAATGTACTTCTCTCGTGACCTACAGTATCACCACAGGATAACTACCCATCCCTTTCCATTGAGATAAGAGAACATTTTCTTAATGCCTGAGACATTTCTTTGCCACTGAGGCCACACCAATTTAATTTGTTGTTTCTTGGATTTTTTCAGAAAAAATATGAAGGGACAGGGCGAAATAAAAAAAAAAAACAGGCCAAGGCACCCCATGATAGGTGGAAATGTTACAATATGAGCCATGAAGTGAACATACCAGACTGGTTTATAATTAAAACATTAGATTTTGAGCTTTTGATGAAACAAAATTGAACTGTTAAATTGAAAAACTTTAACAACTGTCTAGGAAGAAAAGGACTTTCTTCAAGTTCAACCCTTGGGGCCAAAATATGTCTTTCATTGAGCACTATGCAGTTGATCTAGAACAAAAAAAAATTTATTTTTTTTTGCAAATCAGGAAAAAATGGACAGGGTGAATCCGAGAAACAACAAATTAAATTGGTGTGGCCTAAGTAGCCTGCCGGTATACAGTTCTTGCTAACAGTTGTCCCTACCCCTACTGCATGCCAATAGAGAGTACGTCAATGTTAGTAACGGCTGCAAACTGGAGATAAAGGAGATGTATTGAGGTGGCCGTGGATGAGAGTATTAGCTAGTATTGATTGGTCAGTGTGTGTGTGTGTGGGGGGGTATTCTGGGTTAAGTCTTTAGAACTAACTAACTATAGCTGGTAGAGGTGGGGGAATACATGTAAGATAACCTTCTGTGGGTCAGGAATGCTACATGTAAAGCCCCTGTCACACATTCAGAACCTCCCCCTGAACAACCATTCAAACAAGGTTGGCTGAAGTTTGGGAGCAGTCTGACCAGATTTAGGCCACACCTACATGTACATGTACCTCTCGACATGAATCAAATATGAGTCAAATTTAAGTCAAATTGAACTGCCAACCACACCCCCAGCCTACTCCTAAACACCAGCCAACTACATCTGCATGTATGCCAACCATGGCCGAACCTTTCATCCACAGCTACTGAGTCAGATTTGAGTTTGAGTTTTATTTAGATCCACAATTAGCCTCATAAGAGGCTATTCTTCCTGTGGTCTACACATTCATAAAATTATGTACATACAATCATGTATTACAAACAAAAACATTACAAAGTGAACAGTATCATGTTATTAATAAGCAAACTTAACACAATTCCTTAAATACACTACAATCCAGTACTTTGCTAGTTGTCGCCTGTGTTATTCCACAACTGTGACATTCTGTACAGAAAGCGCCTTTTCTGAGAGTTGGATTTTGGTTTTGGTAGTCTGATTTTGTTTGTCCTGGTTGAGCGTGTTCGGTACTTGTGAAGCTAAGATTGGAATGTGATTTTGTCATGCAAAGCCTTCTGTTGTTTGGTGAGCATTATATGTTTAAAAGTGACAAGGCTTCTCTGTTGGATTCTGTTCCTGACAGTCAGCCATCCTAAGGTCTAATATTCCTAAGGTCAGATAATATATTAACTGCTAATATTTTCTGAAAACCTGCAGGGCACCCTGGGAGTGCGGAAGGAGCGTACGTTACGACTGCTGCTGGAGATGTTAGAGCTGGACTCCAGCGAGTACGTCAGACTTCAGGTCAGACAAGAAATATCAATCAATATACATTGTACATTATGTAGCTGTAGTCCAGTGGTGAGACACCATCCAAACCATGGTGTACTTTACCCAGTTGCAGAACTGCTTGTTGAATGAATAGAATGCCCTTTTACTTGCAAAATTGCCTTTTATGCAAATTGTAAGATTACATGTTACATGTATCTCAGCTATTATGCAACTTTTAGTCATATTTCCTCAGACGTGATTACCAGATCTTTGATATCAACACCTGTTTTATGCATGGTCATGCATACCTAAATCCAGAGTGCGTAGGGGATGTTTATAGGTTAGCATCCATGTTGCCGTCATTTGACTGAATTTCGCTGCTGCTGACAGACAACAAAAATTTTGCCCAATCCGTCATCTTTCACACGTCAGACAAAACTTCGAAGCTTCAATATAATAGTCTACCAACAAAATTTTCCCCTCAAAATGCAGGAAATAGCATTTTAAAGGTTAAAGATTTCAACATTTTCCCAATGTAGCATACGCTGCATACCCCCAGACATGACTTGACGTCTAACAAAATTGAGATGAAGTAAAAAATTTTCAGCCTGGCTAGAACACTGTATCATGGCCCCCATTCCATGATAAAAGAAGAAGATGCCAACAGATGTTTTAAGATGCTGTAAATTCCTCCAATGTTTTCTTTTTTAAATTGTTCTTTGTGTTTACTGTACACAGTTGATATTGTACAGAATATGATGTAGACACTGTCTTGTTCATAATATTCCCTGCATGTCAATCTCATTTGTTATTCTTTTGGCATTTATGGTAAACTGTCTTAATATAATAATTGTAACTTTAGATTTAACTATTATGATATTTGATTGTCTTACATTATCAATTAGCTAGTTAGTCCGTTTTGCTAACTTTATTTTCTTGTGTATCTGGTTTGATTTATTTTGAAATTCATAACTTTTGTTTCTCCTACAATGTAGATAGTGCCATGTTGTAACAGTAATTTAGGAAATGATATATGAGTATACGGGTAACCCCCTCGATAAGCCACAAGGCTTCTTGGGTTGCCCCACACATTGTTCATAATTGTGAATTGTAATGTTTTTTTTATTTTATTTTTAAAAAACAAACTGCAAAAAAAAAACAAATCAGACATTGAATTTGTCTCCGTCCTGTCCCAGGTGGTGCGTACGTTCTGTAACCTGGGGATCGTGGACATCCGCGCCATCAGGAGTCTGCGGGAACGGGAGAGAGGAGAGGGACCGCTGGCCAGGTACGACAGGAAACTCACACAACATTTTCTTGTTTTATAATTTCAGCACCTTAAGATTTGCTTAAGGCCACACCATTTCATTTTTTTAATCATAAAAATTGCTTACTGGAAGAACATTAACTAGAGTGAAAGGGAAAAGACTATGCCATGGCACACATGTAAATAATGGAATATTGTATTATATGAAGTTGTTTTATGATAGTATATTATGTTATATAGTTGGTGACTGTCAAGTTTTTCTTCCAGTCTTTAGTCTCTGTTTTTCTTTTATCAATTACTTGTTTTTACATCAAATTTAAACATTGGGGAAAGAAAAAAAGTACAATGTACAATATATGTAGCCTCACTTATGTGGCCTCACTCACAGAGTAGAGCTCATACATTTTGAAAAAAATAGTATAATTAAATCTAAACTAACATTTAACTCATACTAAATTTTGTAGGTATTGTATTCGATTCTTAGATAGAAAATACAGCCTCTACAATTCATAAAATGACAGTTTAATACAATACAGAGTAACTGCTTCAATGAAAACGACCATAAAATTGACCGTAGAATGAGTCTTCATTTCAATAGATTTCCTATCAATAAACATCAGGTATTTTGTATGAATGATTTCAATCATAATATAATCATGGTGATTAACCCTAATCTGTCTTTCATTGCAATTATCCAATCTAAATCACACTTACATGTCATATACAGCAGGGCTCAAAATACTGGGTGCATGTGCACCTTAGTGCACCCAAATTTGGAGCTGTGCACCCAATTCTTTTCTGTGGGTGCACCAGTGCACCCAATTCTTTTCTAAGGTTTCTGTATGATTGTGAAGATGTTAAATGTATTATAAGGCCACACCAATTTAATTTCTTGGTTAACGGATTCCCCTCTTCATTTTTTTTCTGATTTGCAAATAAAAATAAAAATTCAGAATCAACTGCAAAATGCTCATATTTTGCCCTGAACAGTTGAAAACAGTCCTTTTCTTACTACTTGTTACAGTCATTCCATCTTTCTATGCAGTGCTACCATTAAAAGTTCAAAATTCATTGTTTAAATTTTGAACCAGCCTGGTGTGTTGACTTCATGGGTCCTATCGTACCATTTTGGGTCATAATAGGATGCCTAGGCCTGTTTTTATTTTTACTTTTTTTTCGCCCGCCCGCTCCATTATTTTTTTGAGAAAATCCGTTAACCAAGAAATTAAATTGGTGTGGCCTAAGTATTCATTGTATTCTTAACATCCAGGTGTCAGAAAATAATAAAATCATTGTTGCGTGTGTGCNTTATTTTTCGCTGACATTCTATTTCATTTTATATGGTGCACCCAAAATATTTTTGTGCACCCAATATTTAGGTTGGGTGCACCAGTGCACCTATTCCCAAAAATGAATTTCGAGCCCTGTACAGTATCATTAACAACATTCCCTGCAAATGAGACTTAGAGGGGTTTATCCAAAACAAACATTACATTGCTAATAGGTGTGCTGGAATCTAAATGAAAGTTTCATCTTTTGACCTAATTAGACGGATCAGTGCTTTGATTAGGGATTAGGAATATACTAGTTAACCTTCTCCCTGATGCCTAATTTTATTTTCAGTACAAATTTGGTAGTCTATATAAGGTTAAACCCCCGTTGGTTTAATTTAACAGTTATATTTTGTCCTAGATCTGGAGTTCCATATCCTAATTGTCAATTTTGCTTATTTTTATAACGTTTTTTAGCACAAGATCTTCAGGTATGTTTTCAAGTTGATGCCAAAACTAAAATTATTGTTGCTATTTTTTTCTAGCAAATATAAAAGCCAATCAACTTGAAGTTATTCTTGGAAAAAGTTCATGTAAAAACTGTTATACAATTATATAATTTTGAAAGTCTTGGCAGCCTGAATTTCTAACTTTTTACGTCTTAAAACCTTTAAGAATACTATTTTAAAAATGCCAGCTTGCTAGTTCAATATTTTGCACTCTGTTATTATTTTTGTCATATTCTCAAATTGTTTTCCCACTATATTTTTGAATAATTACAGGGAAGCAGGAAAGGCTGTGAGATTCTTGACTGAACTCACCAACTCCAAGTCACCGGTTTGAGGATCCAAGAAGTGGGGTGTGGTAGTTTGAACAGAAAATAATTGAAGTTACATGAGGGAAAAACTATTTCCATGCAACACATGAAAATGTAACTGTGACAGTAGTACATATTTTTAACCAAACTGTTTGCTGAGGCTGTAAGAAAGATGCAGTTGAATTTGAACTTCAGGATAGCTTTATTAAAGGCATCCAGTGCAGTTTTTAGGACTCGGAAACCCAATTTTTCAAAGCCAATATTCTAGTCATTTATCTACATACTGAGTTGAAACCACACTGTTTCAATATATATCGTAAAATTAATAGGATTTGGGAGAGTCCAATAGACAAACCTTCAGGTTTCTTGGGCTCTCCAGCATATATTTGCTTGTATATAATTTCATTTTATACTGTTACTTTTTTATGTGCAAAATGACAGTAAAAATAAAATAAAAAAATAAATATCGACCCTCATGGGGCAAAAATTCCCAAAATTCTGACAGAAAATGGTGACTGGAAGGGCCCTGGGCTGATTTTAGGGTACATGTACAATGTACAATGTACCTGCAAACAAATGACTCATCTTGGGGCTTGTTTCTGCAGTTTTAAATGCACAAAAGTATGACATGCTGATTTAAATGTGCTAAGGTGAAGCTGTATGTGTCAATATTACAAAGATTGCCTTATTCAGAATATTTCCAGTTTTGCTGTCATGAAATTGCATTGGATGCCTTTGTACATGTAATATACTATACAACATATCTACTTCAAATGGCGTGTAACTGATGTTTTTAAGCATACAGAAATAGATGAATTTACAGTAACAATGCTTGAAATAAGCCTACATGTGTATATAAAATACTGTTAGGACAAAGTGATATTTTTGTATGAAATTTTATCATTCCAGTATCAATGATTTTCACAAGGAGAAATTGTTTCAGTAGTCGAGCAGAAGCAGCAACATTTTGTAAATGAATGTATTAATGAAATCAAAATACAGGTACTGAGTGAAAATTAGGCAAATGTAGAAATGGTACCTCTCAGAAAAATCTAAATTACATTGTACAATGTACATGTACATACAGCAAGAAGAAAGTAGCCAAATAGCACTGCATTGAATTATGTAAATGGTGAAAGAGTAATGGAATGTATTTGAGACATTATTCTACCCTCCAATATAGACTGTTGTGAAATGTAATGACGATTCTGCAAAATTGTAAAAAGATAGTATTAATTAGTAGTATTTTTTAAATTTCAAAGATGTGTTTGAATTTGAAAGTGAAATTTTATGTCATTTTGTACATCTTTTTATCGACTCAATGTTTAGTTATAATAATTATATGTTACTTTTTTAACACATCAACAATGCCTAGAAGTGTATTGACTCGACCTCTTTCGTCACATTGTAAGGCCATTTCAATACGATTCTTGGTTCTCATATTTTAAAAATACATGGTAACAATATATCAACAGGAGACTAAAAGGTAACATTTGCAAAGCAAATACATAATGTTTACATGGTCTACACCAAGAAACCACTGGTCTGATTTTTCTTACTTAAACACATTCATATAGTGGTGAGCAGCCCCGCCATGCCACTTGCTAGCTACATACAGTACTAGTACATGGAATCCAACACCACATGGTGTCTGCTAAAGCACCAGTAACCATGGTGATAGCCGTCAGGTCCAGGTCATTGACCTTTAATATGTTTTTGGAGAAGAGGAAATTGAACAAAAACAATAATGCTTTCCTTTTGCAAAGGTTCAGACAGTTTTTTTGCAATCAACTAGTCTAACAGATACTACCGTTTCAAGTACATGGATTGTACACTTATGCACATGTATACTCTCCAAGCAGAGGTTTGGGTTTTGGGGGTATTTTTATCGTGTTTTTAGGCTTTTTTATCGGGGTTTCTCTTTTGCACTGAATTTTTTTTCCCACCAAACCCATCCGGGTTAAAAAAAAAAAGGCCTAAAAACACTCTAAAAATACCCCCAAAACCCAAACCTCTGCTTGGAGAGTAGCACATGTACACATTTACCGAAAACAGCCTATTCGATTTGGCTGGTCGGTAGTCCAAACCCCGAGAATTATTGATCTCAATTTAACATCCAAAGCCTATCGGACCAAATGTTAAGTTGTGAGAGGAATGATTTTGGCAAATGATCAGAAGGGGATTTGAGAGTTTGATTTAGTCACCGCTGCACTAATCCTCGGATCCGATACAATTCTGCCACAGTAAGCCAGGATAGCAATGGTGCAGGGTTTTTTCGATCGACCCCAAATCGTCTTAGATTGGCGAGTGGGAACAAAATCCCCTTTGAAGGATAGCCCACGCAATGTCAATCTTGAAAGAATTGCTGTTCTATTCATTCAATACATCGTCACTTTCTGGTCTTTAGGCCACAACAAGTAAATTTTATGGATGACATCCTCCGCAGACTCCAAATGTAATGCGAGCGGGCGAAAAAAACAAGACGGGCCGAAAAAAACAAGATTCCTACAATTCAAAATTTTGACTCAATTATTGTACAAATGATTCAGTGGGAACATCACATACACACAGCCAGCATCACAAAGAAACAAAACATTAATTCAGAGCCTTTTCTTGTCTCCTCTCTTCATAGTTACTCCTATTGCCAACCACCTTCCGGCATGGCAACAGACATCTTTGCCCATTTTCGGCATGTTGACCACTGTCAGAAGGCAGCAAAATTTCTTGTTTTTTCTGAATACATGCCAACACCATACAAACTGTATGGGCGGTGCCCGTCTCTAATTACACTGTACGCTCTTCTGCCTAAAGGAATGCAAACGCTTTCTAGTATTTCGACAAAGGTTAGACAAGTCATCCAGGTAATGAGATACACAAGAAAACTATCGTTCTAGAAACTGGATAGGTTTTGAAAGCTGTCAGACGCTTCAAGTAGCATCCACTATTTTTCGTCAGTGACAGAACCTGTAGATAAACAGAACCCTCGAGTGGTGTGTGAGGTGAAGAAATTTTACACAGTCCATCTGAGTACCCCCAAACTAGTGCGCGCGGGCGAAGAATATTCCACCCCCCCCCCCAAAAAAAATGAAATGCTGCTAAACCACAGGGATACAAATTTAAAGCTGGTATTGTGAATTTGCTGTAGTACATAGCGACGTTTACGGCAAGCCGACACATACTCTGGCCTTTTGCAGCATTTATGAGTTGGCCCTGTCCTGAGTTCTTATATTCCACGAAGCTTTGGTAACCTGGGTGCCGTCCTCCGTAGTTACTACAGGCTCTCTATTATCGCCAGTTACATTGGAGTACAGAGGATGGCACCCAGGCCAGAGTCTCGGAGTTTTTTTTTTTGTTGTTGTTGTTGTTGTTTTTTTTAGAAAATCAATGCGCACGCGGATGTCATCCATAAAATTAAGCCGATGTAGCTTAATGTATGTATTTTTATAATTACTTTTAATGATGTAAAGTGTAAAGTCTTTCTTTTTTTCTCTGACCCTTACCTCTTCCCTCATGACCTCAATGAAAGCAGCCCGCAGGCCGATTTGAGCTTCCCATGAATAAAGAATGGTTTACAAATGGTAGGTATTGTACTTTAACAATGCCTTTGAGATGTATGCCCTTATTTCTTTTGCATAAATATTTATGTTTTCCTTATGGCGTTTGCAAATCAATAGCTACCCTGATCAGTTTAAATTAGTCTTTTCTCGTAACTTCACATCCCTCAAGGCGGATTTTGTCATAAAACATGTTTCGCTGACCAATTAATTAGTGTTATAATGTCTTCAATTCTCTTCCGATAATTATATACTAGGGCCTTCAAGTATGCTCAACTCGGGGTAGGGATTATTCGGCCACGGCAAGTCATTTTTATTGATGACATCAGCCTGCACGATGATTTCGAAAAGAAAATATGATTTTTTGAACCCTCAAACCGTGTTCAACATGCCAAAAATGGATAGAGGATTGTTGTTTCAGTGACAGATGGATGTCGTGATAGCTGGCACAAATTGTATAGGTAGAATATCACTAAATATACGTATGGACATATTACGTTCATACTGTTTTTATGAGGCAGGTCAAATGTTATGACTTCTGGACAGTTCAGTTTATGAGTCACTCTGTCAGTGATCGAGCCCTGTTTATGCTTTGGTAGGCAGTCTCTAAACTCAGAGGCCGTCGGGATGCTAGCAAACTTGCTCATTGCTCACATTTGATGACAAGTGTTGACACTTAAATGTGTTCCTACTCATTGGATTACCCAAATTGGGAATGTAGTAGCTGCCCGTGATGTACGACAAGCTCTTTTCTACAAGTAGCTCTATTAATAGTCTAAGATATCTATACACATCTACAAGGACAGATATTACCGTTGAGTAAAGGAATAGGAGACCTGTTGGCCGTGATATGATGTTTTGCCGAGTCAATTCTTGTTTGTGATATGAAAACTTATATGAAAATGTAGGTAGGAATCTTGTTTGTTTGTTTTTGCCTGCCTTGTTTTTCGCCCTATCGCATTAGATTTGGAGTCTTCGAAGGATGTCATCCATAAAATTTACTTACTGTGGCCTTACCGTTCTCCCAAGACACCGGTAAACCCTAGTGGCTTTAGAACAAGTCTGTTTAACGACGCCATTTTATGTGCGTCTGGTGCATAGTTCACCGGAGTTTACTAGCTGTTAACGCACCGGTGAAGGAAACGTTAATTGGACAGAAGGTTAAATCACTTTTCTCTATACGATGGACCAGCCTGGTGTCCAGTCTGCCGTGGTTCGGGCGGGTTCTCTTCGGAGCTACAGGAGCTCTCCCCGCGCCCGATTCTACTGGACACTCGGTAGAAAGCCCTTGGACATTGGATGTTTGTAAACTGTTAATACACAGCTACATGTAATAATCACACTTCTTACACGCTTGGAAACCCTCTATCAGAAAACATATTTGCTCTGCATTTTCATCATTGCAAACAATCGCCAAGTTCGAATCTATATGTACATATGCATGCTAGATTATAGAACTCATACTAACTTGTGAATGTGTGTGTGTGTGTGTGTGTGTGTGTGTGTGTTTGTGTGTGTGTGTGTGTGTGTGTATGTGTGTGTGTGTGTGTGTGTGTGTGTGTGTGTGTGTGTGTGTGTGTGTGTGTGTGTGTGTGTGTGTGTAGTTAACACTACTATGTTTTAGCAGAATTGTATCTTGTGTATATTTTCATTGGTTTAATCCTATCTAGACTTGGGGGGGGGGCTCTTAGCTCTTGGAGTTTATTTTCTGTTGGACCTATCCTTCTGTGCTTCAGGTCTCCCTTCAGCATACTGACCAGATGTTTATATGGATCTTTCATAATAAACTGGCCTCATAAAAAACGGACATCGGATGTTTCCTCTCATTTGAAGCCGCCGGTCCGAACGACCAGCCGATGCCGGGATCGATCCCGTCTATTGTCGGGCACCGTGCGGCCATGGCGCGGTATCGGTGATAAAGTTTATTTCTAATCAATATTTTTAGAATATACGGCGATAATGCTGACACCCAACCTTCCTACACTCAGGGAACGACGAGAACTGGAAGCCGTGAAGCTGCTCAAAGCCATGCTGAACGCAGACCATCCCCTCAATGTTCTTTTTTGTTGGTTAGGAGTAGGTCGGAAGCAAGGTCTGACGCGGTATCGGTAATAAAGTTTATTTCTAATCAATATTATTAGAATATGAGGTGATAATGCTGACACCCTGTTAAAGGTCTGGTCACACATAACCAAACATGGCCTCCTGAACAATGAACCTTGAACATGGCGCCGCTCCTCGACTCCTATGATAGTCTTCGTGACCATGGTGGGTTAGGAGTAGGTCAGGTATGACGCTGTATCAGCAATTAAGTTTATCTCTAATCAATATTAGAATATGGGATGGTAATGCTGACACCCTGTTTTTTAATATTCATCAAAACATCAAAACATAACAAGGACAAGGACAGTGTGGCGCTGCACTCAAGTTTATAACTTATATTAACAGCGCCACACAACAAAATACAATTGACATTTTTAAAATACACCAAGTTGACATTACATGTAGTAGTCCCACCACAACAAGACATAATGCTATAACAATTTTCTTGAGCTGGAGTGGCTCATTGGCAGAAACAATTCCGCCAATCAGAGCTAGAAGGAGAATTTAAGTCCATTAACACATGCAGTATTTGGACTTCTATATCTGACACCCTTTTAAAGTTCTACCGTAGTTTAAGCGTCAGTCACACACAGCCGAACATGAACACTGCTGAACTCTGCCAACCATGGTTAGGAGCAGGTCAGGAGAAAGATAGGACGCTGTATTGACAATAAAGTTTATTCTTAATCAATATTAGAATATGGGGCAATAACGCTGACACCTGTTAAAGTTTTACCTTAGTTTAACTGTTAGTCACACATAGCCGAACATAAACAATGCTGAATACCCAACCATGGTTAGGAGTAGGTCAGGGACACGGTATGACGCTGTATCGGTAATAAAGTTTATCAATATTAGAATATGGGGCGATAACAATGACACCCTGGTAACGTTTTACCTTAAGCACCCGTCAGACATAGCCGAATACGACCTCTCAACACTGCCGAACTAAAAAACAAAACTTCCCCAACCATGGTTAGGAGTAGGTCGGGAGCAAGGTATGACGCGGTATCGGTAATAAAGTTTATTTCTAATCAATATTAGAATATGAGGTGATAATGCTGACACCCTGTTAAAGTTCTGTCACAAATAGCCAAACATGACCTCCTAAACAGTGAACTTCGTGACCATGGTTAGGAGTAGGTCAGGAGTAAGGTATGACGCTAGCGCTGTATCGGCAATAAGGTTTATTTCTAATCAATATTAAAATATGGGGTGGTAATGCTGACACCCTGTTAAAGTTCTACCTTATTTACCAGTCAGACATAGCCGAATCTGGCCTCCCGAACACTGCCGAACTGAAAAAAAAATCCCGCAACCATGGTTCAGAGTAGGTCGGGAGCAAGGCTTGACGCTGTATCGGCAATAAAGTTTATTTCTATTCAATATTAGAATATGAGGTGATAATGCTGACACCCTGTTAAAGTTTTGGTCACACATATTGACTCCACATAATCGGTCACGTGATCACATAGGACGTATTCTCTCTCTCTCTCTCTCTCT